>NW_017728947.1:6350909-6394060 GCF_001723895.1 Crocodylus porosus
GGGCAGGCCCTACGAGGAGAGGCTACAGGACCTGAACCTGTTCAGCCTCCAGAAGAGAAGGCTGAGGGGGGATCTTGTGGCCTGTTACAAACTAGTCTGAGGGGACCAGCAGGCATTGGGGGAGTCCCTGTTGCCCTGAGCACTGCCAGGAGTGACCAGGAATAATGGTCACAAGCTGGTAGAGGGTAAATTCAGATTAGACATCAGGAGGTGCTACTTCATGGGCAGGGCAGCTAGGATCTGGAACCAGCTTCCAAGAGAAGTGGTGCTGGCTCCTACCTTGGAGGTCTTTAAAACACCTTGCTAGGGTCGTTTGACCCCAGTATTCTTTCCTGCCGTGGCAGGGGGTCAGACTTGATGATCTGCTCATGTCCCTTCCGACCCTACTAACTATGAAACTATGATTTCAAATAAAAAATGTGTCCCCTTTTGTTCCATTTTCCCTTTACAAGCCTTGTAGGAGAAGGAGCAGGGAACTGTAATGCTCCAGCAACCCTGCCCGTCTACTCCCTTTCCCCCAACCTCTACCCCATCTCCACCTCCCCTGTCTTACTGTGGGAGCTCCCTCCCATTTCCTTGTCCCCAGAGATGCCCTACTCGTTCTGGCAATAGGCCAATCCAGCAGCATTACCTGGTCTCTTAGAGGTGGGCTAGGATATACCAAAGTTAATATCATTGTCCTGGACCTTAAGAGTAGGCATTAAAAGAGCCTATTGGCATAGAAGCAATACTGCTTATGTACAAAGTAAACCCACCAAAACCCCTGTGGGAGACAGAAGTTTGAATCTCTCTCAGTATTCCTAGGTGGTCTTTGTAACATAACAGGTCAGGCGTGCCCTTTAAATACCCAAAGTTCTTGACCAACAGAGTATAGGAGTACACATTTTAGGAAAGCCAGTAGTCTGGGCTACAAGGAAGCCACTTGCTGAGGTTTGTTTATAAACTGTGTGTGTGTGTGTGTGTGTGTGTGTGTATGTAATTCATGTGGACACACACAGTAGTGTGTATATACATACATACATACATACATACATACATATATATATATATATAAAAAAAAATTAAAATATTCAGAGTGTGTGTGTACAAACAAAAACAGCCTCTCTCCTTCCAACCAGGTCATGTCCCCAACATTATCTTTTTGACAGTCAGAATCTGAAATTCAGTAGAACCTGAAATACCCTGAAAAGCCAGGGGAAGAGATGCACTGATTTTTTTTTCCTTGGAACATTTTATGTAAACTTCACGTGACCTTTGGATCCCCCAAGAACATCCCAACAGTGTGTCCTGCTCATGTCCATTGTATACTTATGTACAGAATCCCTAGTACTGTCAATCTGGTACCTTTATCGGCACTAGCTTTACTTCAGGCATGTTTTATGGGAGGAAGCCACTTTGCACTGCTATACAAAATACCTCAGAAGCATCACGTACTGTATACCAGATAAGTTATTGGGTGTGAAGGTGTACAATATAGTCTGTGCTACATCAAGGAAGGTTTATGTTATGCTAAAGTTTGTTTATGAAGTGTTTGTGTATGTGTACATAATGCAAATGCACACACACACACATTGAACATTATATATATATTAAAGTATTCAGGCGTGTGTGCATGTGATGTGTCCAGGTACACAATGGTTATGAGCAGAACACATTGTTGGGATAATCTTAGATGTTCCAAATGTCACATGAAGTTTACATAAAATGCTACAAAACAAAAGCCTGACTCTGAAGCATCCATCCCTGAGGCACAGGGTCTTCCAGGGTATTTCAGGTTGTGTCACTGACTGCCAGAAAGATAATGTTGGGGGTGTAACTGGGTTGGAAGGAGAGAAGTTGTTTTTGTTTGTGTTGTGTTTTGCCTTTTAACCCAACTTGCTTTGATTAAACAGAGTAGCTGGATGACTTGACCACAAGATCCACTTGGGTACTGCTCAGACTGACGTACTTGAGGTGCAGATGGGCTATTTAAAAGTTAAATCATCCCCAGTTAGCAATAGCCGAGTTGTTCAGCGTTCCCTTGTCTTGTGGTTTGCCCACCAGGGGTTTCAGAATGCAAATATAAAAAAGAAGCAAATTTGGAGTGGGTGTAAATGGAAGTCACTCTGACGTATCAGCTGATGAGCTGGGCTGGAGGTCTATGATCTTTATAATTGAACCTCTCTATTCATGGCCTTTACACACTGCACCTATGGACAATCACTTGCTTTATTGTGTACTGAATCAAGAGATCACTTATTACTACAGTCCTGTGCAAACTAGTATTAACCTTGTTGTTCAGAAACATAACATACTTTGTTTCACTTTGCTGTCTCCCCCATTTTCTAGTATTTGGCAAAGAGTCTGGGTCTGGATTCAGTTGACTTTGGCTACCTTCAGACAATCTTTGGTGTGCTCCAACTTCTGGGAGGTCCTGTTTTTGGAAGGTAACCCCTCATGACCCCTTCATTTGCATGCATGATCAGATTTTTTTTTAATAAATATACTTTTATTTCTAGTTCAAGTTCTTGGGGAAATATGTTTTTGAGGAGCCATCTGGGCTATAGAAAATAAGTCTATAATTAAAAAAATATTGTGATAGTTAGCCAGATCATTTATCTCTAATTTTGATTATTATTTAAACTCAGGCAGCAGGCTTACTAAGGACAAAAAGGCTAGAGCATCTCTTCCCCACAGAGCTTGCAATTTAATGCCTTAATCCTGCAAACATTTACAAATGTGAGTAACTTGATATATGTCAGCAGGGTGGGGAAACCCAGAAGAAGAGAGTAATATGGCATTTTTTTAGTATTATCTAAGTAGAGCTATTTGATACTCCTCATGGGAATCGTAGGATTTCCGTGCCTGACTCTGACCTTATTCACACTGGCTTTGCATGATCTCAGTGCAGCTGACATCAGCAGAGTTGCTCCTGACTTATGCTGATGTCAGCAAGATACAGTTTAGTACCTCTTTGTTGAAGGTCTGTCTATACCACTTCTGGAGCAAGCCCAGCAACACCACAGGAAACAAGCCTCACCCAAACCCACATATCAAGCAATATTAGCAGCTTAGAGCATCTCAGTTTCAACCACTACTTTGTGTCCAGGCTCCTGAGGCAGGGGAAAATAGTCCTTCTCCCTCTTCTTTATGGCAGTCCAAAATCTGAAATTTTTTTATCATATTCTCCCTCTCCACTCCACTTCATCTTCTTTTCTCCCAACTAGATGTACCTAGCTCTCTTAACCTTTTCTTGTATAGTGCTATAGTGCAGCATCCTACATACTGGGGGCACCTACACCTGCAATTGATGTGAAACAATAAATTCTGGAGCAGTTTGAGCCAAAGTAAATTACTCCTGGGCACAGCATCTTCACGTGCACCTGGGGCAGAAGCAATTTGAGCCAGGGCAAAATAGGCCCAGCCTGGCAGGAGGCATGGGGAGTCAGCCCCAGGATCTGGGTGGTGGCATTGGGTGGCAGAGGGGCTGGCTGGGGCACACAGGTGCTAAAAGCTAAAAGGCAGTAGGCAGGACTCTGGCCTCCAGCTGGCTGGGCAGACCTAGCACAATTTACACCCATGGTCAGCGTTTACAAGTGTGTTTAATCTCAGTCAATTATCCCAACATAAGATAGTACTGTCCCTAACTGTCCCTGGCAGTCTCGCTCTCATTCTCTGCTTCTGAATTCTAGTGTTCTACCTGGACAGTCATCAAGCCAAGAGCATGTTGAATATCAAAGTAGACAACCACATCCTTCCCCATGAGCACACTTCAACCCACCTAGGAGTCACATTTAAACCATTCCCTTATTTAGAAAGATCACATTCAAAAGGTCAACAATAAAGTCTCTACACAGGTAGCTATCTTAGCCAGCACAACATGGGGTGCCAACTTTAAAGTGCTCAGAACCACTGTACTTGTGACAGTCTGACATAATATGTCCCAACAGAATATCATGCTCCTGTTGGGTCCAGAAGTTGTCACACTAAAAAGCGGTAGTAACAGTGCTCTGAGACTTATAACAGGTTGCACAGCTTACACACTCATAGATGTACTCCCTGTATTCTCGGCCATTAGACAGTGATATAGGAAGACAGACCCTAACATCATAACTGGCAATAGAAACAAGAGATGATGAAAATCACCTATGCCATCAACTGTTAACTGAAGGCCTAAATAGATGAAGGCTTAAAAGTCATAAACCATTTGTACACAAAGCCCCCAGGCTCCTGGAAGAGATTGAGGATGCTGAAACAAACCTATGGGCAGCAACAGGGTGTGCCAACTGCTGGGAAAGTCAGGTCTATTCCAACAGTGTTTTATACCAACACCAAACCTCATGGGGCACAACCTTGACAGTGAAGTGTGGGTCAAGCTGAACAGGCTGAGATCTGGATATGGATGCCTCAGAACAACACTTCATAAGACAAACATCTTGGACAGCCCCCTGTGTGAATGTGGTGTCCAACAAACAGCACAGCAGTTAATTGAAAGCTGCAATCTTTCCAAATGTCCAGATGGGGCAGATGGAATCTGCACATTGAGAGAGAATACCAGACAGTGGCTCATAGACCTGGAAGTTGATATTTGACACCATGTGAAAAAGAAGAAACCACCATAAGTACGCTCTAAACATTTTAAAGATAAGCCACTCAGAAGGTGTTCCAGGGTATTGTTTGAATGGTCTCAGCTTAGAGTGACTGTGTCAGTTTCAGCCCAAGCACAGAGCCCCAGAGAAGCAGATTTGGGCTGAAACTGACCCAGCTGCATGGAGAGCTGCTTAACAGCTGCAGCACCCTGGAGCTGGGGAAAACATGCTTTCCCCACCCTGGCCAGGGCTGCTCCTATATATCCATCCACGGACATGGAGGCAAGACTCCCAGCCAGCATGACCTCTGATGCCCCTAACCCCACTCCCCCCTCTAACCCAATCCGAATTCACTGAGATGCATGCAAGATTTTAGTCCTTTAAAACAAATCTTTTTATCACTTCTTTCTCTTTATTTCCTTCCCCGCCCCCCCCAGCATAGAGTCCTAGCTCCTGTCCACTCCCCTGCTCTCCAGCCCTCTAGTGGCAAGTCACAGTCACACAGGTCTGAAAAGCCAGGGTCTACCTGAGACTGCTCCAAAAATGCCACAATTTTATGACATCATAATATTGCTCAGATTTCTTATGTTATACAGGCAACCTGGGCCAAAGGCCTAGTATAGTAGGATTGCATTGGGTAACATGTTCTAATAGCATGCTAGTAAATCCTAGGCTAGACAGTGCATCAGGCTTCTCACAAGGCAATGTTTTTCAAATGCTCAGCATACACAATCATAGAAGTGGTTTTGGAAAGCCTCAGCACCCATCATGGTGAGCTCCTTTTGAAAATGTGACTCCAGTTTTGGGTGCTGAGCACTTCTGAAAATTTGAGCAGCATTCCTCAGGGAAGGGAAGAAAGAGAGGAGTATATGTCCATGTGTAGAGTTGGCTGGAATAACTGTACAGTGTTGCCAGGCTGGGCATATTCATTTCATAACTGCTAAATAGTTCCACTTCTGAATTTGCTGCATAATTTTCCATCCCAGGTTTGCTGACCGGTTTGGTGCTCGGGCTGCATTAATGCTTTCATCCTTCGCTGGATTTGTCTTATTCCTGCTGCTGTCTGTCTCCACCAGCATCCCAGTTCTCTTTCTGTCCAGAATTCCAGCCATATTCATGCATGGTCTTCCAGGTAATACTAACCTGTGTTCCTAAAGCTACTTGTTTTCATTTTCCTCCTAGGAAATAAGTTTTACCCTCCCTCCCCCTTCAACATATCCCCTTCCTCTGCAGGCTGATACATAGACATGACCCTCCCCTTTCCTCTTCTCTTTTTTTCCCCACCTAGGCCCTCTCTAAAGGAGAAGCTTACAAGCTATTCTGCTGCCTACCTACCTGACTCATCCTTTAAAAAATGTAGCCCCTCCAACCCACTCCTTCATGATCCCTGAGCTGCTGTGCTTCAACTTAGCCTTCTTGTCAAGGAGAAGAGAGTACTTGGACAAGTCTATTCTTTTTCTCTCTCCATATGGGCTGGAAAGAGAAGTCAGAAGTTCCCAGGCTGCACTTAGTGATACTTGCTGTAGTTAAATGTGTCTTTCCAAGCCCTGATTTTTTATGGGGTTATGAACTGTGTCTTTTAATTCATTCAAATGAATAACCATAATCAATAAAATAAACTGGGGCAGGAGGGGCTTTGAGTGAAGTGCAGCTATTTCAGGCTTCTCAGCTGCATTCACTCAATCAGGAGCTTCCCCAGGGTAACTTATTTTGCAACATGTGCTACTCAACTTGTTGCTTTTCATCATAAATAAGCAGTTGGACACATACTGCACATGAGTAGAGTGCCATCGCTATCCTCCATTTCACTCTGGCTCCAGCTGTTACTTGACTTTTTTCTAAAAACAACCAACACACCAAACCCCCAGCTGGAGCACATGTGCACGTGCATCACCAGCAGTGTGGGGAGGGGGACATGAACAAAGACTTACTTTCTAACATGAGTTACATTATACTGGTCTAAAACATTGGGTGGTAAATTCTGCGAGTAGCTGATTTGTAAAAGGTTCTTGTGCCTCTCCTGGCTAATAGACTTGTCACTTGGTCCTTTAGCTTAAGCAGTAAAAACTTGGGCTCTCTGATCAAGAGGTTCTTGGGTTTGGCTCCCATCCTGTGGCCCTCACATGAGGATCTGGCTCAGGGTTTCAGTTGATGTGTATCGCAGGAAGTGCTTCCTGCCAGTGCTCTGTCCCTTGCATTAGTGAAAGACCTTCTCAAAGAGTGTGTTCCCTGATCAGAAGCTATGTTTTTTCAGTGGAATGTTTCTCATCAACTGTTTCCTTTGATACCTTCTGTAGGTGCCCAGATGGTCATTACAGATCTGACTCCTCCTCCTCAGCGTGCAGACGCATTAGGGAAGCTTGGACTTTGTTTTGGGGTAGGAATGATCATTGGATCCTCACTGGGTGGAACTCTTGCCACAAAATTTGGGTGAGTGATCAAGCTGTGCACTGACTTCTATCCTGTGGTGAAAACAGTTGGCTGAAGGATGTGGTTTTTGCTCTCTCCAGCATTTGAAAATGTCAGTGTTTTAACTCCTTCCTTGCTCTTCAGAGCATGCTTTGCCATTTTTGGCTGATGGTGACTGATCCTGTGACTAAATCAGCCCATTGCATGAATTCAACCTGCCACAAATTTGCACTCCAATTCACTGGCCAGGGAGTGACAGAATTAATTGCATTGCAAATTTGTCCTTGGTCTCACTGGAATGCTGTCTGCTTCCAGTTGACCCTAACTTGGAATTTACACTTGGTCATGGGCTGAGGAATTGCTCAGCTTCTTTAAGTCTACTTGTGCCATGCTGCAGACACACAGGGATCCTTCAAGAATTTGGCCCCTGGTCATTTGGGCTATGACATGTAAGTATTTTCACCCTTAAATAAGTGTAATATAAAATCCCTGTTTCTTCAGGCTGAGCTCATATCTGTGTCTAAAGTGGTTTAAAAGCAGCCATAATTATAAAGCTAAATTAAAAGCTCCAAGGATCCAAGTCTAGGCTCTAGTCCAGATGATGTCCCAATTCCCTTCACAACTGGAAATGGAAGGTGCTGTGGAACAGCTCGGCACTGGTATTAACTGCTGCTCAGAGGTGTATCAGGGCAGGTCTGCACCCGGGGCAGCTGCCAACACCTGGGGCAGTGTTGGCTCCTGCTATGTCAGTTGTGGCAGAGCAGTGAGCTGGCAGTGCTTTTGTGCTTGCCCTCACAAAGGCAGCACTTGGGGCTGCTGCCTTGGTCATGCCCTATTAGGCACACTACTGCTGCTACTTTGAAACATGGATCCAGCTTGAAATCAAGCAGTGTGTAGCTCACAGGACATTGGGGTTTAAGGAATGTTCAGTGTAGAATGGGACAAGAGGGAAAAGTTGATGGGGCAGATGGGTGGGGGTGGAGATGGACAAATGAGGCTGTCTGACCCCACCAAAACCAGGATGAATGAGCCAAGCACTAACTTGCCAAGTATAGTCATTCCCTGGATGCTTTCTAGAGCTTTGGGGAAACATAAGGGGCTGTTTTCCTCTTTGCTTGAGCCTCTGCACGTGCTGCAAGAGAAATGAAAATCCTGATTTTATTGAGTTTGGTCTCAGTTCAGTTCCCAGCATGCAATAAAATCAGCATAACATGTGCAGTATGTCAGAGAGGAATTTTATACCCTGGTTCAAGCAAACACATGGTCGTGACCTTCCTGGAAGAAATGCCTTTATTTCTGTGATTGTTAGCTAAATGTGAGTGAAAGGGCATTTATTCTGTCCTTTTTACCTTTCCTTGGTATTTTGACCCCAAAATTTTAGATGAGTTGGGAATGACCTCAGCTCTTTAAAACTTGCAAATTGTATGATGGTGCCAAACTTCCTGCTGAAGATAGGTTTACAGCACATCACTTCATTGTGCTGATAAGCCCAAAGAGGCTATTTAGGCAGTAAAAAATAGGAGAACGTTTTAAACTGACATATGCTGGATTTTAATAAAATCTCAAAGAAATGGACAGGGAAACTAAAGTATTGGTAGGTAGCTAATGATGTCAAGTGGTGGAAAAGTGACTATCAGAGAAAAGTTTTGTCAGTCTCCAGCGTTCTGAGTCCCCATTGTCTCTTGGAGATCAAGATTTGCTGAGTAGTTATAGCAGTTCATGTTTTCTTGATCAGACTTCAGCATGCAAGTGTCATCTCTTTGATTTTTGGTCTTTTGTCATATTCAGGCAAGTCAGCTTCTTTACAAGGATTGCCATCTGAGTTCTATAGTAACAGCATCTTTATACATGCCTTAAAACGGATTATGCTATACAGCATCTAACATCGGGATGTCCTGAACTCTGGCGAGGAGCTGTGGCAGTACAAACAATAAATAAGAAGCAGTGCAAAGCTTTTCACATTGTGGGAGATTCATGTCACCAGCCACAGTGTTAAATCAGGATGGTCTGTCTACCATAACCATGGGGAGATGAAGGAAGATAGGAGTGAAAACACTTTTTCAAAATACATGGGGGTTAGTACTTTATTAGACAATAAAATTGATATAGATCAGGTCTCCCAAGTGTTCAGTGTCATAGCTTTTTCCCAAGTTTGTCTAGAGATAGAGAAGAAGAGATGTCCAGTGATTAGGGCCCGAGCCTAGGAGCTTATATTGATTTCCTACTTCTGTCACAGACATGAACAACTGGTGTCTCCCGAGACTGGCGAAGCACCATGGTGGCTAGCGGGGACCTCCCACAGGTGCTGGCAGTGGTGGCAGTGAGCGGGGACTGCCCGCAGATGCTGGTGGCGGTGTCAACAGGGAGGGAGGGGGTGGCAAACAACAACCCCCTGCAAACGCTGGTGGCAGTTTTGAGGGGGAGATGTCAGGGGGCAAGTGGTGACTGCTCGCAGAAGCTGGTGGCGGCTTTGGTGACGGCCAGTCTCAGGGAGGGCATGTGCCCCCCACCCCGTGCTGCCTCTATGCGCTGCCTATAGTCACAGATTTCCCGTATGACTCTTGGTCAGACAACAGGTCTCTCTGCCTCAGTTTCACTATTTATAAAATGACGATAATACCCTTTCCATCTCTTCTAGGAGTGTTGGTACTATAGATGTATCAGTGGTTTTAAGGGATTCTCATACTATTGTAAGAGATGTCATATAAATCAGTCTTTTAAATAGAAAAATACTTCTGAATCTTTATCTGTATTTCCCTTCTCCATCTATTATGCATTTCCCCGTAGCATAGCCTTCCACAATTCCCAAAGAAAAAAAAAACTGGCAGTTTACAGGCCCTGCATAACTCTTACCAGCATGCTTTGTTATGGGAGGTTGATTGCTAGGCCTCCTTTTGCTTGGATTCTTGTATTGGTACAATCTTGCCATATACCTGTAACCATAGCTAAGAGCCAATTTCCTGATCTTGTCCAGAAAACACATTGCTGCAATTTGGTAATGCTTTGAAAAGGAGAGAGAATTTTTACTTCTCTCAGGAGGCACAATGGCACAAGTTTCCATGATTCTGCTGCTTGCTAATATTTTTTAAACACTGTACGTAGTAAAAATTAATGTGAAAGGCAAGGATTTTTGTGGGTGGCAACTTTTATTGAACTAGTTTCATAGCTGGGAGGGATTTAAACAAACTTTTAGACACAAAGTATCCTTCCTCATGCTCTCCCAGTTATGGGACTGGTCCAATAATAGATATCACCTACAAAAATCCTTGCCTCTTGCACATTTCCTGGACCGTCAGAGCTATGACATCCCTCCAGCACTACCACAATGTAAAATCTAATGCTATTTAAGAACACTCAGTGATAGAAATCAAAATTATTTAATAATCTTTTGTGTCCAGTAGATGTCACTGTTCACCCACAGCCATTCTTGATGTGGTTTCCTTGTCTATGTTGATGCAGATTTGTTGTTTCATAGTGATGTATCATAGCATCATTTAATTAAATATTAAACTATTCAATTTAAAAGGCATCTTCATGAAGTTCATGCAGTTCTTCAGAATATTACCAGGGCAACAGTGTTGGGATGATGGTGAAGCCATGATAGCCCAGGAAATATGTGAGAGGCAAGAATGTTTGTAGGTGATATCTCTTATTGGACCAACTGCATGGTTGGGATAGATTTAGGTTGCGTACACACATTCAAATAAAGTAGGAGAATTCTCCCGGGTTTGTTGCCCTGGTAGAGAAATTTACCCAGAGTCATGTATACAGACATTTGAATACTACGGCTGTGAAGAGTGGAGAGCTTGCAGTGCTGATACTGTGCAGCCAGGAGGGGCTCTGTGCACACAATGCATGCTCTCCAAGTTCCCTTAGTCTGCCTGGCAACAGATGACAGGAAGGCATAGGGCAACCCTGACTGGCTGACCTATACTGCCCCTGCTCAGCCTGCCGCACAGTGTGGAGATTGTGAAGGAGGCATGTTTTACTCCCTGCTGGAGCAGCAGAGTCCAGCAAGCAACACACTGTCTCCTTGGGGAGACCAGGGGGAGGTGGGAGAGGAGATGCTAGAGATCTGTGTTCTCTTCTGAGAGAAGCCACAGCATGTTCACACATTTGCCCTCCCAAGAGAAACTCTCCTGGAAGTGATCTAACCCTGGTCATTCACAGGTTATTTTTCTCCTGGAGCAGCCATTTTTACTCTGGGAGAAACAGCCTGAACATTTATACACTCATTGTTTCTTCTGCGAGGGCAGTGACTCCCCCAGGAGAAATTGAATATCTGCATGAAGCCACAGGCTTTCACCGTGACAGGATTTAATTTGATTCATGGTAGTCTGTGCTTATCATTTAGCACTTGATATTTAAAGATGTTATTTAGCATAAGCTATTGGTCAGCAGTAATATGGTTAACTTAAATGAAAACTGGGAAATCCTTGTATAGTATGTGTCTAGTTCTGTGTGATGAGGTGTCAGTACATATGTCATAGTTTTAAAGAGTTTTATATGGATGTTTTCACTAAATGTTGTAATTTCCTTACTTCATAAACATTAATTGTGAAAGATTGCCACAGAGTCTCAGCTTAGCCACAGTGGCTCTGGGTCCTGTGCCTATGTTTTAGCAGGTTGCCAAATTCAGCATGGATTGGGATTTATAGACTATTAGGTTCTTTGCTTTGCGTTTCTGTCACCCCAGCATTTTCCTGACATTGCAGACACTGTTGAATATTGTTGAACTGTGACTCCTGTCACTGTAGAAGATGGGAAGGCTCTTATATACTATGCTGCATTTTGTCTGTTTGTCCAAGTTTTAAAATGTGCAGTGCTTTTCATTAACATGTCAATATCAATATCAGCCACTGGTTTGAATGCTTCCATAATTCCATACCAGCTGCTAACCCACGTACTACAGAGCAGAGGAGATGCAACACGAAGCTGTAGGGTTGTTGGTTGTAGCTGTGCTGGTCTAAAGCAGCGGTGGGCAAAATGCAGCCCATGGGCCAGATGCGGCCTGCCAAGCCATTCTATCTGGCCTGCAGGGCCCCTAAAAAATTTAGAAAATTAATATTTATCTGCCCCTGGCTGCCTGTCATGCAGCCCTCTATGGCTTGCCAAAACTCAGTAAGCGGCCCTCCACCCAAAATAATTGCCCACACCTGGTCTAAGGACATAGGCAGGCAAGGTTCCTTTGGTAGATGTGATATCTTTTATTAGACCACTAAATAGTTGGGAAAAAGTCCTTTGCAAGCTTCCAGGCCTGGCAAAGTGTGTTTGTGCCCGAAAGCTTGCAAAGGATTTTTTCCTAACTATTTAGTTGGTCTAATAAAATATATCGCAACATGAAGCTGTGACTTTTATGTCAGAAGACATGTTGATGGTGATGCACGCTAGATGGTGCTGCTGCTTTGGGAAGACTAAAGGAACAATGCTTTTGTCAATGTGGCTTGTCACAGAGAGGGGGCGGTTCTAGGAGTGTTCTGTTTTGATTCCCTTTCATCTCTTTCTGCATCTAAGAGGGGAGTCCTAAAACCTGTTCCTGTTCTTTGCTCTAACATGCCCCCTTAGGTAGACTTCCAAACTCATTTGGCCAGTAATGGGATGATTTTAAAAAGAGAACTTGGGTGCCCAATTTGAGATGCTTGCAAGGGGTCTGATAATTAGACAAGGGCTACTCATATTGGGCTTGGAATATCACTCATAGCCTCTGAAAAATATTTGGCCCTTGCATTTTCCACACTTAATCCTAACAGAGGTGAAAGGTAATCTTGGGGAAGTCCTGGCACCAATTCTTTTAAAATGGCTTAGCTTTGAATTTTAGTACTCAAGGTGGTGGTTTCACCTCTGTCCTGAAGACAGCAGCTTTGGCTTACAGTTCATTCTTGACCTCTGGCTGCTCCCCAGCTTCTGTGTGGGAACATGCTAGCAGGAAACTACCACTCCTAATGCCATGACTTCTCATAGTAGGAGATGCCATGACATTGGGAATGTTAGTTTGACTTTATAACAGCAGATTCAGTGCCAGAGAAGGCTATCAGAAGTTTGAAGACTGGAGTCTTCCTTCTAGTTTACAGAATATCTGTATCTTAGAATCAGACTTCTGCTATAAACATGTGGTAGACTAGTCTTCATGCTCATTCAAGAGCTGTTCCTTCCAGTGGGATTGACATTAACCACTGACTGTGGTGATGAATTTTGCCATGCAAATTTTGTTCCCTGGAAATCAGGGAAAAGCCATCATAGGTCACCAAACAGACTTCAAAGGGTCATCAGGAAGATCTGCTACACTGGGATCAGCCTAGAGGTAAAAGACTCCTCATTACATTACAAGGAAACAAAGCTCTTCACTTGCATGAAAATATCTTCATACTATTAAGTCCAAGAGTTCTTCTGCACTAGCAGTAAGGGCATGGCACCTGCCAAATACTTATGGTACAATCTGCCATCCTAAAGCCGTCAGATCCATATGAGAATGCCCCAGTTGTACTTTGATTTGCATAGTTGCTTTAAAACTTTTTCATGGGCCTTCACTTCTCACAGAAAAAATTGCCCATTCACTGACTGTGGAGGAAAAAACTTTGCTGTGATGTCACTGAAGAAGAATGCAGCTAGAGATTTCTGTCCAGTCTGCATTTCCTGTCCCTCCCCCAAACTTGGGCAATGTTCTGTCTTGTTGTTTACAATATTATTCATATTTTTGTGGTGGTCAAATAGTTGTGTTCTGGGGAGGGAGATGGAAATGACTGGCTCCATTCCTCAGCCAAAGTAGTTTTGAGATAGTATAAATGTGCTTCTGAAAGCACCTTACAAAATAATCCCTCTGTCTTTGCAATGTCCCTGTGAGATATGGAACTATTTATTAAGCCCGGGTAGCAGATGGCACAAGGGAGGTGTAGAAGCTTGTTGACTGATTTTGTTCCAAGTCACCCAAATTTCTCTCTACAAAATGCTGCAATATTTTTCCTTATTGTCCAAACTTTGTGTAAATCTGTAGCAAAGGATCTGTGACCATTAGAGATCAAGTGATGGTTTTCCAGTGTTGTGTGGATCTAACTATAGTAACTTAAGAGAAATGTTGCTGTTAGGCTCTTTTGCATGTTGTATCAATTTGCTGTAGATCTCGCCCATAGCATGGTATTCATCCACGCATATGCAAAAGAATGAAGTGTGACATTCATTACAGCACCCAGCAACACTGCAGAGCAGTTTGCCACAGAAAGCAAAGCACATTCTGTTCACTGGAAACAGGGAGAGGACTGCTTCTGTAATGGAATGAATGAAACCTTTCAAAAGTGAAGTGGTCTTTTAAATGGTGCCATGGGGAGGCCAGCTTCTCAGCCAGTGAAAATAAGTATGGCCTGCTCTTGCTCCCTGGTGACCCTAGGTACTCCCCACAGTCTGGAAGCAGCCACAGGGTGGAGAGACTAGATTTGGTGAGCCTGTTTATCACTGCCACTGTCCCCAGCCAAGCCCGGCACCTGACACTGCCAGCAGAACTGACCCTGGGGGGATGCGGGGCCCAGGGCAAATCAGCCTGTGCAGGGCCCCCTTAACACTGCGTGGGACTATGGTACCCACACAAAGTTTGGGGGGGTCTCTGTGCTTCTTCTGCGGCATGAGCCTGAGCCGCCAGCTGCAAACAGGCCCCATGGAAGGTGCCACAGCCACTCCACCTGGCTCCATAGGAGTCCCCCCACCCCAAAGCATGGGGCCTGGGGTGGTCTCCACGATTCACCATATTCTAGGGACGGCTCTGACTGCCAGTTACCAAAGTCTTTGGCTGGAGTGGGGCAGGAAGAGCCCCGGGTCTCCCCTGCCCCTGGGTCAGCTAGGGACAGTGGTGCCAGTGGTTGGGTCTCCCCTTCTTACACCCAGAGCTACTCTTGCTGGAGAGAGTGACAGGAGAATGGGAGGCCAGGTTGTGTACTGGAGGGGAGGGGGCTCTGAGAGCAGTGTAGGGGGGTCTCAACTGGTTTGGGGACTGTGACAGCTAACAGGCACTCTGCCTGTTCCTGGAAACCCCTTGCCCATCAGAGTCACTTGCTCATCTTGCCTCCTATTTCACCTGCCATGTCTTGGTCTTTCTAAGTTGTATGTTTGGAGAGCTACTAGCAGAGGTGGGGTAGTCTTGCTGGGTGTGGCATCCCCAGGTCTTATGGAGAAATGGTTCCAGACTTCCTGTCTTTCGGTCTTCCAGCCTCCGTAAACTTTGTTGGGGTCTCAGCCTTCCTGGCCTTGGCCCCCTTTTTCTCTGGTTGGGCCCCCTAACTTGGGTCCACTGTTCTGTCCCCAGTTCCTGGGCCCCCAGTCCACTCTCTTGTGACCTGATCTCAATTCCAGGTAGCCAGGCTTACCAAATCTAGTCTCTCCACCCTGTGACTGGACCTAATATACCTGCAGGTACTCTGTGACTCCTCCTCCCCTTTTAGTGACTGCCTTATGGCTGGATCAATTTTACAATAAACAAAAAAGAATTAAGCATCCGCTTAGAAACAGAAATTCCTTTCCCCTCATTTACAACATGAAGCACAACCAAAACAGAAAGCAAAAGCGATAACCCTTCCGACTGTAGTTTCTCTTTGAGTACTCAAACGTCATCAGTAGTCTGCCGTGCCCTGCCAGGTGGTCTCACTCTCATTCTCTGCTTCTGAATTCTAGTGTTCTGGCTTCTCATGCCCTGAGCTACAGCATCTCCCTCCTTCTTCAGTGGTTGTGAGGCCTCCTCCCATATGGATAGTCTTCCCCATCTTCCTCTTCCAGTCTTCTGGCAGGGGTTTAAGTATACAGGCATCCTTCCCCCTTTTCCACAGCTTGCCTTTGATCACCTGTTAATAAGCTACTAATCACTTAATTTATGGGCCATTAATGCCACTCTGCTGCTCCTTTCTTAAAGCATCAGGACCTTGCTTCCTAGCATGGGTATCCTTCTCACCCTCTTTCTTCTGGACTACTCTGACTCCTGCCCCTCCATCTCTCTCTCTCCCGCCTGGGTTCAGTAACAGGGAAAGTCCCCCATTATAGGACTCTAGAAAGTCCCCGACCACTGCTGCCATGGCATGGTCTGCCCACGAGATGGGGAAAGGGCTGCAATCCCTATGTAGCACTTGCAGCATCTCCTGCACTCCCGTTTTCAAATTCCTAGATCCACCCATGGTAGGACCTTGCTGGTACTCAGTGCATGATCTGGCCCAGGACTCTTTCACAATATCTGTGAACAATCACAAACCCAGCTTCACGTTCATAGATTCTTTTCATTTTAGTGTATCCATTTTTTCATACCATCTTTTCCAGGTCACCTACCTGCTCAATGAAAAGTATGTAAAACCAAGTTATAAACACCTAAATGGGTCAGGATGTTTTAGTGTCATAAACTCTGTTTTCAATGCTGTTAATTTAGTGGGAAGAAAAGAGGCTGGGTTAGTTTCCAAAGGGGAGTAATTAACTTGCATAGTGTAATGGTGTGGACTTCATTCTTTCTTCTGGGACTAATGTCAATTTGCCTGCTGTTAGCTAGGCCATAATGGAGGCTCTGCTGTGTGATCCCACACTTTACCTGGCTTCTAAGGGGAGGAAGAGGAGGAGCTTTCATTTTTGCCACTCGATTTTAAATTTAAATCTCTGGGAACAGTAATTCTTTGAATCTGGGATTCTGGTCACTGAATCTTTTTAGTCTCTTATTTATTGTTAGTAGAATGAGTTTCGGGTAGTGGTAGGAAGTGGCGGGGGGGTGTATGCATGTTTTGTTGTACTATTCTTCCTCACCGGGAAAAGTGGCGTTGTCTTGCCTGAAGCAGAGCATTGCATTTTTTTTTCCACCACCTGATGGAACAGTGTCTCCTGCGGGGAATATTTCAGCATTTCCCGTTGCTTCTCTTACGGACTTGCAGAATGGAACAGTTGTGGGTTTTAATAGGGATGCATATACTGGAAGCGAGGGTCAGAACATGGTAAAGGGCTGTGGGCCTGCACTCGGTTGCTACACAATGCCTGCTATTCTGATGACTGGAATCTCGCACGCTGTCTTCCAGTAGAAGCTCTGGCAAGTCTCAGCCTGAGATGATGATGATTTGCCAAGGCGCTTGCGTTGGTGACCACTGACACAAATATTCCTTTGTTCTATATGTCGAGCAGCTTTGGAGAGTGAGGTCGTTGTAGCTGATGTCCAGCCCGCTGGACTGGCCTGGCCTCTCAGCACAGCCTGTCATAGGAGTTCCTGTTCCGCGCTGTTGCAGTAGAATAGGGGAGGGAATAATGGGTCATTTGTCAAGTGGAGTTATCAGATGAGAGTTGGAATAGAGGCAAATTAACTCTTTCAAAACGTTTGTGAAGGAGGGGCAGGTTGATTTTGACTGGCTGGCTAGAACAAGCAGGACCTGCAAAAGTACAATTATTTGGACCCAGGTGCTAGCATTTCCTCCCTCACTTCCCTCCCTTCCCTCCCCGCTGCCTGGTAGTGATTTAATTCCTAGAGATCATGGGATCATGGTACCTGGGCCGCCTGGGAGGGGGTGGGCACAAATTGGGGCAACTGCCCTGGGTCCTGCACTTTGGGGGGGCCTCACAGATCCGGGCCAGCTTCATATCTAGTTGCTTGCCACCCCACTCCCCTGCATCTGGGCCCTGCACAGCCTGATACAACCATGCCTGGAGGGCCTGCATCAATCCTGGTCTCCTTGGGAAAGAAGATGTGAAGAATAGTATCAGTGCCTCATGCCTGAGGATGTAGAAGAAAAATGGTGCCAGTGCTGGCTTTTCTGGGGAGCAGTAAATGTCTTTGTTTTGAAAAACCTTGCTAATTGTTATGGCCGGACTTATCCCCAGCAAAAGTGGCTTGAGGGAAAGTTAGAGAGGGAACTCTCAAAGAGCCTCCTTCTTCCCTCAAATCCTTACGCTCAAGGACAATGTCGCTTGGTATATATAAGGACTGTGCAGGAAGGCAAGAGTGCTGTTGAATAGTTGAAATCCTGTGACTCTTGGTGTCTAGCAGCCCTTTGGGGACGTATCAGAAGCTGCCTGTTTCCTCTTTAAAGTCTCCATTTCTCTCACAGTGACACATTACACTCTGACTGTGTCAAGGACTCTTTGGGGATTTCCTGCTTTCTCTCCAGCCTGCAGCACCTGCTGGCACCCGCCCCTCCCTGTTTGATGAATATGGTATTTCAGATAAGCATTTCCTCTTTCCAGGGCACTGCACCTCATGAATGAGGCTTAAGTGCAAGATAAGAGACTGCTTCTTTCATTCATAAAAAAGTAACACTCCCTTGTTGGCTCTTTGAAATCATACAATGGAAAACCAGGTGCAGTGCCTCCAGAAGCACAGCACCTTGCCCTTAAACAGAGCAGACAATGCTTCAGATGCCACTTATGTTTCTTTAAGAATCTTCCCTATTTCTGCCAAGTATTTATTTTTTTAGTCCCATCGCTCTCTTTGATATGGTATAGTATGATTCCACTTTATTTTATATAGCATCTGTCTGACTGTACCCTAACGATGTACTAAATCAGTGAGTCTCAACCAGGGTGTCATGAGATCCTTTCAGGGGTGCCATGGGGTGCCTCACTGTGAGGTTTGCAAACGTATTTCACAAGATAAACCCAGAGATTCCAAATAGAAACCCACAGTTGTGCACTTTCTGCTTTCTTTGCAACAGAAAAGCTGCGCTATTATTGTCTGCACTCCAAAAAAAGAGTGAAAACTAAGAGCTGGTATTTTCTGAGGGATGCCTCGAGTCTGTCCATGGGAGCCTAGAGTCTGAAAAAGGTGAGAATCACTGGATTAGATACTGTCAAGTAATCCTGATCACAGCAGCTCAGAGGAAGGAATTAAGAGGCTGTAGGCAGGGTCGGGGAATGGAAGTAAAATAGAGATGAATTTGCAACATTTTGGATACCAATCTAATTTCAGCCCCCCACGACCTTACAGGTGTTCAGTTTCCGAGTTTGGTTTAGGGGCTCGTGTGTTTGGGGGAAAAGAGATCATCCACTCAGATACATTAATAGCCTAGGGCTTCAGAGAGAACCAGTGTCAGAACTGGGATTACAGCACAGGAGTTCACAGTACTGAATCACACCACTGCTTTGGCCACGTATCATGTGTCTGTGGGGTGGAATGACCTGCTTGAACTAGTGCTGCAGGAATCTGCCATGCTGAGCCTGCAGAGTGCGTGGGTTTTCAGGCATATGTTTTCTTTTGTTAGCTTTGATGTGACCTTGACCTGCTAGCAGGTGGGAGCCAAACACAGCATGTAGGGAGATAGGAACAAGCCAGCTGCTCCTTTATGTGGCTGGCTTTCCTCTGCTGTTCAGGCTCTAGGGACAGAACGTACTAAAGTAGGAGTGGCCAACCTGTGGCATGAATGCCACTGGCAGCCTCTGTACATAATACCTAGATCAGGGAGGGAACAGGCAGCACATTAGCTGGTAGGGCAGGAAGCAATTAAGCAGGGAGTACTGAGTAGGGAGCCGAAAGCAGAGCAACAGATAGGGAAGGGGATCAGAGTGGTATTCAGGGAGGGTGTAGGGCTAATTGGTTCCATGCCTGCCATAAATGTTAGCCCCCACTGCACTAAAATGTGACTGTCTTGGCTTCCCTTTTATGCTTGAAAACTAGCTCAGACCATGTTTTACACCTTTGGATCCAACAGTAGTACATATTAGTAGGTAACATATATGAAAATTAAAAAGCTGTGAGGTGAGTCCCCAGCATGGCAAATTCCAGCCTCAACTCCTGGAACACCAGAACCTCAGTGCTGCAAAGCTGTCTGCTGGGTTGTTAGCAAGTGTAGGCCGTGATGTGCATTTAACATCACATGGTCCATCAAGGCCGTGCAATATGCTGCGATTAGACAAGTTTCAGCCAATCTTCTAGGCTAGGATTAGCATGCTGGCTGCAATTACAGCAGAGGAAGGATGCTTGGGAAATGAAATGGGGACTCTTCCAGAAATTAATGGGGAAGAAAAAAATCCCAAGCCTATGCAGTGGGACAGGAAAGTCCTGCTCTCAAGGCAGGGAGGGTGAGATGCCTGTATCCAGAAAGTGAGGGGGTGGAGCATGTGTGTAGCTTTTTTCTTTTTTTTTTTCCTTTTAAACACTTTACTGATTAAAAGCCAGTCAGTAGATTACCAGTAGTTTCTTAGGTTACCTGTACTAAGTAGTCATGAAATTTAAATACCCTCCACTTAATCTTTGAAAACACAGCAGCTCCTGGAGGTATTATCAGTCACTCTTGAATGTTTTTTTCTATAGAAATTCTGCCAGACTAGATTGATAGAAGGCAGTAGTTTTACACAGTCAGGCTAGGTGTCAGTGGAAAAAGCTAGAACCCTGGAAATAATTAAACTATTATGTCACTTCAGCATACTTCCAAAAGCTGGGACTGTTTTGGGAGGAGCCAAAGGACTTGAGGCTGGGCTCTGGCCCAGTGCCAATGGGAGTAGCATCTGAGGGCAGGGTTTGGACCCTGATGTGCAGGTGAGATAATACCGCAGCATCTACTTATAGAGTCATAGAGAAGTATTCATGAATCACTGGAGCTTCATCTGGCCTTCCCAGTAATGGGAAATTCCATGACTGAACGGCAGTTATGGCATTGCTATGGGTGAAAATACTGGAGGGGAGGCCAAGAGTGGGGGGAATACTGTTAGCCCAAAATAGGAAGGAAGGGTAGGCTTGTGGTTAAGGCTCTGGCCTGGGACTTGAGAGATTTTACTGTAGTTCCCAGCTCTGCCACAGACTTCCTGCATTATCAGGGTCAGTCTCATCATCTCTTGATGCCTCAGTCCCTATCTGTAAAATGGGGATAGTGGGGTTCTCTTTCTCCAACCCTTTGTCTGACTTGTCTGTTTAGATAGTAAACCACTGGGGGAGGAGGGAGGTTGGATCCTCCAATGTGTATGTAGATAATTAACACTTCTGGGGAAAAGTTGCATGTTGAAGAGGAACTCTTCAAGGTGAGTATTTGGGATTGGAGCCCTGGGTATCAATCTTTTCCAGCACTTCTGTCCTGCAACCCAGTCTTCCACTTCTACATCCACACAAACTTCTTGCCCTCTTCAGTTCCCAGGTGGAAACCACACTGTTTGAAAAGGGTGTATAAAGAAGACTGAGAGCTGGGCAACTTCATCATGAACTATACCCAGTTAACAGGGTTCAGCACAGGTTTGCATTTCAACACAGTTGCTCTATGAACAATTTCTATTGACCAGCGCACCAACCTTTCAGACCTGCATATAGCAAGAGTATGAGAGAAGCATCTGGGCAGTGAATGCCTCCTACAAGCCAGCAGGCCAAAGTGGTTTTTGACTAGTCATCTCCATGCTAACTAGACTGAAGTGCTTGTTAAGCTTGTCTTTCCCTAGCTAGTGATGTGTCTCAGCAATTGCAAGGGGGGAAGGAGTTGGGGGAGGGGAGAGTTTTTGAAGTGAAATGTTCTTTATAGTATTTGAGTTTCAAAGACTTGCACTCCTTGAGCCCGTTCCTGTTCTGTGCTGGGCAGGTAGGCTGGAGGAATAGAGGGAAGGAAACCTCTTCTCTTCCTCTGCTGTTTCCCCCTGCCCAAGGACACTCACAAAGCAGCAAGACCAGATTCCAATCTAATAAGTGTGCTAGAGCAGCCATGGTCCCAGGATATGGCAAGCCAGTAGCTAATATCTTCTAGCAGGGGGCATGCTGTTCCATCTCCTGTGCTCCTTCTGGTGTCTTGTCCTACATTAGCAAGACAAATCTCAAACTCTTCCCCTCACTGCCAAGATGAGTGCAAGAGTCTGCCCCTAACCAAGATCTTGTGCTGTATTGGAAATGGCTGCTGCCTTAGCCTCAGGCATTGCCCTAGTTTGTAAGGAAGACTTCAAACTGCAAGTGACCTGGTACTTCATAGACATAGTAAAAGGCATGGGCAGCTAGTAAAGCAGTGGAACAAGTTACCCAGAGAGGTTGTGGAATCTCCATCCTTGGAGGTTTGTTAAAACCTGGCTAGACAAAGCCTCTGGGATGCTCTAGCTGGGGATGGTCCTGCTTTGAGCAGGGGGTTGGACTAGATGACATCCTGAGGTCCCTTCCAACCCTCATTTTCTATGATTCAACTTAGATAGAAAACAAAAGGCTCCCAAGGGAGGAAATAGCACAAAGAAGGGAAGGGTTGGGCTGCTGATGATGTAAGAAAAGGAGTGGAGTGATTATAGGATTATAGCAAATTCCCTCTTCACATAGTGTTCTTGTGCCCAGGGCCTTCCCTCTTTCATAATTGTAACTACCTCCCATGTGAGTGCCCCATGAGGCCTCCGTCTCCTCCAAATCCCTGGGTGGAAAACCCTTTTCCTTATGAAATCTTCTTCCACTGCCAGTGCTGTCCTCACAGTGTCTGCAAAGTGAAACCATTTGTGACACAGAGGGCGTGTCTACATGTTGCCATATGGTGATGTTGTTACTGCACCATGCTTTAGTACTTCATTTTGGAAGTACTAAAACATGGTGCAGTAACCACCTATACTGTGCCATACGGGTGGCACACACTTAAATTTCCCTGCTATATCGCTGTAGTGGCATGCTATAAGCTAGCAATTACATGTAGACCCACTTAATCGCTACGTTGCTATAGCATGCCATACAGCAACATAGCACATCGCTACATCGCTGTAGGGTGATGTGCAGATGCACTCAGAGCTAGCTTCTCCATTCATTAGGTATTACGCACCCTTGTGATTCTCTAAATAAAGGCAGGGACTGGGATTCCCTGAAGTGACTGGTGGCTAGGGGTGCCTCTGCTTCTGGATGTCCAACTTGAATCATTTTAAAGGGACTTGATTTTCAAAAAGTCGGTGCTCACACTGTCTGAAAATTAACCCCCCTTCAGATATCTTTAGGTATCTACAGTTAGGGGCCAAAAACCTCTAAGTACTTTGAAAAGAGTCGGCTAGTTTTATAGCATCTTTTGCTTTTATGTGTAATATTCCTTTATTCCAAAGGAATACTCTGGGAGCATGTCTACATGAGATGCTTACTGCACAGTAACCTAATAACACTGCACATTAGCATGCTGGTCAAAACCTGTGTTAATACACTACTGTGCAGTAAGCATCACAAAAAACTGTGCTGGTGCTACTGTGCAGTATTGCAAGTTACTGTGCATTTAGCAAGTACTAACTTAAATGTACAGTAACTAACATACATTAATGAACATGTAGATGTGCCCTGTGTATGTGTGTTAACACCTTTTTTGAGCCTATACACATTATTAGCTTTCTCAGTCCCATTTAATATTTCCTTATTTTCTAATGCCCTTGACTAAAATACTTGGACTGGATTGGAATCAATACAGAACTTTGCTTTAAAGTTTTTTTTAAATCTGCTTTGTTTAATTTTTTTTCAAAATTTGACTTTTCCCACCCTTTTTTTTACCCTTGTATATCTGATCTAAAGTTCACTGCAGTCAATGGAAGTGTTTCTTTTAACCTGAGTGTACTTGAAAGGTGCCTGTACATAAGCTGTAATTACAGCACATCAAAGCACCCTCCCGGCTTGTGTACAGACCAGCTTTAAAGACCACTCAAGTCAAAAGAAACACTCCTGTAATTACAGTGCGTTAGAGTAGACTCGATTAATCGCGTCTGCTGGAGTGTAGTAATTACTGCGCTCCAGCCAGCCTTCACGTCTCATGTATCAGCATCCCCGCCCTTCAAAATGGCAGCAGGGACACTTTAACTAAAGCTCACTGGACAAGTTTTAGGTAAAGCAGTCCTGCCATCATTTTAAAGCATGGGGACACTGATACATGAGACAGTCCACGTGCTTTAATTAGACCAGCTGAGAAATTATGAGAAGCAGATTTTATGCTTCAGGTCTTAAAGTTAGTACCCTTCAGGAAAAAAACTGTCCCGACTTGCAGAATTCTGGATCTGATTTGATGCATCCTTGGTTGTTGGCATTTTTCTCCCTTTTGTCTTAACATATACATAGCATGGAATGACAGCTGCAAGGTCAAAGAAGAGGCAATCCTTTATGACAGATCCTTTCTATTATGATACAGCACAAATTCCAGTTTTGCTTCTTGTGGTAGGGGGACCCTTACTTCTAAAAGAGTTGTTAGGTAAAAAAAGGAAAAGAAACCTTCAAGGCAATAAAAGGATCTTGTGGCATCATGCAACAGGTTCACACCTTGGTGGTTAATGAAACTCATACAAAGATGAACTTCTGTTGCATAAGGCTGCATGAGCTATTGTGCCCTGTTGGTCAAGTCTGGTTTTTCATCTACACTTTCAAAAGTTGCATTATTTCATTTTATTCACCTGGATACTGCACAGCAGTGATTTTCCATTTGCCATCTGCAGTTGTCTAAAGATCCTCAAAAGACTTTTCTGTGTATCTACAGAGGGCTTGATTTTTTTTTTCTGAACATGGGTTGAATGCTGTTAGATAAGGATCTAAAATAACTAGAGACAAAGGATGATTTTTTTTCTAAGCTTGGCCCATTGTGGTTTTGAGTAGCAGTGGTGTTAAAATGGTCCACGTGCTTCATAAAACTGCATGCCCAATGTTGATTATCACAACAACTGTCATGTGCAAGCACTTACACTGCAAATCCCAATTTCATATTCATAAACTTGTGCCAATTTATGCTTTTCAAAATGAATGGGGAAGATGGAGTCCTGTCCAGTAGAGTCCATTGAGAAATAGAAAAAAGCGGGGGAAAAAGAAGGAAGAGAAAGAGGCTGGTCACTAGGAAGCCTTACCTCAATGTAACAGGACCCAGGGTCAGATGGTATTTAAAAAATTGCCAGAATCGCCACTAAGAACAGTAAGACCTGACCTTAATATACAGACAAATCTATTCTACAGCTGTCTGGGTCATACTTTACCCAGGACCTTGATAACATTTTGGCTGCAAGTTAGGACCCTTCTTCATATTACATTTATGCCGTGATTAATGTGCTGTGCCATGAGGCTCCTAGAGGAGGTTACTAAAGGCACTCCCAATACCTGTGGTTTAAAGTCCCCAGAGGGAGCTGCTAGGCATGGGTTTTAAACTCCCTGGAGAGAAGTCCTGGAATGGCCCAGGAGAGCCCAGGGTCATGAGACTGCAGGCACCTGGCTTTCAACTTGCCAGTGCAGAAGGAGCCTAAGATCATGAGCTCAGGCTCCCCCTACACTAGCAAATAGAAAGGGGCATGATTGAGATCTGATCCCTGATCCCAGTATTGCACCACCTGCCCTGTATGTGTGGCATGGCAGGAGGCATGATTATTGGGATTGTATCCCATAGCACCTTTAAATGAACATGTGCTGGGGCCTCAGTCAGTACCGTGTGAAAAGTAAATCTCTAAGGATTTAAAATACAATACTAAATGGGCACTGAAGCAATTAGATGACAGACCTTGATGTTTTCTAGCCCTGGATCATGATCTATTTTTGGACTTTGGAAATGAGCCATCCAAGTGCAAATATTTAGCCAGGCACTGAAAGCTCTCTGGAATGCAAGACACGCCTGTGACCAGGGCAGGTTTTGGTGGCTGCTATGCTGGTATTTATTTGAGACAAGTGCCTTGATTGTTAGCATAAAATCTAAAACGCAGAAGAAAAGGAAATAAATGAGGTGTTGCTTAAGACTCAGCCACACACATTCCATTGGCTTCCATGTTGGACATGAAGGAAAAAAGAAGTCAATCTACTGATGTTACAGTTGTCTTGCACAAAGTCTAGTGAGCATCCCCTGTCTACCATTGCTTTTGGATATGTGTGCTTGGAAGTCATTCAGCTCTAGTATAGGGCTGTGTATGAGAGTCAAGGTTCAAACTACAGGTATGAGGGCTGGGTTTCACCCTTTGCTTGGGGCAGTTATTTTTCTTTCTATATCAATTGTGCAGACTTCTTTACTTAAGCACTCTGAGCCCCTGGAACTATTATTTCCCCACCAACCTTGTATATGGTAGTTTGTACCAAAACCAGTGTTTAGTGTTTCTCTATCCCAATCTTGAAATTGGCTGTAAGATGTATCCCATGCTTCCTTGTACCATATGCAACAGAGCCCTTCTAGGAATCACTTTGTAGATCACTTATCTTCTAACTAGTCCTGAGACCAGAAGTCACTGGGCCAGAAATCACTGATGGTGCCCAGTGCACCATTGAGTGATTGTTGCACTGGTGCATAGCATCTGTGGATCCTTTGGCATGATAGATTTTTATATGATTGCAGCACAAGTTTTGGGATAGGTGAGCAGGAAGATTTCATGACCAATACTTAGGTAATGTATGCTGCTATGGGCTTCAGTGGTGATACTCACTGGGTATGTCTACACATGCACCCCACTCTGCAGTTGGTATTATGCAGTCTTTTATTACTGGCTTTAGCTGTCATTTAGCACTTGCTTTAAATGACTGCAGCACCCACCAGCTACTGCACGATAGTGGTAGCATCACAGTTTGTACCTGCCTATGCTACGTTGCTGTAGTAATGAGCTACATTGCTCACTACAGCAATGTAGCATCTCGTGTAGCCACATCCACTGGGTGTGTCTACATGTGCAGTTAATGGGCTTGAATTTTCTGCACAGAAAATTCAGGCACATTAAACTGCAACCCCCCATACATCTGAACTTGTGCCCATCAGGAGTACCTATATCTACAGGTACTAGAAAATGGCACATTAAACTAATCTACTGCACAGTAATTGCTGCACACATGTAGATGGTGATGCTTTACTGTGCATTAGATTAGTCTGATGTGCAGTAAGCATGTCCTATAGACGCACACACTGAGGATCAACTCCACACTGCTTGCAGATAACTGTTTGAGGACTGTGGAACATCATAAACTCTGTGAGCAAGAAAAAACAGGCTATAAGCTTGCTCTTTCTTCAGTTGCATTGGTCCTTCAGATTCCATTGGTGCTTGATGCAGCATCAATAATTTTTCTTTGTTGTTGTGATAGTATTTTATAAGGAGGGTATTCCCTGTTTTCTCTACCCATTCTTACTAATGTCTGACCCCAGATAGGATCATATGAAAATTGGGTTGGAAGAGACCTCATGAGGTCATCTAGTCCAGCTTCCTGCTCAAGGCAGGCTCATCCCTGACTAAACCATCCCAGCCAAGTGTCTGTCTATCCTGTGCTTGAAAGTTCCTAGGAATGGAGATTCCAGAACTTCCTTAGGTAGCCCGTCCCAGTGCTTGGCCAACCTCATAGTGAGAAAGTTGCTGAAGGTCTTATAAACCAGGTCTCAGACCAAGGATCTTGTGCATATAAAAAGCAGATTGGATCACCACTGCGCCATGGAACCAAGACTACTTAGAGGTTAGAACGCCAAATGGAATACAGTGAAATGGTGTTTTGAACAAACCCTATAGCTATGGCTCTCTCTACATGTCTGAGGAAGTAAGGTATGCATACACACTCTCAATTTAAAGAATTGGCAGGGTGATAAAGTGAGGCCCAAATCTCACCATTTTGAACAGGAAAAAGCCCATACTGTTTGACTCCAGCACCCTGATCCAACTTAATTAGCCAGCTCCAAAATTTAGATCTCAGTTGAAGTTATAGTTCACTCCCCAAAGCAGTCCTGGGGGGTTCAGGTGCAGCATTTTGTCTTAAGCCCATTACTACCCAGATATGGTCTTAAGAACAACTGTCTTTTCCAGGAATCCATGTTTTTAGACTGTCTTCACTAGCTCTTTAAAGTATGTTCTAATGCAGCATAGTGGGTACCTTAGATGAACTGTTCCAACACCTGGTTTCCTGCAGGAATAGATGCCAAACTCTCACTCATGCTTTGGAAAAGCCTAGCCTCAGGGCTGTAAAGAGGCAGCACTGCTCAGAGTGAAACCTGCCTTTATTCCCCAAGGGTGTGGGAGCAGCAGCAGCTGCAGAGCTTGGACAGCTGAGCAACAGATACTACTGCTACCTCATGATTTCCACCACCTTTACCTCCTTGGCAGTTGAGAGGGTTGAATACCAGTCCAGCTGCTTTCTGGAGCTCCATGAGGTTATCTCCGCACACATGTAAGACAGCCAGCTCCTGTGCACCTCATGCATGTGTGATTTTTTGACTGGCATCTGAAATGCTTACACCACAGGCAGGAACATTAGTGGGGCACTCTTTTTCCCCTGTAGCTTGCAGAAGACAGGAGACTTGAGTTAGGGTTTCTTTTCATTTCCTGCAACTTTAGGAGGACTTCACTATTCCCAGAGCTGCAAGGGAACTCTTTTCTTAGAGGTAGCTGTAAAGCCCCTCCTCTCTCCTGACCACATGGAAGAGGGTGAGAGAGCCTCTTTGGAATGCACTGCTCCACACCTGTCAGGTAGCTGATACTCGGCTTCATTCCAGGCACATTAGCCATGGAGCCAATTGTGGAAAAGGAATTCAGCTTCACTTTTAACAGAATTAGTCCTTCCATGCTCATTGAAGCAACATGGGACTTAGCGCTTCAGTTCTCTCTAGGTAGCATTTCATTCTCTTTAAGGCTAGGGACAGAAGTTACACATAAACCAGTTTAAGTGATCAGAGACTGGTTTAAAGCTGTAACAGAATACTGTTAAAAAAATATATAGAATACTGTTCTGTAACAGAACAGAAGTTCAGTGCACATAAACCAGTTTTGAAATGGCTGAAACTGGTTTAAGATAAATATGGTTGAAAGTAGTATCAGGCTTAGCTGATTTAGGTCAAACCAGTTTATGAAACTTCTGTCCCAGACCTAAATGCCCTACCAGACCCATCAATTCTCCAACGCCTATACTTGATTCTTAAGTCAGGACTGGGTATCTCTTAAAAGAGGTAAGGTAGTTCAAGTGACAGGCTTAAGGCAGAAATTTTTCTATGAGATTCTCTAGCTTGTATTGTGCAATAGGTCAGACTAAATTATCATAATGGTTACTTCTGGGCTTAACATGTCTGACTGTAAGAGGATAACACTGTATGATCTGGACTCTGTCCGTCCTTTTTCCCTTTTCTCTTTGGCACCAAACAGAAGAGCACCAACAGCTTCTCTTGGGGGGTTCTGAGATGAGCTCCTGTTTCTGAGCCAGCTGATGGCAGAAGCATCACAGAAGTGGCTTCTTTTACTACTCTGCTTCCGGGGGGAAGACATCAGCTGGGAGCCTCCTTAAGATGTCACAACCTCTTTTTGTCCACACCTTCTTTTTGACTAGTCTGTCAGGAAGGACTGGGATACCTTGAGGCAGTGTAGTATAGCAGCTGAGGCACCAGCTTATGTGTAGGAGGCCTGGATTTGGGGTTTTCTGCTGTCTGTTTCTCTGTATGAATCTTGAATACAAGTTCTTTTACTTTTCTGTGCTTCAGTTCATAAAGTGCCCCTGTAAAATATTCTGCAGGTGAGGAGCTGCAAATGTTAGGGTTATTTTAGTGCTATGAGGGATACTTCTATTCTCCTCCTTTCTTATTGAGAAGGATGTTGATGGGTCTGGCCAGGTCCTGGACATACATTAACCCTCTACCATATTTCAAGTGGGATTTCCAGAGAGAACTTGGTGAGTCTGCAGCTTGCAAGTGCCCATCATAATGGTCATGAAGTACATTCTCTGAGTCAAATTCTGTGCTGTTCTCTGGGGAAGAGTGGCCCAGCCTATGGACCATTTCATTATCAAGACCAGCTCAAATCTCTGTAGCAACAAGCCTTCTTCTGTCTCCAAGAAGACTCTTATGACAGGACAGATAGGAGGAGCAACAAGAAATTACCTGTATAATCATAGAAAATTAGAGCTGAAGGGGCTCCAGGAGGTCATCAAGTCTAGCCCCCAGGTAAAGGCAGGATCACAGCAGGGACATTTTTCCCTGTTTCTTGTGGTACCCTTCCAGAGGGGTCCCGGTACCCTTCCAGAGCAAGGAACTGATTTGTTGTGAGATTTTCTGCTGGCTTTTTGTCCCTTTAAGCTGACTGGGTCTTGCTTGCATATGTTGTAGGCAAATGTAGCAGCAAGCACGGCTGCAGAAGCCCTGAATGAAAAGAGAGGCCCCAGATGACAAAGACTGCAAATGGCAGGTGTTGCAGGCCAGACTTGGGTCACAGCATGTCTCTGAGGAGGAAGGAAAAAGCTTTCAGCATCACTCCAATTACCTTTTCCTCCTATGAAGTCATCCCTGTCTGGCAGAAGAAAGCAATTCGGGTTTTTTTCCTAGAAGTGATGACTAGCTGGACACAGCTTGAAATGGTGCAATTATTCCTGCTGTGCTCTCTCTTCCCTGCTAGTTATATCAAATCAAACAGGAAATTATTTCTGGAGCAGCAAGCGAGCCATGTTGAAATCCAACAGATGCAGCTGCTTACATAACCATGGTTTCGACAGAACTCAGTTTCAACTGCTGCCAAGCATTTAACTTCCTACACTGGTGAGAAATGGCTTCCTGGTTCCCAGAAGAATGAGCAAACACCCGCAGGCTTAGGAGGCTGGTTTTGATTCAGAGGCCATCATTGTCTGCTTCAGAGTCACAGAACTCCCTTGCCAGCCTTCGGTAAGGGCCAGAACTAGCTGACTGTTATCCTTTTAAGTCACTGCTGAACCCTCTGGTTATTTTTAATAATAGCAGGAAGATAAGTACATTAGCTAGGGTTTTGGGTATTATGTCAGTGAGCTGTATATAAAATAAAGTAATTTTTGTAAGCTGTCAATCCTTCATGAGACACATACGTGTTGTGAAGCTAAGATTTTGTATTTTATTTTTGTGGCTTAAATGTCTCAATATAATAATACATTATTTTTTATTTGACCCCAACAGCTTTAATAGCCACCTCATGGAGCTACATGGTAGCTGTTGTGTCTCCAGTCTCTAGCGTATAATCCTTGAGTGCCAAACCTCTTTTGCGTGGTTAAGCCGTATCACGCTGCTATCCTACCACAACATCATTACATTCAGTATTTCTGTTTCTCAGTGTGACTCTTTCAATGAGCCCAAAAGAACCTGAACTCATAGGCCGCATCCAGATGAGCACAGCTGTGCAGTATGTGGCGCCACAGATGTGTCACATACTGCACATTCAGCTGCACACTGCAAGGGGGTGTTTGACCCCTGGATATCCAGGGATTAATAAAACCTGTACAAAAAAGAAGCAGAGTGGTGCACCTGGGGGCAGTGTATGCCGCTCAAGACCAGAGCCTGGCCAGCCAGACTCCAAGTGGCAAGGTTGCCACTACTGCAGCCCCAGGAGACCCCCAGGGCCCCAGGTAACCAAATATCCAAGCTCACATGGACATAGCCATATTAGAGACTTTACCCCACTTTTGGGAGCTACCGAATGAGCTAGATGTTTCCAGCAATCTACAACAGCGTTTTCAAACCAAGACAGCTTCTATTAGTCAACTAGAATATAATTTTTGGATTCCATTAGATTAGAATGGAGGAGCATAGCTAATACACCTGCCCCCCACTGGCAGATTATCCCTTGCCTCTCTAACCTAACATATGCAACACTTCATCTCTCCCAGTGCACTGGGCAGCAGACCTCTTATTTGAAGTCCTGACAATTCAGGACTGTTTTCACATATTTCTGCCTTCCTTGGCTGCCAAGAAATGCAGAAATGTCCAGTTGTTGGCTTTCCATTGTATCCCTGAGATAACTCCACTCATATATTGACAGCCCTCATTCAAAGCATAATAGAATTATAGCAGTGATAGTTCAAGGATTTGAGAAGAGCAAGATTTGTGAGGTGAGGTCATATCTTTTATTGAACCAGCTTGTTTGGTTGGTCAGGATAGGAGATGAGCTCTTGAGCTTTCAAGTACTCAATGGCCGGATGGAGTGTGCTTGGAAACGAGCTTTTGGGCTCCTTTCTCTCGTAACCATAAATTTTGTCACAATGAAAGGTATTACTTCACCTCACAAATTTTACTTCTCTCATTGATTTCAGCCTAGACCTTCGTACATGCCAAAAACCAACTCTTCTTTCCCTATTCCAGGAAGAGATTAACCCTTCAGGTCTAGTGGGCTGCCATGTACCCATTGTACAAAATGTTGCAGAAATTCTCCACGCAGTGTAATAACTTGTAAACATAGCAGCAAATGTGTGTGCTGTATTGAGCCACCTGTTTGTCTAGCAATAGCACAACTTGTTGTGTGGAATTGTGCTCGTTTTTGTGTTTGAGACTGGTTTTGCTGCCAGGTGGGGTGGCCATCGTAGAGGACGTTCCAGTTTTCTGTCCTCTATTGATATGAAACCCAGTGCCTTTATGTCCTTTATTTTTCTCTTGAAGATATAAAGGCATCTCGTTTGTTGAAGTGAATAATAGAGGACATAAAGGCATCTGGTTTCGTATCAATAGAGGACAGAGGACAGCAAGACTGTCCTCTGATGGCCACCCTACTGCCAGGCCAGGAGGAGCTGAGTGAATTATGGGGGCAAGGCTCACAATTTCTGAGCAAGGCCTAGTTTTCCTGCATCAGTTTGTTCCTGCCATTGATTCTGGGGAGTGAGAAATCTGTTCCAAAGGAAACTCTTCTTCCCTCTCCTTTTGGCACCTCTAAGTCTTACAGATTTCTTTGTGTCCCAAATGAGCACTTCCAGCCTCCAGTCATCTTTGGCAGCTGGCTGAATGAGACCTATGAATTAGTATCCTGAGTTTGATCTTTCTTCTCAGCAGATTGGGACAAATGCTGCAAGCCAAAACTAGCACCTGTATAAATCCATAATGCTCTAGACAAAGCAAATTTTATTAGAACATGGGAAAATATCAGGGGATATAACAGCTGAATGGAATAAAATATGAGTTGTCTTAGCCCAGACAGATTAAGGGCAGGAGCCAAACTCTATTCAGCATTTAGGAGTCTTTCCATTAACTTAAAGGAGCACTGGGTCAAGCCCTAAGAACCCTATAAAACTGAGTCAGCATAATGCAGCTTGGGGTTCATGCATGGTTTCCACTGCGTTCTTCAGTTCCTGTTCTTAGCCATCATGTTGTGTTAGCAAATGCTCTTGAACTGCTACTTTTTCTCTGTGGTCCCAGTTTGGATAAGTATGAACCTAATATTAAGCAAGTGAGCAGTCCCAGTGTGTAGGAATCTGTTAAAACCCTTTGTTTCATGGCCTCTCTTGGTGGCTACAAGTCTGTTATGAGTGAGGTGATTCTATGAAACTGAAAATAGCACTGTTCATTTTAACACAGGCTGTGGGGGTGTGCTTTTGTTTGGTTTGGCTATTTCGGTAAATTTTTTGTTTTATTTTTACTTTCACTGGGCATTAAAAAAAATTAGAGGCCAAACCATCCAGTACAAATGATTTTAAACTCCCTTTGCCCAAATTCGATACTTGTATACAAATGAAGAACCAAGTGGTCTGCGAGAAATTGCAAAAGCAGTCCATGAGAATATAAAGGTTTGTTGTTTGCAGACTGATGATGTCATCACTTAGGGATGCAAATGTCACCCCCATCAGAAGGCAAAGAAGAAAGACCTTTTACATTACTGCCTCATTCTGGAAAATTCTTTGTGATTGTTCATGGCTCTTTCATCCATATGGCTGCTTCCTCACTGCTATATAATGAGGAGAGAGCAAGAGAAATTCCCTGATGCAGTGAAATACATTTTTAAAAAAGCAAAACATACAAAAGGATTTGGTCTAAAGCATTTACTGTTGGATATTTCAAACCTGATGTAGCAAAGCTATAATTAGAAAATTGATCTGCTTTACATTAAAAGAGTGGAAATTGCTTCCATAGTTGTTGTTTTTTTTTTCAAATGTGTACCAGTCTGTTAATTACTGTCTCAGGTTGTAGGAGGATATTAACACAACACACTAGATGAGCAGAGATTACACTCAAATACTGAGTTGGACCCGTTGTTCCATATAGCTTTAGTAAAGATGAAGAAAGAAGGTCTGGTTGCTAATTTTATAGTAACCTTTCTAATTAGTGGTAGCCTGGGTGGTTTGGTAAAAAGCTATGAACTTGATAGCTGTCAGGTAAATGGTTGTAGAGAGGCATCATGTTAAAGAGCTGTGTCATAAAGGTTTCTGTTCAATACTTTGTGGCCACAGCATAAAGCTGTCGCACTAACTAACATGCTTCCTAGCTACCTGAGCAGAGACCGTCCATTTTTTAAACAGATAAAATAGGGAAATATCACCCCCACCCACCCACCCGCCCTCCCCCGCAAACCCAATGCTCTGTACTTGTGTGGATAAAAAGAGGGCTTTGTCCTGCTGTGTGGTCAAACCATATTGTTTTGAGCAGCTTTGCACAGTGTCCCCCTCTCGAATGCTCGTTTTGATCTTGGGACTTGCAGCTTTTTCCAGTCATTCTTTTTCCCTTAAATGTTTATGTTTATGTCCTGGGTTTGATAGCTGCCTCGTCGCTTAAGGGATGTAGTCTTCTTGGATTTCCTTAAGCCAGGAATTTTCTCTGCTGGTTGTCTTTCTCTGGAAGATCTGAACATGTGACCTCACTCCTGTTCCTGGGGTGTTTTCTTTAGCTTTTATCTACTCTTGCCATTTTCATAGATTTCATAGATTTCATAGACATTTGGCCTGGAAGGGACCCCAGAGGATCATCAAGTCCAGCCCCCTGCCCCAGGGACAGGAAGTCAGCAGAGATAATAGGATCCCAGCAAGATATGCATCCAAATGTGTCTTGAAGGCGTTCAAAGTGGGTGCTTGATGTGACTGTTCAATCTTGTCATCCCTTGGGGTGCTCTGGTGAACAGATGTTCCCCCAGATCCTGATGAGCACCCCTGATAAATTTATAAGCGGCCACCAGATCACCCCTGAGCCTGCGCTTTTCCAGGCTAAAGGCCTCCATGGCTCTCAGCCTCTCATCATAAGGTCTGTTTTCCTGACCTCTGATCATGCATGTGGCTCTTCTCTGCACTCTCTCAAGCTTCTCCACATCTTTTTTGAGCCCAAAACTGGATACAGTACTCCAGCTGTGGCCTCACCAAGGTGGAGTACAACAGGAGAATGATGTCCTGGGATTTGCTTGAGAAGCATATATGGATACAAGCCAGTGTTCTGCTCACTTTACTAGCCCCAGCATTGCATTGAAGACTCATGTTCATCTTGTGGTCAATCATGACCCCCAAGTCCCTTTCATCTGTAGTGCTAACCAGCATAGCACTGCTGAGCCTATAAGCATGCAGCAGGTTTTTCCTCCCAAGGTGGTGAACCTTGCATCTTTCAGTGTTGAACACCATCAGGTTCTCGTCTGCCCATTTCCTGAGCTTGTCCAGGTCAGCCTGGATCACCCTCCTGTCCTCAGGTGTGGATACTTTACCCCAGAGTTTGGTGTCATTGGCGAACTTGGCCAGTCCGCTTCTGACGCCAATGTCACATCATTGATGAAGATGTTACAATGTCCATCTCTTCCCCTTTGTCCAGATGATAAGTCACCTGGTCATAAAAGGAAATGAGGTTGGTCAAGCAAGACCTACCCACAACAAACCCATGCTGGGTATCCCTCAGGATATTGCCTTCAGGTAATCTGTTAAGAATAGCCTCTTTGATAATCTTTTCCAAGACCTTCCCCACGACAGAGGTCAGGCTGATGGGCCTGTAGTTTACCGGATCTACTTTCCTCCCTTTCTTGAAGATAGGCACAACATTGGCCCTCTTCCAATTGTCAGGCACTTCACCAGAGCACCAAGAGCTCTCAAAGAGCCATGCCAGAGGCTGAGCTATGATGTTTGCCAGCTCCCTGAGTACCCTAGGGTGTAACCCAGCAGGGCCGGCTGACTTGAAGGTGTGCAGCTTGTCAAGGTGTTGCTTCATGAGGTCAGAGTCGATGGAGGGCAGGGAATCTCCCTCACCTGGGCCTCCCTGACCCATAGTGGGCAGGGCTTTCCCATGGTCTTTATTTTTGGTCCTCTGCCCCACACTCTACCATCTCTGGCTTCTAACCTTATTCTTTCTTTTGAAGGAGTAGTATTTTATTGATTTTGTTTTTTTGAGAGGTAGCTCCATCACCTCCAGGTGGATTGTACAGGCTACTACCTTTCAAACCTTTCAAGCTTTCAAGTGCCTTTTTTTTTCTCATTCTCCACTGACATCCTTTGTCGTTGACTCTAGGCCCAGACCTCCAGTCCTGGGTTTCCTTTATTTCAACTAGTTTTGTCCAGGTTCTCTGTTTCCTCTGACTAACAGTGGAGCCATGAGTGGATAGGATCTCTTTATGGATCTCCTCTCAGATAGGCCTTTCAAAAGTTAACCCTGTGTAGCATCTTTCAGTGATCTGACTTTTCTCTTGCCCTTGTTTTATTTTTTGATTATTTGATTTGTATTCCTTCATCTGAGTGGAAGGTTATTGCTGCTTTGGTTTTAAGGGTCTTCAGGGGGGTTTCCTCTGCTCCATAGAAGCCAACACCTATTAACAGGATTGAACTGAATAAAAGATAAAACATTTTAAGCCATTGTTTGGTGTAAATTTCACTAGATTGTCAGATTGTTAGGTATATCCAGGGAGGGGAGAAGAGATACAGTGATGCAGTTGCACCCTGCTTTGATTCCTGCTCCATCCAAACTTTAAAACTATTTGTCCGGGAAAGTGCAGCGGCATTTCTATTCAGGTTGCACTGAAGGGGTCTAACTTAAATTGAATAATATAATGCTAGAGCCCTAGCATATTAGTAGAGCATCTAGTTTCTTTTTAACTGGAGAAAAATGTGTGTTGTGCTGTGCGTGATGATGTAGCACATCCTCTGCTACCTGCCCCTAACCCCACCTTTTCAAAATCCTAGGTCTGCCCATAGGTTTATGTGTTTCTATGCTGGTCATTTCCAAGAGTATTGGTACCTCAGATACAGTGTCTTTTAATTAATATGATCAAACTTGCCTGGATCTTATGATAGAGCCACCTGTGCATAGAAGAAAACAAGTATTGCATAGCTCAAGAGGATAATATGACTGTGGTACAACAAGAAGAAGTAGTAATAGACTTTGGGAACATTAAGCTCATGACCCCTTCCACTTTGGACCTGTTGATATAAATGAACACAGTTCCTCAAATAAACCCTATACAAAGACTGAGGCAAAGCTTTCATTTTTGTGGTGATATGGTATTGAAGGGGACTATTTAATTTCCTGTCATCTTACCTCTTGGAATCATTTCAGTTGGACATTGCTGCCTGGGCAAAGATTACTGAAAAGAGTTTTATTGTCTCTTTTGATCTCTCTCCTCCTCTGAGGAATGTGGATATTTACAACATGGCTGGGAGGGATCTGGGCTTGCCTAGGCTTGTCCTGCCTAGTCTCTCCCCATTTGTTCTTCCCCTTGCAGGCAGCGTTAATACCTAGGATTTCCGAGCGGCTAAAGCTTCTGAGTCAGCGATGAAACTTTCCAGTGACTAACGAATGTGATAATATATAGGTGGAGGGAAAGACTGCTTGTATCTCCCCTGTTCAGGGAATGTAGAGACCACCAAAGCCTCTAGTACAACGCAGGATATCATCTTGCTTCAGAGCTTTACTGAAGCAGAGAAATACCAGGGTCCATCCTAGCCAATCCTCTTGCCTATCCATCTAGCTCAGGGGTCATCAACCTTTTTATGCAGGGTGCCAAAAACACCCACGACCTTGACTTGTAAGATGTTGGAGTGCCGGGGTGGATGATGAGGGAGCCAGGAGGGACCACATCCTTGTTGTGACAGGGCAGCCCTGCCCCTTCCCCACTGTCCATCCCAAGGCATGTGTGCCAAGCAAAATACCTTCACATGCCACATTCTGGCACCCATGCCGGGGGTTGCCTACCCCTGATCTGGCTCATCTCAGGCATACCTCTTGTGTCCAAGGCTGCTCAAGACCAGGGGCAGATGGATGCCAATTATGGCTCAATAACAGATGTAGGATCGCCTGTGCTGGTTGAGTTTCCTAATGCAGGGGAGGGGGCATTGTGCCAATGTTGCTGGCTAGGGTGATGAGGATTAATCAGAAACAGAAGTTGCAATTAACCAGCTCCACATGCTCCCCAGTACGACACAGTGGGCACATCTACATGTTCAATACTGCACTTTAGGTAATGGACATTAAATCTAGTCCCTCCGTTGTGAAGTACTAGAAAAATGCACATTAGCTTATTTTAATCCTCATTAGCAAAAGACCACGGGGCTTTTTTACATGTGCAAGTGCCGCGGCACTGGTCTCTTTGAAAAGTGCCCAGTTTTGCGATGCATACAGTTGTATAAGTGGCAAAAGCATTGGTGCGAAAAAAATGGCAGCGGTGAGCTTTTAAATGAAAACACCATAGAGGTGCTTTAGCTCAAAAGTGCACTGAAGCCATTTTCTGCTCACTGACGTGCATTGTGCCACTTATGCAACTGCACGTGGTGCAGTACAGTGCAGTGCACGTCAACTCTTGTGCAGAGCAGACTCATTTAATTGAATCTGCTCTGAAGTGGTGGATCTCCAATGCATCACGGGACAAAAAGGTACGCGTATAAATGCCCACAGTTTTTTGTGATGCTTCACTGAGCACAGACTAATGCATGTTAAAGCATATGTGTAGATGCACCCAGTGAGGTACTCTCTGGAATTCTGCATGTCTCAGTCGCATTAACCCTGGACTGTAGGATACACTGTTTCTCTAGGTACCACCCAGGACAGAGGTTTAGTACCTATCTCTTGTCTCCCATCAGTACACTTTTTAATCCATTTGCTCTGTTTCAGTGTTTGTTAGGTAGGCCTTTCATCAGAAGTTTGTTCTTTTTCCCTGTGGGCTCATATTTGCTGCCAAGTGGTGGTCTTCTTCCTGTAATGTCCCTCCTTTTTTTAAAAACATGTTTCTACTTAACAAAAAACAGGCCTGTGAAATGAAGAAAACATAAACATCCCACTTATGTTGAGCAATGGAAAAACTGAATGGCGTGTCTCTGTAAATTCGTACTCCAAACACAAATAATCTTTTGCTTTAAGGCAATCTGATTATTAGTATATCTAAAATAGTGGGTCCCTTGATCGTATCAGGAAATACCATTTGCTTTATTTAATTCACATTTGCTTTGTATAAAACTTCCTTTGTCCGGAGCCAGTTTAAATATTACCTCTGATTAAATCAGTCTGAAGATAAAATATATCAAGGCAAAATTAAGCCTGCTGCACCTTTCTCCTCTACACTCTATTGCTTTCTGCTACCAGATAATTTATTAAAGTGGAACTGCTGTGATAAGTTTTAGTACCTCCCTGCCACTTCTAATAGCTCTAATATCAGGTATAACTTGAGTGTTTGTCACGAGGAGTTGCTAACGTTGCTGTTTGCCAATAGGAAACTTAGTCTGCTAGCCCTGTGCCAGATCATAAAAATCACCTTCAATTCCTATTGGCATCTCACCAGGTCTTCATGGTGCTGAGCCATTTTTGCACTATGTTCTCAGAACATGTTGTCCCCTTCTCTCCTGGGACTGTTACTGGGACGAACAATATTGGCAGGGATCAGACAAGGAGTTTTTGGTGCATCCGCATCACCTTTGTAGAACTGGCTCAGACTCAAAGTAGAGCATAGCAGGGAGTGGATAGGAGCACAGTGCTATCCCCTGATTTCCTGGAGTCTGTGTGGCTCCCTGGTCATCCTTTTAGATTGAGCACCCATCCCTCCATTCTCAAACTCTTCTCTCCACCAGGATGACTGAAGGGTGATGCAAGGGAAGCCTCCTTAAGAATTATTCCCCTCAACTACCTCCTTCAGACTCCACTGCATATAGGACAATTTGCATTAAATATTGAGTTCTCATTCAGGCAGAACTTCCACTGAATTTTAATGTAAATCTTGATTATGTAAGAATTTCAGGACTTCTTCCAGAGGGTTAAGTCATTGGACCTGAGCTAATTGAAGCCACCCCGTGATGACAAAGTCCATAGCTAAATGGCAAACTCACCATGATTAACAGTGACACCTCAAAATGCCATTCTGCTCAATGTGTGAGGTTTTCCAGCCAGAAGCCACATGACCATATCCATGCAGTAGTGGGGAGGGGGTAACTGTCACTCCTCACTGCTAATTACTTTGCCTTTCACACCATGGGGACACAGCTATAGTGCATCTGGTTGGGGAGGTACAGTAAGCTTGCAGTCAAGACATGAGCAAGGCTTTCATGACATGGTTCTGGAAATGTAACTTGTTTTAAAGTGCGTGCATGTGTGGCTTATTCACACTTCAATGACACCATGCCTCTGAAGAGCTGGGTTGAAGTCCCTTTTTTTCTACCACCTTTGTGTGTGACCTGGGGCAAGTCATTTAGCTTTTATGCACTTCATTTCTATGATTCCTTATACTGGAAGGGTGTTATGAGCATAAATATATTAAAGTTATACATTAAAGGAGCTTGGATACTCCAATAATGGGCCAAGTGCCTAAGGCAGAAAAATAGCACAGGGATTTTGGGGAAGAATAGTTTTCTTGAAAGTATTTAGATGGGATCAGCTAGGGTGATCTTGTGATATGAGAACGGCAAAGGCAGACTTCATGAGACCTTCCCCTTTTTTCATGGTATCCTTTTATTTCCTTTATTTTGCCTCTGGTTCTTGCATCCACTTGGCAGTGCTCCAGATTCTAAATTTTCAAATGCATCCATATTTGGCCAAAGAGACAGATCTCATTCAGTTTTCTTATTCAGAAAAGAAAACCTGTATTTGGGCTGGTGAATATGTACACAAAGAAGTGTGCAGTCACTTGATCTGTGTGTTCTGGTGAAGTCAGAAGTGCTGTAACATTTAGCAGGTATACCTGTTGCCACCTGTATTTGGAAGAAAGAAAGTGCCTTACGAATAGCTGTGACCTGAGAATTTCCAAAAGATCACCCTTCAAAAGACCCAATCTGTCACCATCATCCTGGCCTAACATTTAAGAATATTGTCCAATAATCTCTGATTGGGTTGCTTTGAAGAGTTTCTGTGACTAGCCGTGTAAAATGTAACTGCTCCCAAAGATGACAGACATGCTGCAAACACATTTGCTTTGGAATCATATTTCTTTGATATACCAGATGGACTGTAATGCAAGGCTCTGAGGTATATCAAAATCCAGCTGCACTGTTGGCCAGTGCTTCTAATTATGAGTTTTACAGAAATATGTATATCAAGCATTCCAGACTGTGTTGTGCAGAGAACAGGTTGGTCACACAATAATCACCTTTGCTTTCTCCCTGTTGCTAGACTGCACTCCAGATAATATAGTAAATACCCTGCTATTTGTTTGTCCATGCAGAGAATTGCATGTGCTATAGGAGTACTTGATCCTGGTTGGCGTGGAAGGTTGCATCAGAATGTGAATGGGGTGGGGGTGATCCCTGATGAGCATTTGTGTAATAATGCAACATATTGTAGTGGCCATTCTCATGGATGGTCTCAAGAGAGGAGTTATGACTGAACAGGTTATAGAAATGGAAAAGACTGTATCCTAGAGATGAGGCCCTTTACTGAGAGTTACAATTGCTCAATTTAGTTTAGGGAAAACTTGAAGTGCTGCTGCCAACACAATGTCGGTTCACTGGGCAAACCAAGGCCTATGGAAGTATTGAGATCCACTTAGAAACACAATAATATGAGCAGAAAAGTCAGTGTTCACCTTTGATAGGTGTGGTCTACTCAAAATCTCTTTCCAGCTATCCTCTGAAAAAATGATAAGGTCACTGTATACATTAAGATAAATATTTCCTTGATTTACACCCAAGTCTATCTTGTACTGTGGAAATAAAACGCCCAAAGGACAATAGTCTGTTTGAAGTCTCAACTGTTCATTGATTAGTGTTTATGCTGCCACCAGAAGAAAAAGTAACAGTGAAGAGCCAGTTGATCAGATTCACAGGTATCAAATGCAGAGCAAACCACATTTGAAATGTATTTAATGTAAAGCAACCATACTTATCATGATAGCAAGCAAGGAAAATACCTTTATCAGAGGAGCTCTGTATAAATAGTAACAGAAAGGCTACTTGTGACTGGAACAGAAGGAGCTTGTCCAAGCAGGCAAACTGTACGCCTTAATTAATGGTTTTGCCTTTCTGTTTATTTAAATTAAGTGACTCATTCCTATGTAGATACCTGCTTCTGAGGTAAAATTGTTCATGGAATTGGATTAGTTGCTTAAAACATCTCTGACTACATCTTTGCTGAAAGAACCCATGTTATTTATAGCTTGATTGCACCCTTATTGCAAAATTCTAGTTGAAGCAAAGCACTGGAGTTCTTATCTTGCTTAGCTAGTTAAGACTGACCTAAGGTTAGGTGCACAGGATTGACTTCAGCTAGTTAAATCAAGGCAAAAAACAACTTTTACTTTGTTTCCACTAGGAATTCACATTTAGAAAGTGTAGTGTACTTTTTCCGAGCCAAGATATGGCCTAAACATTTCATTCACTTGAATGGAGTCCTAGTCAAGACTGAATTCAGATTTCAGACAGTGAAACCACTGCCTGACCCTATTTACATTATTAGGCTTGAGGTCTAGAGTTGAGGGCAGCACCTGGCCATAAGAACATAGATAGTGATATAGAGTGGTGATCCAGCAAAAATGGCCCGTGTCAGATATGGTTCAAGAAACCCTGCAGGAGGTAGATGAGATGGTTCAGATGGGTAAAAAAATCACAAACTCGGCTGGCAGACAATTTGCATCTCATCCAAGCCACTGTGATGACCTGGTTCCTGTTCACTAATGACCATAGTCCAAATTGTTGTGGCAAGCACTCAGTTAGTTTTCTGCCTGGTTGATTCTTACGGAAGTCAGTGATCCCTTTTCTTTGAAGTACGTAACTTATACCGGATGTGATGGTTAACAGAAGTCTGACCTTGCAAACAGAGATTTTACCACCTACGGAATGGTGAAGTCAGAAGTGCTGTAACAGAACGATGTCTTCAGTTCAGTCACTGGATAAGTTGCAGCATGCACTGCTCATCTGCCAGCCAATCTCTCTGTGTTGGTCCTTATGCAATGACACACCTAGACTGAGTGTTCTTATTTTATTCCATATGCCTAATTAGGGAGAATAATTTATAGGCTTGTTACTTAAATTTAAAAAAAATCTTCCTATTTAGATCCTTTACTGCCTACTATGAAAATTCTGTTCAGGAGTATATTCATAGCTAAATAAGCAGAAATTTCATAGCAGATGTTTCATAGCAGAAAAAGATGATTTTTGGCAATGTCTTCATAGATTTCATAGATTTCATAGACATCAGGGCTGGAAGGGACCTCGAGAGATCATCGAGTCCAGCCCCCTGCCCAAAGGGCAGGAAGTCAGCTGGGGTCATAGGATCCCAGCAA
>NW_017728947.1:6394220-6427976 GCF_001723895.1 Crocodylus porosus
CAACCTCGTCATCCCTTGGGGCGCTCTGGTGAACAAACGTTCCCCCAGATCCTGGTGGTCACCCCTGATAAACTTATAGGTGGCCATCAGACTTAGTTGGTCTAATAAAAGGTATCATCTCTGAACCAAGAGTTCTAGAGTTTTGCATTTCTTCATGGCTAAATAAAGCATTCTTTGTATTTCTATGCAAAACCAGTGACAGAGTACACTCCCCAAATAAGGTGAGATAAGGGATTTTTAAAACAGTTACCAAAGTCAAACAACAGCGGTATTCGATTGTCTGATACATCTACTATTTTACTAGCAAAAATAAAGTGTCTGCAGGGAATGGTGTACCATAAGCCTGAATTTTAATAATGCTAGGAATTTGAGATTAAAAGTAACCAGCTGAAATGAGAGTTCCCAGCCCAAGTTATTTTACCATGAAATGCACCAGGTCTTGCACTGATATCAAAGGTGCTGCTGCTGTTATAGTTTCTAGATACAACAGCAGCAGACCCATTGGGCTAGGCACCAAGTACAAGTCCTTCCTTGCCCCAAAAAAGTTTACAGTCTAAACAGGTAAGATGGTTAGGAGTAAGGAAGTATTGTTATCCTTGTTTTACTGATGGGGAACTGTGCCTGCATTTTATATTAAACAGGCACTAGACAAATACGTAAACAGGTCTTGGAGCCTAGGACTCCCCCTCTCTCTTTCCTCTGCAGTACCTGAACCAGGAGGCTTGATACTCCTTTGTAATGTTCTCTCTGGCTCAGCGACTACTTAGGTCAGTGGTTTTCAAACTGTGTTTCACAGAACCATGGGGTTTTGCAGTAGATCATTAGGGGGTAATGGAAGAATGGCCAGGAAGGCAGTGTGCCACCATTGCTGGGTTGTGTCACCTAGCTCTGCATCAGCTCACGGGATAGAGGTAGGGCATCTGCAGCAGGAGAAGTGATATGAAAGGATTCCATGACTATAGGAAGTTTGAAAACCAGTGACACAGGTATTCAGTGCAAAGTGGAGCAGCTTTAACAGGAGAAATGGTAATGGAGGGTGGGGGGAGAGCTGCTTACACCCCAGATGGCCTCTGGCCAGGTAAAATTAGGGTGCTCTCCTGTGAAATGTATATGTGTGCATCTTCTCAGAAGAGGGTTTTGCATGTCCCCAGTGAGTACTGCAGCCTGTCTAGGCTGCCTCCAAGTTGATCTCAGAAGTGCTGCCAAGAAACGTCCCACTCACTTGCTCCTGCAGTGTGCATGACCAGGCCCCTAATTAGGCAGCCTTCTTGGGTCAGAGCAGCCCAGAGTGCATGCCCAAGCACCATGCTCAGTCTTCTACATTTTGGAGGTACCTGGCTGTTCTGAGTCATCTGCACTGCCTAATTATTGGCCCCTGCCATGCCCAAGATAGGAGCAAGTAGGTTGGACTTATTACTTCACAGTTTCCTGGCCTTGACCAGAGTTTAGATATACCCCGAACGTTACATAAAATACTGGTAACACAACCCCATCACATTTCCTGCACTTGTGTTTTTAAAGTGTAGACTGATTTCTGCTTGGTTTTTAGAATAAATTGCTTAGAACCCTACCTTCAGGAGAGGATTCAGGGCTGTGGGGACCCTCCCAGTATTAGGAACATAAGGACATATCCAGCTTAATAGTTTGTGTCATAAGTGGGAGAGAGAGAGGGTTAACAGGGCATATCCAGAATCTTCCTCTTATGTTGCACCTTCTAAAAATTAGAGATTTAGGAAGTTCTGATTCAGAGGTTGCTCTTCTCCACGTTCAATACCTGCTGATGGACCTTTCCTCCAAGAACTGGTTCAATTCCCCTTCCAGCTGGCATCTACAACAGCTTGTGGTAATGAGTTCCAAAAATTAATTACACACTCTGTGAAAAATAACTTCCTTTTGTTATTTTTAAACTTAATACCTGACAGTATCATTTTATGCCCCCTAGTTCGTGTATTTTGGGGTCCTGCTGTGAGGTTCAGGAACTTAAGCCTTGGAGAGGGATGGAATTTAAGACACACCCCCATCTTCAGCATTTCCTCTTGGCTACATTAAGTTAGACAGCTTCCTTTCCACATGCTGGCTTTTGTGCATCCCATTGTGAGCTGCTCAAGCCTCCATAATGATTTGTTTAGGGAATGTACGTACCTAATTCAGAGCTGTAGACTCTGCTGTGGTAATAAGATACTCAAGTTCTCTTGTGGCTCTGGGCCTAAGTAACATGCTCAAAGTGAAACTGTTGAAGATCTGGGTGTCAGAGCCAGAAGGGTCCCTGTTCTGTCTGAGCCTTAACTAAGACAAACCCACCTGCCTTGATCCTTGCCAGTACTTTCTGCATTCCAGATATGGAAGGTGAAGCAAGCAACGAATAAGAGGGGCCCAGTCAGGGATCTAGTTCTCCAGTTGGCCAACCAGGCAGGTCAAATTCAAGGCAGAGGTTTTTAACCTTTTTACATTTGTGGACCCTATAAAAAATTGGAGATGCGGATCCCTTTGACTTGTAAGTGTAGGTATTTGTACTTTTGACTGATCATAGTCATCTTTCAAGGACCTCTTAGGCATAGTCTGTGGACCCCCAAGGGTCTGTGGACCACAGATTGAAAACCACAGATTTAAGGGAGCAAAGCCTGCTCTTCTATTTGTTGTAAATGTTGAGGTATTTGGTAGGCAAAGATTCCAATGGCATTTTCAAAGACACACAACATGAAGCAACAGCAATAACAACACAGGGAAGTGCAAGCTTGAATAAGTAACATTTTCTATTCTGAAATAGAGTATTTTACCCAGGGCACTGGGCACTAAAATGATTGACTCTCAGGATGAATAGTACTGGGTTACAGTAATGTGCAAATCCATCCACTTTTTATTCGAGTGTAATGGATATGCCTCTTCCTGTGATTAGCAGAGTTCCTTGTAAGAGTGATGCATCAGATCAAGCAGTAAAGTGAGTTGGCAAAGATGCTGCTACCAGCTGCCTTGAGAAAGAGCATTCTGCCACAAGTAATTCATTGATTCCACAAAGAGGCAGGGGATGCTGTTACACTCAGGGTGGTATGACAGCAGGTGCCAGTTAGCACAGCATTATTTTACTGTTTTGTTTCCTTGCTAACAAAACACTTGCAGAAAACATGCAACCTCACCCCTCAGAAACTCTGCGGATACTCAGATATTCATATCACTTCACTCTGTGCTACTTACAGAGAGCGATCCTGTGATAAAAGCCCTCTGGAAGTGCTAGATTATTAATTTAACATAATGTACTGATATATAATGCACTGTTTGGTCACTCATGTAACGGGCAACAGTTAGGCAATGCTAAGTTCTCCTTTGCACTGTGCAGGAGGCAAAAAGAAAACATAAAATTGCTTTTGAGGGACGACAAAGGATTCCTCTAGCCACGTGACACTCATGCACCTTGTTCCTAACCCTGTTATGGTCATTTCTGACACACCCCTGCTTTTGCCAACCCACTTCCATTCTCCGACTTTCAGTAGTTGCTGCCATTCAAGTTGTATCTCTTCTTTCACATTTCAGTTTTAGGTTTCTCCAGAAGAAAATATCAGTCGGAGACTGAAAGACTCTTGGGGTTCAGGTCATGTCTGCTTCCAGTTTCCACAGTGGGAGCTTGATCCTGCTCTGAGTCTTTGGGTACTAGCGTAAAATAAATTTTGAATGGTAAATGGTAAAAAAAAAAATGTGTACAAGTTTTGTAGTGGGAACAAACGTAGGCTGTGAGATGACACTTGACACCCACTGGTCAAAGCGCCCTCTTAAGCCACTATGTTGATATAACTCTTAGTATGTGAATGATTGTTACATTTCCCCAGCTTCTAAGGTCAGCCCTGGAAGTGATGTAGCTTACTTCATGAATGATGACGAGTCTTTTATTCAGGTCAGTGAAGACTGAAAGCCTCAACTGCCCCATGCTGAGAGCCCCCTTCTGGCTTTTTGTTTCTTCAATAGAAGAATAAATGTGCCCAACTGACCTCTCAGAAATGATTCCCAGTTTCATTAGGGAAGAAATGAACAAACTCTAGCACTACCTGCTGCTTCTGAACAATGAACAAAACTACACAGGGAAACTCTGGGTTGACATGTAAATGGCGCTCGTAAGGCTAAGAGATTAAATGGGGGAATGACTATGGAGGGGCAGTGGCAAAAAAATCAGACAAATGAACCCTGCTCATTGGCAATCAGGCTTCAGTGAGGTGGGGGAATCTTAATGCCCTGCCCTCCTGAAGGGTCCACTGACAGCTTCATGATGTGAACTGGAAACAGGCATCTCCTTCCTTGGCAGCCTCCCCTCCTCCCGCACTTGGTTGGCTTCAGTGTGGGATTTGTTCCTGCTTCATTTAGCATGGTGCTTGCATGTGATTCTAATAGAAGCATTTCCTTAGGTCAGGCGGCCCAAAAGGAGAACTCATGCCACTTCTGTTCGTGCCTTTGCTTGAAATTCTCTCTGCGGGGACAGCTGAGTCAATGCTGCAAGATTTCTACTGCATAATCCTGCCTAAGGGGCAGTTTGTTTCTTACACAATGAGGAGATTTGGCTCTTACAGAGACGTGAATAGAGGGTGGTGTGAATGCTACTGACAGACCTGTACTGACACAAAAGCAAGAAAATTCCTGCAAGCCAGACCAGTTTTTTCCTTATCTTGGGTGCACCCTGGGGAGCTATGTATTTATGAGCGAGGTTCAGAAATGCATGAACTTTGTATAAACAGGTTAACTGAATTAGTCTTGATCTTTTAGAAATAAAAATGTTTGGGCTTTGGGTCCAGGCTTTGCGTAAAATTTTGTGACGGTTCAGTCATCCCTACGGGGAATCTTTACACTTCTGAGCAGGTTCTTTGGGTCAAAGTTGAGATGTATCTCAAGTACAGTCAGTGCAGCTAAAATAGCTCTTGAACGAAACCTTAATTTTTCATCCTCCATATGTGCCACCTAGTGTTGCTTTAATACATCTTAGAGTTGTCATACATGTGCTTGGCCTTCCATTAATAAAGGCCTCATCCAGCCCCCAATTTCTTTAGCAATGCTGGTATAACACGTGTAGAATGTCACTCATCGTTGAGGTTTCACCAGTACTTCTTTTCTTCTTGGCTTCTAGCTGGACCCATTTTGTGTTCAGCGAACCTCTTTCACCTACAGCTGTCCTCTCTCAGAAGGCTGAAGTGTTTGAGAAGATAGCGTTCTGGAACACAATCAAAGGAATATTTATGAGTCTTCTTAGAGCTCTTCAAGGAATCTGAGCCTGCCATGAATGCGAGCTTTATGCAGCATTGTTTTGAAGTAGGAGTGAGTCACTAAAAAACAATTTGCACTTTCTCCACTCTCAACTTTGACTTTTTTTAAGAAAAAGGGGAAGAAAGTAAACACAACGCCATTCACTGAGGAGACACACCCAGACCCTTGAGTCCTGAGAGGACCACTGGGCAGGGCAGCCTTCTAAAACTAAATGAACACCAGCTGCAAAATTTAATTTTATAATTACCTATGGATTTTCTTCAGCTCTTGTCATGCAGAGCATGAAACGCAGGGCAGCTATTGGAGCCTGAAGCTGGAAGCAGCTGAGCTTATACTACCGTACCATCAGCTATTAGCAGAATACACTTTTGTTAGACCCCTTCCTAGGTAAGTAACTAACTAAACCACCTCAGGTTTTACAGGGGGTAGCTTGGGGCTGAAATTTTATTGGGATCCTTTCATACATACCTTTTAGTGTTTTAATTTTCTAATTGTTGTAGCCACTTGCTGCTTTGGTTACACTGAAAACCTCATATATTAAAAGCTGAATTTTCCTGATGCTCCTGTAGAAAGTGGCAGGCCTCTTACATACCAACAGCCACTGGAATGATGGCATTTCCAGGGGTTTGGACCTCGTGTGTTAAGTTGCACAGAAGCAGTTAAAACACTCGCGGCTAGAATCCCTGTAAACATGGTTGTGTGGCAGCCAGCCTGTCAGTAGCCCCTTACTTCATGCATTGCTGGTTGTATTCTTCATACTGTATGTGTCTTGGTACAATCTCAGTGTTATGGTTTAAATGCCACTTAAAAATCCTGTGGCTCAGGGGTCAGCAACATTTATAAGCTGCAAACTGGACCAATGCAGCCCTAGTCTGGCATGGCCGCATGACTTCAGTAACACATCAGAAGTGAGAGGTTCTACCTACACCTGCACCCTACGGGGCCAGGCACTACCCCTGCTTCTCCCAGCCCAATTGCACCCTGCTTCCTGGCTGCAGCATGGGTGCAGCTTCTGGTCAGTGGGGACCCAATCAGAGACTGGGCCACTAGATGCTACATCCATGCTGATGCCAATTCTTTCTGCCCTCTGGCTGCAGTGCAGGTTGGGCAGGAAGTTGTCCAGCCCTGGCTCGCCTCGGTTGTTGCGTATAATTAGAAGACACTGGTTTTTGCCCCATCCCTTCAGTGTGTCCATACAGTTCCTTCATATTACATCTGTAAAATTCCCATTATACTGTTTATCTATTTAGCAAATGCAAATCTGCAAAGCCAAGCAGTAGCTTCCTTGTTAGATGAGTTAAAAGTTATTAATCCACCTCTTAGTTTGTAGAGGGGACACTCCTCAGTGATGTGCAGCATGGTTTGTATCTCTCTGCAAGTGTACACTGGGTTACCACTGAGGCTGTAGTGGTGAAGGTTGGCTGCACAGGGGCCTTGGCCTGTCCTGAACCTGTTTAGCAGGACCCGCTCTCATCATGATAGTTCAAAGCTAGCAGGTTGGCAAATGGGATTTGTCACAAGAAACTTTTTTGTGATTTCCTGGGGTTCCCATTTCTTGATCCAGAGGGCATCTGCAGACAGATGCTGGTCAGGGAGGTTGCTCGATAAGGGGCATCACAAAGAAAGGCAGCCCTCGGGTGGATTGAGCAGGTCTTTGTAGAGTGATAGGTAAGGTGCAGCGCAGATGGTTTTAACCAACTTCCAGGTCATCATCAGTCAATGGATATGTGAGGGAGTGATATTTGCAAGGACAAGAAGCCAGGGGAGGGGTGTGGAGTGGAGGGTTCCAGTTATGAGACGCATGGTTGTGTTCAGCTGAGTATCAACAAGATGTGTGTGTGATGACCTTTGACAAACAGATGCACAATACTCTGCTGCTGAGTATAACAGGGCAAGAGCTGAGGCCCAGTGTGTTGTGGCTGTGGCTCCCTACATTGATCCAGAAAGCTTGGCTAGCAAGTTGTTTTGGGATTTGACCTTTGCTGCTGTTTTCTTTAGGTGTTCCTAGAAAGTCAGGGCTCTGTCTAAAGACACTCCCAGGTATGTTGGACAGGGATCATGCTTTAGTCACTGACCACCCATATAGATGTTAAGTTCTTTTTGGGAACTGGCATTGTGGAGATGGAATACACCAGTTTTTGCAGGACTTGGCATGAGCTGCCACGTAGTGCAATACTCTGCCAGCTTTGTCACATCTTTGTTCAGGGTCTGGTCCAGAGTGCGGAAAGATGGAGCTTGAGTGGCGCAGTAGATTTCATCACTATAGAGGAACTTGTGAGATGTGGTTGTTGGTAGATTGTTTGTGTATGAGTTGAACAAAGTTGGGGCCAACACTGAGCCCTGTCTCATCCATGTGCTTATCCCCTGACCAAGGTGGACTCTAAATCGTCTGTTATGGAGGAGTGTTTCAATGACTATAATGACCCAGCTTGGAACTACTCTTGACTGCTTTAGAAGCAGGTCAGTGCACCATGCTGTACTGTAGGCAGCTGTAAGGTGCAGCAGCACTACGCCTGTCTTCAGGTTCTACTGAAAACTATTTTCAATGTAGGCTGTAAGTGCCAGTAGTTGATGGCAAGCACTGTGGCCCTTGTGGAATCTGGGTTCTTCCATGCTAAGGATGGTCTCTACTTCTGGGGCAAAAATCCATGCAAAATGAGGCACTCAGGGACCTTGTAGCACACAGACAGTAGCGCAGTTGGTCGGTAGCTGGCCACCAGCCTGAGGTCTTTACCAGGTTTTGGAATTATACTGTTGAATCCACTTGATTCCAAACCACTGAATTTTGGCATTGGTGATGGAGTCAGCTATTTATAGAAGAATCCCATTTCTTTATTAAAGTAAGTTTCTAAGTTATCATGCACCTGTTTGGCCTTCCATTAATAAAGGCCTCCTCCATCCCCCCTCATTTCTTAAACACCACCGATATATCACTTGTAGAATGTCACTTATTGTCACGGTTTTGTTTTTCATTGTCATGGAAGCTTTTCACTGTCATTGCAAGAAAAGCTCCAGAATGGCTCAAAGACCAGAAGGCAAAATTGTATTCATTTGTGCAATAGTCACAGTTGCAGTGTGACAAAGGAGGCTTGATGAGCTGGATTCTAGCCTGCAGTTCCAGTGGGGAGCACTTTGGGAGTCTCAGTGTGGGCAGCCTTTACTGTAAATAATGCTTGTAAATTGTTCCCTAAATCAGTCATCTATATACCTTTTTCACTCCTGGGGCAGATGGCACTCTGGGCCTGGCAGCAGGGCTCAGAGACTGCTGTCTGTTGGTTCTCCATGACTTAATGTGTTCTTGCAAGTGTGTCTGACTGAGCCTGAGGAGAATGAGTGAAGCTCTGAGAGAGCTGAAGAGAGGAAAAGGTCCCGGGCTGGGTCAAGAGGGAAGGTCCCAGGGCAGACAGAGAGAAGGAACGGTTCCAGGGCAGTCAGAGTAAAGTCCCACTGCGGACAAAAAGAACTGGAATGGCCCAATAAAGACTCAGTGTCTGCTGTGCCAGCTGGGACACTGTCACTCTGATAACCCTCTTAATTTAAGGAAGAAAATGCTCACCCTCCTTCCCAGGAGCTGACCAAAAAGAAGGAGCTCTGAGAGGTGGGTCTGCTACAGATCACCAGGGAAGCCCGGGACTGAGAAGAATCGGAGTCTCAAAGCCAGAGGCTTGCCCCTTGTGAAGGCACACTAGGACTGGCTGCAGGGGGTCCTCTCAGGAGAGGGAGACCAGATAAAGCTGCTTCTTGGGGGCATCCCAAGGAAGAGCTTTCCCCTTCCTCTGTGAAGGGGGCAGGTTGATTCTTTCCTTTTCTTTTGTGACAGTAAGCCATTAGGTTTTGAAAGTCATGATTTCTGAATGCTTAAAGTTGGCAATATTGTTGCTGGGTTGAGGACATTCATTCAACCACATGCTTGCAAGGCTGCATTCTGAATCCTAGCTACATGCACTGCAGTAAGCATTATCAGTATTTCATGGAGGAAACTGAGGCACAGAGTGATAAAGTGACTTGTCTGAGGTCACACAGCAGGGGCTAGATCTCAAAGTCCATTACTCACAGTCCTGTCTAGATTTCTAGGCTGGAGAACTCCTCACACTGAGGTTTCTTTTACTTCCTGTGATAGCTCTCATCTATCTTGCTTGTCAGTCCCTGCACTTCTTATCTTCCAGTGCTGCTGGACAGGATTTTTGTAATTTTGGCTGGAGTTGTTAGTTCAGTTGTTAGGCAGGAGACAAAACCTTGTTGCCTTTATATCTCCTTTATCTGCATATCCAAAAGAAACCAGTGTCAGTTTTTGGTTCATTTGTTTCTTTTTTAGGCTGTTAGGGGCTATATAAGGAATAAAAGATGGCATTTTCTGGCAACCAAACTGTTTGTATCAATTGATAGCATGTGCAGTGCTTAACTTGAACAAGAGTCTAACTCAGTCTCTGACATGAAGCTTCTCAGCATATGGGTGCAAAGTATAAACGAGCTTTACCTCGAAGTAAAGAGCAAACCCCCTTGTAAATGTGCCTTGCCTTTTCTCTGTGCCATACACAAATCCAGCTGAGTCTAGCTATGCACAACTCTTATTTCACCCTCACATCTCTCCCCATTAATTGCCAAAACTTCCCTTTCTTTTTGAACAACTTGTTATTTTCCTAAGGGTTACATCATTTTATATTTCTCTTATGATCTGTAATGGTATAATCCATATGTGGTTTATATGACAAGAATCCTGTTATTCTTCAAGGCTTTTTGCTGTAAAGGCTGTGGAATTCCATCCTGGTATTTGGTCTGATCAGCAAGATGAGATTGTCATGTGAACTTTTGGAAGGGTGCAATTCTGCCTGTCCATTCACATCCAAGATGCTTAAACCACATACATGCAAAATGCTAGATGGCTTGGAATATATGATGAGATAATGTGTTTACTTGAGATTAGGGGCTTGACACTCCTCTCATTTATATAACTGTCATTCAGGAGTGCCTCAGTTGAAGTCACCAGTGCAAACAAGGGCAAGCAAAAACAGAATCAGGCCTGCGGTGTTACTCTGTTATCCTTCAAGGCATTTCTCTAGAAACTAAATCGTCATCCTGTCAATGCTGTTGTTCTAATGAGAATGAATTCCAACTGGAATACAATATACAGATCTCATTCAGGCCAAAGAGAACTCTAGACTTCTGGTCGTCTCACCCAAACTGTTTGTACCAACTGATAGCATTTGCAGTGCTTAACCTAACTCATTCTCTGCCCTAAAGCTTTGCAGCTTTACTGGAATTACTGAACTTAAATCACCTTGTATCACAAACACCCTGTTTCCTGTGCACTTAAGTGATCCATATGCACATTTTCCTTCCTCCGCATATTTTTATGTTTGGGGTTATTCAAAAGGGCAAAGACCAAACCATAGTCTGCAATCCATACAATTCCTTGAGGTATAGCGTACAATACATCCCCTTTATTGCATCATCCAGGAAGCTTGGTGTACTTTAGGATTTACTGTCATCTTAAAGTGTTTACAGATGCTGCTTGGTGTATTGGATGAGAAGAAATTCAACCCTGTTTTAGCCAGCCTTGAATAATAATATTTTCTTTGGATTTAATCTCTTTACCATGACATTGCTCCCTAACCATGCATTGTAAGTTCTGCCTTCCAGTTAATACAAGGACAGGGATTCCAGATGGAAAAATGTTTCTTCCATCCAGTGGCCCATCATTGCCACAGGCTATAAAGCTGATGTTGTAATATAAATGTTTACAGCAAACTGACTTAGCTTTAGCAGTTTACACAAAATATAAACAGCATATTATGTGGGTCTAGCAAAGGCGCATTCCCCCGGCTAGGCACTGCATGGCTGTCTGGCGTAAGCCTGGTGCATCATCTCCATTTCTTACCACATGTTGACATGCTTGTGAAACAGAGGCTGATGTATATAGTTTACAAACAATCCAAAGCCATCATCCTGCATTCATGCTGTAGGATTCCCATCCAAAATTCACATCAGACATCGCAGACACCATATCATGCTTGACTGATCTGGTTTGTAAGCACAGAATTCAATCAGATGGAGAAGAAATGGGTGGGGAGGAGGGGATGATAGGATCTGTTATCACAAGGAACTTCTAGCTGTCATTCTTTTCGTACAAATACAACAATCCAGGAAGAGGAACAGGATGCTATCAAGTCCAAGAGCACCTAATTGTCTCAAAGAAGGAACCAGTCATGTGATTTAAGCATGGTTTTGCTAACATTGTAGACTGTGTGCATTCCAGACTCTTTGCTCAAGTTTCTTTCTTATGGGAAGACTAGCGTCCAGTTCAGACAACCTCAGTGCAGCTCTTGCTGGTTCAGCAAGGATGACTCTCCCTTTGAGCTTACCTAATAGATCTCTTCATCCAAATCCCAAAGGTCCTGGCTTAGGTACAGGCAGAGGAAATGCAAGTAATGTATGCTTAGCTTACATTACTTGCATCCTCTAATGGTCCTTTAAAGGACCATTTAATGGTCTTTCAGTGGTGGGAGGTGTGCTACCTTCTCTTTAAGCCAAGAAAACAGGAAGGTGATCTGTGTTCTGCAGGCCTGACACCAGCAAGCCCAGAACACATCAGATGAGTAGGAAGAGAGATCTCACAATTTCTCTGTTGTTTTGTTTTTTCATAATAATATGTAACTGCAGTAGAGTCAAATGGCTTCCCTACTTTGGTAGCCTTTCAGACACCATTCCCCAAGAAGATATTACTATTAGAACATCTTGTCTCCCTTCTACCAGTATACTGTTCTTTCCTACAGCATTTTTATTGCCTCAGGAAGAGGTAAAAGGGTATGGTCAGAAAATGTACAGAAAAATGTATCAAGCTTACAAAACAATGGTCTCCAGGTGATAATAATTACACCCTAGTTGTATACCTGAAACCGTTATTGCTTAATACTGGGTTCAGATTTTCTGTTGGTGCAAAATGGGTAGAGCTCAATGGAATTTTGTCCAGTTATAGCAGCAAGGATTTGATTCCATGACCACAGTGTGTGTATGTTTGAAAGACTCTTTGTCAGTTTAGTCCCATGGATTGCGTGTACCATACTTTACTGGGTTATTTTCATACGCTATGATACTTTATCCTGTTACCTGGCAGTGTAAATAGCTGCCTATATGTGTTCTTAAGTAACAGGAGCCTGGAATGTTACTATTTGTTTTGCTGGTATTAGCAATCTTCCAGCCCTCACCTAAATAAACCACAAAACAATCATCACAAGATGATCAGGCACAATGAAATACCAGTCATCATAGAAAGCTGTTTTGCAGTGCTGACAGACATTGGATTCTTTCCCTGGGATAAAAGCTTTGCCAGGTGGCTGGGGAAGGTGTCAATATTACCTTTCCCCAGTACACAGCAAGGCACAGCTCTGTGACAATTTCCTTTCCATGTCAAAGGCATGGTTGAAATACAGAACCCACCACCTCTAAATGCAAAGCTCCCTGGAAGATCAAAAAATGCAGGGAAAAATCCTGGAAAAACATAAGCCTGTTTACATTTGGTTCCGATTGTCATAGAAGTTCTGAACAGACCGTGTTTCATCTGCAAAGATACTTCTTTCATCTCCACAGCTTCTCCAAGTGAATGCTGATGGTCCATGGGGAGTCAATATGCTATATGGTACTGAACTCATGTTTGTCTTCCACAGTTAAACTGCAACAAATTATGGCTAAACATACATTTGATTTACTCCTGTGATTGCTGTTCTTTGAAAGTAATTGCAGAGGGAGCCACAGAGATGCTATGTGATTGTGAATGAGAGGGGAGGCAGGTTCTGAGATCATAGTTGGAAACAGGATGTAGCCTGTTGGACAATGCCTGTTAGGAGGTGTTGCATCATCTTAAAAAGAAAAGAAAAAAAAAAGCCCTAGTCTAAATTATCAAGAGTCTCTGTCCAGGCTTTTACAGTGCACTGTGCTGGCATTAGCGTGTTTTCTTGGTTAGGCAGGAAAGCTTCTTTGACATCCTTGCCCGTTAATATTAATTTATATCCTAACTCCCTAGCAAATTATTAAGGGAGCTGCATTATCATCCATAAACAAAACTGATGCATCCAAGTATGAAAAATAATAAAAAACCTTAAAATCAAACGCACAACTTGACTTTTAAAACCTTTTTTCTAATGTGCTATTTTCTAATACGTGTACATACAGGACATTTGTACACATTTGCACTGAAGCACCACCCGCTTTTAAAAGCACTCGGTGCTGCAGTGCATGCATTTGTATAAACGGCAAAATGCACATCAGCACTGAGAAAATGGAGGTGGCGTGCTTTTGAACTATTCACTACTTATGATGAATTGTGGGCTCCCATTGAAATCAATAGAACTCTCTTCATAATAAGGTGCCAGAGTGAATAAAAAGGGTGTTAAATCTGTCCCATTGCAGGACTGGATGAATCCTACTGAACAATTTGTTATATTTATAAGGTGGCACTTACAGGTAAAAAAGCATTGTCAGACCATGGACCATCATATAAAATCCTGATCTTGCAAACACTTAAATACCTGCATAATCTTTCTCATTGTGATTTTAGTGGGAATACTTCTCATGTACTTAAGTTGCTGCAGGATCAGGGCAAAAGTACTTTTACTTCATTAAATTAGATCCATTGCATTTATATTGTTAACGCTCTTTCTGTTCACAGCATTTACTTTCCTTCATACATTGCACTAGTGGGAAGTCTCATAAACACAGTGATAGTAATGACCTGCATTCCTGCTCACACGAAACCAAAGTCAGAAGGATGTGCCATGCAGCAAAGTGAGTGTTAACTATTTGTGAACAATAGCTGTAGGAATGAAGAAGGGCAGTTTACATTAATTTAAAGACAGAATTGAAAGATTCTAGTTGTGCCTAGGGGTAGACAGAAGCAAACTTCACCTTCATCTGCTGTCCCAGAACACCTCAATCCTGGTTCTTCATTGTTACCTGAGGAGACAGGGTTCATGGTACAAGTCTGCAGCAGAGAATAAGGTTTACAATGATAGTAAAGATAAGACCACCTAGCTGCTTCTCAGTTAGGATCAACCCATTAAGCACTTGAACTAGGCCTTCCAGCGGCTAAAGGCTGATCATTTATAATCCACTCACAAACCACATTTGTTTGTAGATGAGTCTAATGCTCCACAGATATTCATCCAGCCTTTCAAGAGTTTACTCTACAGACAATGGCATATGGAAAGTAGTTAGTTATGCCACATTGCAGAAGCCTTCTTGAGAGTATTTAAAAAATAATAGTGTGTGGAGCTAAAAATGAAAAGGAAGATTGTGAGACTGAGAAAGGGTGAGAAAATAGAAATGTCATGAGAATGTCCTCTCATGTGACCAAATACCTGGGGTTGGTAGGATATAAAATGGGAATGGATTGTAGGGTTTTTGAAATGCATGATGTAACATCGTCCTTTCCAGTCAGGTCTCTCACCTGCACTGTAAGCATCTACTGCACATTCATAGAATCATAGAAAAATAGGACTGGAAGGGCTTTCAAGAGGTCATCGAGTCCAACTCCCTGCTCAAAGTACGATCACCCTGGCTTGAAAAGGAGGCTGGACAAGATGACTTACTGAGGTTCCTTCTAGTCCTATTCCACATTCTGCATTCGCTTGGGACACCAAAAACCCACTGGGACCAGTGTGGTTCCCCAAGTGTAGAACCAGTGCCAGTGGGGCAGTAGAATCTGAGACCAGTAGTGTAGCAAGGGAAGTGCCAGTAGCATACTGGTATCAGGCACCCTCATATTGGCCAACTCAAATAGAGGTAATTAAGTAGTAACACATCTGGGGGTGGATGCATGTGACCTCACTGGGTGTCAAAATGCCTGGGTATGGCTCTGGCTGAGATGCAGAAAAGACAGGAGGAATTTTTCCCTGTGCAGATTTGGCTGTGAACATGATCAGGCAATGTATTGTTTTCATGTTTCTTGCTTTTAGACTGTGTTAATAGGAGGTGATTCTGTGTTATTTCCCTAGATGCATCACAGTCTGGTAGTGTGTTTAGCTTCAGAGAAATCCTACGCCTGCTGAAGCTTCCAGGAGTAATGGAAGTTTTCATAATCAAAGTCCTTTCTGGACTTCCTACAGGTACTTCCCCACTTAATCTATGATCATTAAAATATTTGAAATTACATGGCATAAAGCATAAATCCCGATATATTTGTTTTTTGTTTGCTTAAAGGCCCTTTACATTTGGTCTTTAGAGTCTTAGAAAGGAGGGGGACTGCTATTTGTTCTGCCCAAGCTATATCTAATTCAGTGGTTACATACTTCAAGACAGTAATTCTAGATTTAATTTATAACAGCAGATTTTCTCCCACATACTTCCTATGTGTCCTTAGACAAATCGCTTAATCTTGCTACCTTAGTTCCTCCTTGGTAGAACTGGGAGACAAAGATAATTTAATTTCTTCCTCCCCCTGTTTTGTTTATTTAGTCTATAAGCTCTTCAGGGCAGAAACTAGACCAAATTGTTTGCACTGTACCTAGGACAGCATGTCCTGATTTCAACAGGAGGCCTCTAAGAACAAAGTAATAATGTATTTTAAACAATAAGGAAGGAGCAAACTAGATATGCAGCAGCTACTATTCCAACAATGTTTGTTAATTGATATATACATACTGATGAGTTGACAGCTTCCATGATTTCCCTTTCCCTTGATGGTATTGCTTATTAGTCAATATTACATTGCTCAAAAAAATATTCCTCTTGCCTCCCATGTGTTGTGTTAGGAAGCTGCCAGCATCCTATATATGAACAAAGAATCTGTTTGCCATGGTGCTTCCCTTGAGCTGGTGGTAGTGTTTGCCTGGTCCATGCCTCCGCTTTGCCAGTCTAAAAGTTCTTTGATCACAATTCAGCACCTTTTGAATTCTCTTTACTTTAAGGCGTTCTGAAAGTCTGCGTAGAGACTGCATAAGTCTGCATTAAGGCAGCACCTGAAAGCTGTAAATAATGACATAAGGAAGAGGGAGGATTCTCAGCCTGTCTCACTTGGAGAATCCTCAAGATTCTTTTTTGCTAAAAGTGTGCATAAAAGTCCGTGCAGGTTGAGGAATTTGCTTTTGCTTGCCCTAAAGCATTGAGCGAGTTCCAGACTCTGGCCATAGAAACTGTGATAGATATGCAAACTGTTGTACACCTGCAAAAATGTGGAGGCCCTTTAAAAAAGGAATCTCCTATCTCACACAGAGACACTCAGGAAGGTTCAAACACAGTACCTCTGGAAGTGGGGGAGTCAATCCATGTAAGTTAGCCTACAGAGCTGACTAATTTTCTAGAGGAACCTTAAAAGGAGGAAAGGGTTGCTGGATATCTCTTTTTGCTTGCACTTTGATTTGACTGAAAAAAACTGAGCTTTGTGCAACCTAACACCTCTATCCAAAGAAAAATCTACCAGAAGAAAGAACAGCAAGCAAGTAAGGTCAAAGGAAAACCCAATCCCTCAACTGAATGCAGTTTGACATTAGTCGCAGGTACTGAGCCATTTATAAAACTGCAGTGTGTTTTACAGAACAGTGTGGCACTCTTAAAGGGATTCCTGAATCCAAATGTTGGTTTATAGCATCACATTTTAATAAACCTGAAACTACAGCCCAGTACAATCTGCAGTACAATATCATATATCAGTCCTTGCAGCAGCTTTCCTCCAAAGGAACCCTAAAATGCACTTTATCTCTAAGCATTATGCAGCACTACTGAAGTGCAACATTCAGTGGGGTGGAGTGCACCAACTATTCTAAACAGGAAGCAATTCATTATGCCAGTGAAAGGAAAAAATAAGGAATAACATTTACAGCAACAACAAAAAATCAAGGGAAATATTAGGAAAGTAGAATGTAGTTAATGAAGCTGGCATTTGGGCATCTTGCAGAGGATTATAGTCAAACACTTGATAAAAATGTCAGGTTTTTCAGTGACAGAAGCAGTCAGGGTCTCATTTGAATGACGGCATCAATCTCCTGTTTTGTGCCACATTGGCATACCAAATCATTGACACACAAAAAAGAGTGACACCTTTTACATTTCTGTCACTCCTAATCCCTCACTTCAGGCCTCTCATCAAATTTCTGACCAGATAATCCCTAGCCAGAGGCAATTTGACTCTTGCTCACTTCTTTGCACTTCACTGCTGGAGGCTAAACTCCAAAGAAACCTTCTTATTTATCTTCATCTCTCTCCTGCAGCCATGTAATTATGAGTTAATTCTATTGTCTAGATTATAGGCCTACTTGTATTTACCATGTAAACAAGCTTGTGATGATATAAGGGGCAAGTCTGCAGTCCCTCATTTATCTTCTTCCTTTCTATAATTAGTTTGAGTAAAACAATTAGAGCCTTACCAACTAAGGTATGTTAAAAGAAGGGTTGTGAATCTCTTAATGCTTCACCCAGAAGAAAAGATGGAATGACCTAGTTAATAATGGAAGCCTCTACCAGTTACTGATGGGGTGGGGCATTCTACTGTGTAAGCCAATACTACATTCTCTGCTTAATTGGGGAACTATGCCCCATTAAAACATTGTAGGCAGGGGAAAGACAGAACGCAAAATGGATAAAGGTTAACATTTTCAAATGGGCAGACATTTAAGAGCTGGTGGCCAAAGATGCAGACAAGCATCAGCTAGAACTTTCCAAAGCATGGAGATACCTGACACCATTTGAATCAATAGAGCTTGATTTAGGGCAGGCAGTTAAGGCTGGACAGATCCACAGAGGTATTTTTTCATTGGATAGGGAGTTAGGTATAGGAATTAGGGGTGTGCAAAATGGGCCATATTCAGTTTGGATTCAGATTTGATCCGAATCGGGGACAGTGATTCGATTCGTTGATTCAGATCACTGTCCCTGATTTGATTCAGCTGAATCTAAAACTGAAGATTCGATGCCGATTCAGAGAATCAGCGATTCGGACATAAACACAGCTTTAAATGTTTTTTCTACATACCTCGAGGTACCAGGCACAGCTCGTGAACTCTGTGATGCTGGAGCAGAAGGAGCGTCCCACAGGAATGGGGGCGGGGAACAGGGACACATGCTTGGAGGCGAACCTGGAAGTGAACCGGAAGTACTTCTGGTCCACTTCCATGTCCGCTGGGGAGTCTGCAGGGGCTTCCCCACCCCACACCCTGCCTGGCTTCGCAGTCAGCTGAGAGGGGACCCTGGGTGCCCCCCACAGACCCAGGAGGCACCAGTCGCTGAGCCAGAGGGGCACCGGGGGTCTCTGGCGCATTACCCAGCGGACCTGGAAGTGGACCAGAAGAGCACACCGGGGACCCCCTGCACTCTTGTGTGATGCTTCATCTGCCCCAGGATCACAGCATTCATGAGCCACCTGGTACTATGTGATATGCAGAAAAAACATTTAAAGCTGTGTCTATGTTCAAATTTCCAAATCTCTCAGAATCGATTCAGAGTGTTCCAAGTCGATTCAGAGAGATAAAAGGGTCTCCTGATTCAATTCACAGATTCAGCCACTGAATCAGGCTGAATCCCCACCAAGTTGAATCAGGGACCGAAGCTTCGCACAGCCCTAATAGGAATATCTTTAAAGGTCTGAGTTTTGCACATTTTTAAAAAACTCAGTAGGCATCTAGCTGCATCCTTAGGTACCTGAACATTCGGGAAAACCTGGGCCCAAGTCAATATTCCTGTCCCTAAATTCCATTTTCTATAGAGACTTGCTTACTTCAAGCCCAGATTCTCAAGTGTTTCCTGACATCAGGGTCCTCAGTTTTTGTCTTTTCAGTTTGGAGCATCTTGGAAGAGCTTGACATTCAGAGAGTTTTCTATAATTCAGGCCTCATAAGATCAATGAGCAGGACAACAGGTGATGTGTGTTTTGCCCAAAGAAGTGGATCAGCTATTCCAAGATATACCCCAACAGAGCCGACGTTTGGTGACATGTGTTTTTAAACACTAGCTCTTTTAAAAATCTTGGCCTCAAAAGCTCAAATCACTTTTTAATAAGGGCTTATGCCCCTGAGTCACTTCAGTATTTTCTGAAAATGTTATTCTAAAATCCTTCTTTGTACTGAAACTCCCAAACTATGCATATACCTAGTACTACACAAGACTCATGGCTTGGCTTTTGGTGTTTTCAGAAGAGCTCAGGGTCAGATTTTTAAGGTCTCAGTGCCCATGACTAGGGACACATTTGCAATAATGCTGAGTTCCTATTGAGGTTCCTACATAAAGGTCAGATTGTGACTTTTTTTTTTCCTTATGGAAATCTGTCTCTGAGGGTGAGCATACAGCTCCTTTAAACATTGTTGTTAAAGGATAAGTATAGACACTCCAAAAGCTGGAGGCTGAATCAATTCAGTCTTTGCAAGTTAGTCTAAACTGCAGAGATTAAACTGAGAAACAACTCGACAAATGTTCACTTTTGATTTAGGAGATGCAGCCACATACCTGCAGTGGCTCAGGCCAGCAGCTGGGGGGTACGTGCTCTTTGGCACGTAGTCAGTATGGGCTGTGTGTTCACTTCCTCTTCCTGCTTCCCCTGAGGTCTCTGGGATTTGCAGTCCATAATCACAGCAGCAGGATTCTGCAGAGTTGCTCATGACTTCCTCTTTCTGCTTGCAGATGCTTCTAGGATTTGTAGTCCACAGTCACAGGCAGTAGTAAGTTTTTAGCAGGGCAGGGCAGGGCAGGGCAGCTCTGTACTCAGAGAAAAGGAAGTCTAATCCTCACTCCCTGGTCCCAGATGGGGTTTGCCTTTGGGGGGGGGGGCAGTCCCTGCCTCCTCCCTACCTTCCCAACCCTTCTCTGCTGGAGCAGACAGCACAACCTAGCCCAGCCCAGCCCAAGGCTGGAAAGCATGCTGGGGGACTGTGCACTGAACTGTTTCCAATCGCTTAAACCGGTTTATGTGTAACTTGTCCCTAGCCAAAATGAACACCCCACAGTCCCCAGTTGCTACTGATGCTGATAGGCAACATGTATGCTCTCTATCTGTACACCCCAGACAATGTAGAAGTGATATATCACTTGCTGGTACTTCAATAGCCATCTGAATTCTGGTGACTGGCCAAGATAGACCAAGGGCTGAAAAGTTATGAATGATGCAGTCAGCTAGTCCAAAAGTTTGTTTAATGTAAATTGGTGTAGCTCTGTGGACTTCAGTAAAATTACACTGATTTGCCTTCACGGATGATCTTGTCCATTATATCCTACAGACATGCTGCATTCTTCCAGACACCATAACCTTAGACTAAAACGTCCCTTTAGTGGAATTCTTTCATTAGCCATATATTTGTGTGTCATGATAGCTCAAAAGCTACAATAAGCAATAATATAGCTATAGACCTAGACAAGCAGAATAGAATTACCCTTTGGGTGAAAGTACAATATTATAAAGAGGAAATTATTATCTTTCTCCTCACAGATACAGGATACTGTAATAGGATTTGTGAGTCATGACAAACCACAAAATGTTTTCCAATCCTCAAATATCTTGTGGTGTAGTTTATTTTTTTCTAATTATGTGCCAGCCTATAAACCCTACAGTTAATAGGTCAGTGTACTTCCAGTTCATGGTGTCTTGATGTTTAGATACAAAACCATAAAACTACAATTTCATGTTATGTGATAGTATGCATTATGGAATGGCTTAAGAGTCTCATTAACTTATACTTTCAGCTTTTGGAGGATATTTGTCATCTGGTTCAGTGTGGGGTTATGCATGAATGAGAGAGAAAGAGAGAGTGCACATACTTGGGGAAGGGAGAAATACAAACTTTATTTTTATATAAGAGACAGTGAGTGAGCATTTTTCTAATATCCTTTCCAGAAAATTAAAATTGAAAAGTAGAGTCAGTATATGCTGTGTCTGTCCATGCTTCACTTATTGCCTCTGTGTGCTAACAACATCAGAGATACATGAGAGAGAGAGAGAAACTCCATGTGCCAGTGAAGTCATTGGCTATGGGTACAGTAAAACCACTGTATTTAATGTAATGCTACCAGATGGTTTCCCAGACACTATGCCCAATGGTGAAAACCTGAAGTTAGGCAAAAAGGAATGAGGATTTTCATGAAATTATCCCAAAGTTACTGTCTTGTCTGAACAGATGTTTTTTTATTTGTCCTGTGCTAACATTTAGCCTGAATTGCACAACAAAACAACAGAACAACTTTCAGTAAGGAGCTCTATCTAACTCCCATAATATAACAAGGTCAGGGTCCCAGGAGTGGCCTTGATGGCCACTGCCAGCTCTACAATCGTGCCCCTCTTGGGTGCCCTCCACTCTTTCCTGCCACGCCTTGATGGAAATATGATAAAAATAGGCTGCTTGCAGGTCTCTGTGTGGCCCCATTTTGCCTGAACCTCCACTAGGGTTCCCCAGCACCCTAGTGGGCCTCACTGGGCCTCAGGCCCCTCACAGGGCTTCTCAAGTCAACTGTACCCTGCAGGGCACCCAAAGCTTTAAGGGCTAATTGTGTGGTTCCAAATCCTTCCCTACACCATGCCCCATGCCTCATGGGTGTTACCGTTGTCAGTGTTGGGGCTTTGGCCTCCACCCCTTTACTTTAGCTAAACCACTATATTGGACCTGGCTTTGAGGCGCTAGCTCCAACTCATCCCTTTCCAGTCACCGGGCCCCTGGCCCCTGTCTGCCGGGATCCTGGCCCCTATGTGCCTGTGCCCCTCTCGGGCACCAGGCCCCTGGCACTGGGCACTGGGACCCTCTTGGGCACTGGGACCCTATTCACTCTGTGCCTAGCACTACACCTGCTCTGTGCTCAATACTCACTAGGGCCTTGAGCCTGCCCCTCGCAGGACTCAAGGCAGTCATGTGCCGCTCAGACACTAATGGGACCTCTTAGGGCCTTGAGCCTGCCCTTCACAGGACTTAAGGCAGTCATGTGCCGCTCAGACACTAATGGGACCTCTGGTTAGCTCCCCTTACAATGCCAACCCAAGCAACTGGTATAAACAGTAATGTAAACCCTGGGCTGTAACATAAACAACAATAATGGAAGCAGCCCTCTGCCCCTTTAAGAGGGCAAACCTTCTTTCACCTCTTGTGCCAGTGTACCTCCCAGCACAGGCTCCGTGTGGACTCCCCAAGCCTGTGTTTCTGAAGGCAGCAGAGCAATCTATCTAGCATGCCTGGGTTGCTGGGGCTACTGGGCAGGAGCTGCTAACCCTGCAGCTGACAGAACTAGACTGGCTTGCCAGCCCAAGCCCCAGCTTTATATGCCCCCAGGGCCCTGCCTATCTCCGGCCAGCTGACCACCTGCAGGTGTCTGCTAATTGCCCAGTAATTTGGTGCTCCGGCAACCTGCAGCTGCTAACCTGCAGAGGTCTCTGGCTGGGCTGCCTTTATACAAGGAGCCCCAGGCTCTCTGTTACACAGAGGTATTTCTTTAATGATAAAAGTGATAAGGATATTAAAGATTTAAAAAATAGACTCACATTAAAGATTGAAAAAATCCAGAAAATCTATCTGATTGAATTTGAGCCTGATTCACCTATTATCTACACCCAGTCACTGGGAGTCCAAAGTAAATCCATTGACTCTATACTAGTAATGGCTGATAGCAAGGTCTGGCCCTTTATTTGTATGATAATATTGCACTATAACTGTAGTCCTCCAAAATTTTTTTCTTTTCAATAACTACCTTTCAGGTTTGTTCCTGATTATGTTCTCCATCATCTCTATGGATTTCTTTGGACTGGAGGCAGCAGAGTCTGGGTATCTGCTGGCATATTTCGGTGTTCTTCAAATGGTAAGTGAAAATAATAGAATTATCTGACCTACTGTACTCGTCATGCTGCATCCAGATGCTCAGCAGAGCCCGTGTTTTGTGATTAGATTAGATGAACTTGTAAGAAGCACTCCCCATAGCAGGCTTGCACTAAGCCCTGCAAAATCATGAGAAGACTCCTCCATTAGGTGAGCTGAAGGAAAGCCCAACTGTTGCTAAGCTAGCATTATCCATGCTTTTCACACCACTTTTACTGCAGTAAATGCTTCAGGATCACTTCAGGCTGAATATTAGCCTTAAAATCACTCTAAGGCTGAAGGCAATGCAGAAATAGCAATGATCAGTTGGAAGGCAAATTTCAAGGTGAAAATTAGAATTATGTCCTGAAGAAAGTTGATGTTGTAGTTAAAGCACTAAATGGGGTCTTAAGAAATCTGGGTTCAGTTCCTGGCTCTGCTGCAGCATTCCTATGTGACTTGGAACAAGTCATTCAGGCCTAGAGCCACAAAGGCATTGATATATCCTACATTCTTTTGACTTCAGTGGAAGTGAGGTGTTTAAGTAGGAATTGGGCAACTAAATACCTTTGAAGAGCTAGCCCTTAATTTCCTTGTGTCTCAAGTTTCCCACCTGGAAAATGGCAGTGTTTATATTATAAGCTCTTGGGCACAGGGAGTGTCTATCATCATATGTCTATGCTGCATTCAAAGGTGTAATTTCAAGATGGGGAGACATCTCTGCACTTGGTTTAATTTAGCTACTGTAGGTAACAAGATGCTGCAATAAGGACTTCAGCATAAGTTGTGCAAGCCTGCAAGGGACTCTGGGTAAGTACTTGCTTTATGTGTCAACACTCTACACTGCTGTATCTTTATTGCTGTTGATGCTAGACTGAAATTGGAGTGATGTCACAGAGTCCCCACCAAGGGGGTGTTTGCTCAGGACTGCCACAGCCTTGTCTGGTCTCTGAGACTGTCCCCCAAAGCCAGCTCAGGCATGGTGTCTAGCATACACTGAAACCCTGGCCTTTCAGATTTTTACTCTTCTTGTTTCTCGATAACCCTTACTCTAGCATATGGTTCCTCACCAGTGAAGGTGTTTATTGGGCGAAGGTCAACTAGTCAGTGGTTCTCTGCCCTGGCTTGAAAGAGTTAAACAGTTCTTCTGACCCCAGTCTAGTCCACACAGCCTAAAGCACCCCTGAAAGATAGCTCCACTGTTCTCTTTCTAGTCAGCCCAGCTTCTGAGCCCCAAACTGCTCTGCTGGTCTCTCTCCTCTCCCTACCACCCCTCGTTTACACTTCCCCTCCATTGTTATGCTCTTCTTATTAGGCTTATTTTCAGTCTGCAGGGTGTTGACCTTCTTGGCTTTGTTGATGTGTCAGCAAGGTTGTTCAAGTCCCTGTTGATGCTAAATGTCCATCTTGACCTGTCCCACACTTAGACAGATCACTTGCTTCACTGTCTCTTAACCTGTTCCTTTCCCGTGTACTAGTTTTGTGGGTAAACTGAGCTATGCAATATTGTAACAACATGAAAATATTACAGAAATATTACAATAAATCTCATAGTCTGTCACAAGTGGGTGTGCCTCCTTGTGCTGTACACTAGAGGTTTGCCACTTTTGTGGGCTTGAGGCGCCTCGCACTGGACTCAAGACACCCCTCCATTATTTTTGTGAATTGACCTGCACCCAATTTCAAAAACTAATTTATAGATTACAGTGCTAACCTCCTTACACATGGACTGGGCAGTAAGGGTGGGAGAATCATCCAGGAAGGGACAAGCCTGAGCCTGGCTTATCTTATCTGCTCATCTCCTTACGCCTCATTTATCTCCTCACAACTAGTGGCACCCTTCAAAGTGCCTGTGTAGGGTGTCCAGATCCCCTAGTTGAGAATCACTGCTGTGTATGCACACACCTTTGGTTATAGAATAGACCAGTGGTTCTTAACCATTTTAGATTCAAGGTACTCCTCCATCAGTTTTTTGAATTTAGTGTCACCCTGGTTGAGGACTATTGTTGTACTGCTTCAGCTTACCTCAGTGCTTCTCAACTGGGTTACTGCCACAACTGCCACCAGCTGAAATTGTCCTACACAGTATACCCCTTATATGGAGTCAGACTGGGAAGCAGCTGCAGCAAGAGCAGGCATTCCTACCTGATACAAATCTAATGTGGACAGGAGTGCCAGTTCTTGCTGCAGCCCTCCCAGTCCAGCTCCCCCTGGAAACAGAGGCACACGGCGTAGTTCCAGCTGGTGGTGGTGAGAGCAGCCTGGCAACCTAAAGATTTATCTCTATCTTTCCTGTGTTTCCACAAGCTGGCATACCACCATGCTGCTGCTGCTGCCACCAAATGAAACTGTCCCATGTGCCTCTGTTTCCAGGGACAGTATGTATGGCCAAATTGCAAAAGGCTCTGGCAAAATCAGGTGCTCTCTGAAGTTCTGCTCTAGCAACTACATTTAGGTGCACAGGACCAAATCTTCATGGATACAAATCAGAATAGTTCCCTGGGTGCAGCTACACATGCTGATTTAAGGCACTTTAGCCCAGTTTAAGGCACATTAAGGGCATACATCTACATATGCGTGTCCTTAATGTGCCTTAAAATAGCAATTTTAGGTTATTCATGCCTAAATTCATGAATTTGCAGGTGTCAAATTTAAGCATGAATAGCTAAAGCACCTTCACAGATGTGTAGACATATTAACGCTGTGTATGTTTACTGACTTGGGATTAACTTTAGTCCCAAGTCAGTCCGCACACCGCGTTAATGCACCATAAAGCATGCACATGTTGACACATGCCTAAATCACCTTAATGCGCATTAGACAAATGTGTATTAAGTTTAGGCGCACATAAAAGCACAAGTAGACACGTCTCCTGAGAATCTGGTCTAAAACATACTGGTACTGAGCAAGAATTGAAGTTCTCTTTTCTGTTCTAGTCACTAAATAAAAGAGTCCAAATGTGGCTGATGGAAATTACAATCACGACAGGTTAATTGCTTAGAAATATCTTCTATTGAGTTAATTGTACTTGAGGACTTCTGAACACTTGCTAGTACTGACTCTGTCAGAAAGAGCCTTTTGGCTTGTGTACCCGCACCGTTCTTAGATAGGTATTTTAGATGCATTTGTCCAAGAAAGGGTCAGTTAATACTGATGGGATATTTATGGGTCTTTAAAGTGCAGGTGAATTCCACCTGGTAGCATGGATGAATGCTGATGAACAACTGTTGACTGGTTTGCCTACTTCACTGAGGGAATTCCAGACTTACTCATAACAAGTACAATGTATTTTTCAATTAAGTAAATCAACTAGATCCTCAACTGTAGATTTCATTTGTTTCTTTCTTTTTATATTCTTCTCTCTCAGAAAACCCCCCCTTTTTTTTCCTGTCTTTCTTTGAGCTTTGCAAATGAATGATAACACAGGTGACCACCCACAGGTCTGTAAAGCAGTGGGTTATTCACTTTTAAGGGACAGGCTAGGAAGGTGGCTGCTGATGTCATACAATGAATGGAAAAAAACCAGGCAGTGTCCTGTTTACTTTAAACCTCTCTCTGTAGATATTCAGAATGGAATAGCTTGGTTATACAGTAAGCTAAGCACACACACACACACACACACACACACACACACACACACACACACACACACGCACGCATGCACACAACCATTGTGTTTCAGAAACAAACCAGCCTCTGGTCTGATGGGAAGCGGGCAGTGTTTGTTGTTTGTCGTCTTAACCTACATTTCACATGCTCGGTGGCAAACAGAGGTGTGCAGGTTTGGAAGGAAAGGAGCAAGTGAGGGTATAAGCTGGATGCAGATCTGTAAAGTCTTATAACTTTATGGTCTTGTGCTCCTTGCTTATGTTACTGTAGCAGTTAAGGGCCCTAGTCATAAACCCAGATCCCATAGTACAAGGTGCTGAACAGAAGTAACAACAAGGACAATTATTAGTCCTTGCCCAAAGTCCTTTACTATCTGAAGCATATAAGACAAGAGATAGATACAGGCAGACAGGACATACAAGAGGATGATGATAAAGTATTGGTTCATGTGGTAGGCATTGGTCTCAGCACATCGGCAGTTGGACCTTATTTTCAGGGACTTTAGCATCATGGCAAAGGAGAGGTTAATGAGGGATTTGAAGATAGATGATGAGATACTGTTGGTGAGAGCTCCTCACAAACATGAAGGACAACATGAGAGAAAACACAAAGGTGACTGAAAATGTAACACTTGGGCAGGGAAAGGTAGTATCATAGCCCAATTAGAGGTGGGAATTGGCTTCTCGGTATTGAAGGAGCTCTCTTTTTGATTGACGGAGGGACATTGAAGGGCTTTGAAAGTGAAGACAAGAAAGTTTAAGACTTCTGTTTGAAGTCTTAAATCCACAGCTGTAGTAATCATGTTATTGTATGAGGATCTCAACTTTATTTTTCATGTAATATCAACCTACATGGGTAGGATGAAGAGGAAGACAACATGACCCCCTAACAACCCAAAAACGGAAGACCCCACAAATTATTTTTAAAGCTCATTAATTTTAGGCTCATATTTTTCTCTTAATGCAATACTAATATTTTCATCTTGTACAAAAAAAACCCTCCATCAGGTAGCCCTTTGCTTACAGAATAGGGTGACTATTACTTCCTATAGTCTGCAAAATTGGAAGTGTCCTTTTATCCCTCATGCCCCCTTCCCTGGCCCTGCAAAAGTTTATATGCTTTAGCCACTTAAACCTTTTTTTAATTTTGTCTTCAGCTTTTAGCCATTGTTAGCAAGCAGCAGTGAGGAATGGAGGGTGTGGTATAGATGCCAACTATACCCATTCACCAGCACTATTCATCCAAGTCCAGCACTCCTTAAAAGCATTAAGGAGATGTAAAATAGACTTTTGTCAACTGGAGGGGGAAATATTTTGTAGAAAATATATTTGCAGCTGCATAATGCTAAAAAAGCAATTTGGAGGCAGTTTGAAATAGCCAGCTGCCACAGCAGGAGCAGTGTGAGATGGACCACCCAGGATATAATAGATATATCACCTTGTTGCCTGTAAATTGTTCAAGCAGCTAAAATAGACACATTAGAGCAGCTGGCAAACATCAAGTTAGCGGGGTATCAGACAGGCTTAATGAAGGCCTCCCTGAATGTTTTATTGCTCTTTCAGATTGAAGATCCAAAGACTCAAATTGCAGTTAGTGCTATTGTATTATAGAACTGGCCTTTAAAGCCAAATCCATAAACCTACTGCTTAGCCTGGAGGAAAGCTGACTCCTTCCTCCAGGTTGTGGACCTCTTTGTGAACCTCAAGGCACACCTGTGACAGTAGGAAGACTAGATGGAGATCTAGTCTCCAGTTCACAGTCCTGCCACTCCTTTTAGCTTCTTCCATAGGGGGTGTATCTACTCGAGATGCTTTACTGCCGAGCTGACTAATTAGCTTCTCAGTAAAGCATCACCATCAACATATGCAGTGCTATTAAGCTGGAATAAATTAATTAACTCTGCTGTACGATAGTACTGCCCAACCTAAGTACTATCCTATGGTGGAGTTATTTACTCTACCACACCACACATGTAGGCTGTGACCAGGGCTGGCTGGGGCACAAGGGTGCTACTGTGCAGGGGCTGCCTGCTGGCTAGCCCCACACTGTAGCATCATCATGCTCCAGCTAGCCCTGGTCACTGTCTACATGTGTGGTGTGGTGGAGCAGGTCCAGGCTGGCAGGTTGACCCGCAGGTACCCTGCCAGCTAGGGCTGTGCTGCCCTGGCTCAGTGTGCTGCAGTCCCAGGAGCACTTGTAAACACTGCATCTGGGATCAATAAACTCCAGCACAAACTGCACCAGAGTTTACTGTGTCACATTAATATCACATGTAGGCACGCCCAGGGAGTCTCAGTAGAGATGCTTGCCAGTCATGCCCCTTACACAGGCTCCCGCCTCCCAAGTCCAGATGTGTTCACCTAGTGGCAGCAACATCAAAGCAAGCACACCTGGCCTTGTGCTCCCTGTACAAGCATCCCATCTCCAAGACAATTGGTTACCTCAAGTGACAACTGATGCACAGGGCTCTGGCCACAGGCACCATTGTCCATCCCTTAGACCCAGTGGTATCAGTGACCTGTCCTTTCTGTGATGAAGGGGTGGAGAAAACTCTCTTCCATCCCTTCCTGTACTATCCCTGGCTGTGGTCACCTTCACTGCTCTCAGCACTCTGATATGCTGGATCTAGATTTCTGCATGATTGTATACATCCTCAGTGGGGTTACATTCCTGCAGTACCCTGTGTGCAGTACTTGGTTAGTAACTGTTACAGCTCTTGATGTTTGACATCACTATCGTCTTCTAACTGCCTGGACTCGCTGTTTCTTTTAGTTCATACATAGGACACTTGCTGTAAGACTGTATGGCCAGTCTGGCTAGATTTCCTTCATCCCGGTTCTTGATGTCTGATAGGATATTTCCATGACAGGCTGGCACTGCTCTGTGTACATGTCCTCTGGATGCATTATCTCATACTGAAGTACTATAAGAAAGCTGCCATGATTTTCACAAGATATCCTGTTTTGAGCTAGCTGACCAACTACAATTCAGGCCTGGTTTCAAGACAGAAATGCAACAGCATGAATACAATTCAAAATGCATGTATTGAGAAGGGGGTAAGATAAGTGGTGGGTGCACGGTTGTCACATGGCTTGTGAAGAGCAGGGTCTACAAGTCTCGGCGCTTAGCTACACAAGATGCTTTACTTGGGATTAAAGCAAGTTACTGTACAGTAAACATCACTGTCTACACCTGCAGACACTTACTGAGCAGTAATTTGCTTTAATCATGAGTAAATTTGCTACCTGTAAATACAAGTAGCAGATTTACTTAAGATTACTTACTGCACTGTACAACACATGTAGATGGCTGAACAGGAGCAAATGTGCACTGGGTAGCAGGGAGTGGGAGATAGCTCCCTACCCCTGGGGGCTGCCTGCTGCCTGGGTAGGCTCCACCACTGAAGCCTGGGTGGAGACAATGTCCTCCTGCCCTGACAGCAGGGAGCTCCTAGCCCCAGCTCTGTGATCACCATTGTGGAGCAGGGGCCAGGAGATTCTTATCTCCCAGCCTGGGCTCCATGATTGGGAAGCCAGGGCTGGGAGATGAGACACTACTGGCTCCCGCTACTTGATCAGCGGAGCAAGGGTTGGGTGCTTCCTGCTGCTGGGGAAGGGAGACTTTGTGTCCCCCGCTCCTCCACCCCCTTCCAGGCTCCCGTGGTGGAGCCTGCTTTGGCAGCAGGCAGCTCCCAGGGGAAGGGAGCAATCTCCCAGCCACTGCCAGAAGACAGCTGTCTCCTGGCCCCATACTCCCTGCCAGCCCCTGGGCTAGCACCCAGGGGAGCCTAGAGTTCCCCCTGGCTGCTGCAGGGGGCCAGTGCAGGGCCAGTGGAGGCAGAAGCAGATTGCTGCCATGAGCAGCAAATCTGCTTCAGCTTTCCTGCATGTGTAGACACCAGCCCAGGGTAGGTTTACTCCACAGTAAACCCACCCTGGAGCATTTACATGTGTAGATGTACCCTTGGCACATTATTGTTTTATCTGATACCATGTTGTGAAAAATACATATTCTCTGATGTATGGGGCCTCTTTTTATAGCCAACAGGTCTGATATATCTTCATTTCCCATTTATTTTGTTCTTAAAAAGTTAACTAAATAGATTTTATTTTTATATAAGGACCCTCTAAAATGTAATTGTGGGATCAGCCTCAATCCAGGATGGAATCTGGCCAGAACAGAATGCTTAATACCTACAAAGCAACATCCACCAGGCCTGAAGGTTGTGCATCTTGACTTCTTAACTGACCCATATTATCTAGTCCTCTGTTCCTTGGCTTACAGTGCCAATGGCCTCAGTTTGGGTATGTTAATGGTCTGTGGAGCTCACGTTCAGCAGCTGAGAATCTGGCCTATATGGGCAACTTTACATGTGCTCTGCGGGTGGGGGATGGGGCACTTCAATGAGATCTGCTTTAATTAAAATGCCTGCAGTGTAGGACATGCCTTGTGGGACAGTGTCTTGTGTATTCAGCATGTCCACATCTCATGTATTCAGTGTCCCCATGCTTCAAAATGGTAGCAGGGGTGTTTTAACTAAAGTTCATTCGATGAGCTTTAGCTAAAGCACTCCCACCGCCATTTGGAAGCACAGGGATGCTGAATATACCATACACAAGATGCAGATGCTAATTATCACACTCCAGCAGATTTGATTAATTACAGCACATCAGAGCAGTGTCCCTGCATGTCTACAGGCACCCTATATGTCCTCCCTGAAAAACTTTGGAAGAGTCCTGTAGATAACCATTGGCCTGCACATAAGAACAACCTGAATTCTTGTTCTAAATCTGCTGCTAACTTGCTGCTTGATCTTAGATCAAATATTTTCTGCTTCAGATTCTCTCTAAAATGACAGTATTGGTTCAAATCTTCCTTTGTGAAGCATATGAACATCTGGAATAAATAGCATTATGTGGGATGTTTATCAGCTTCAGATTGCACAGTTTAATGGTAAAGAAGATGTAAGAGTAAACTGTCCACCGTTGACTTGCAGCCACTTCCAGAGTGAAATGCAGGAATATTTAAAATCCTGTAAAAGCACATCTAGATCTAAGCCTAGTTGAAAGATTTCAACTTTTTTATGATTATTTGTTTGAAATAATTTTCAGATACCTCTGTTTCCAGTTAAGCAAAGGGTGCAGTTTAATAATATAGGATATTATTAAATGTTGTGCGACCTTAAAATAAAGTAAAGTAATGAGGCTTGGGCCAGGGAGTGGGGGTGGAGGTGGGGGGGTGCAGGGATATGGGGAGGAGTTGAATTCTGGTAAAATGAAGAGTGAAATAAGATCAGAGAATGAAAACAAGGTTCTGGAATGCAACAACTTAAAGGCAAGACCAACAAAAAGGGTTTTGACCAGAGGACAAAGGAATCAGTTATTTAGAAAGTGGAATATGACCAAAATTGGAATTGCTAAGGTCTGATGAATAAATGAAAATGGCAGGGGCAAATGAAGTATAACAAGGGTGTCAAACTCATTGGCACAAGACATAAAGTTACAAGAATGTCATGGAGCCAGTCCATGGGCAGGATCAGGCTCATAGACTTTCTCCCCTCCCTTCCCCCAGCATACTGGAGCCAACACCTGCTGCAGCTGGTCTGGGAACCACACTGCCTGCAGTACAGATCCCAGAGTGGCAAGAAAAGGCAGCGTGTGTGGTGCAGTCTGGTCAGGGTCACGTAGCATATATCCCAGACTACCTACAGCAAGCTCTGCACTGCATGTGGTATCTGCCCTGGGCTCTGTCTGGCCAGCTGCCGGGGGGCACGCATCATTCATGGGGCTGCCACTACATGCAGTGCATCTCCCAGAGCCTGGGCCTGCTCCAGCTGGTGTGGGACCCGTGCTACATGCCCCTGGGTGGGCTGCTTCACACACCACACCCACCCTCGCAACACAGTTCCCTAGTGGGCAGAGCAGGTGCTGTGTGTAGCATGTCCCAGGCCCTGCCCACACAGCTGGTCCAGCACGCACCATGCTCCGTGTTAGTCTGATCAGATCCAAGGGCAGCACCAGGGTCTGGATGGCAGAGATCTGTGGGCTGGATTTTGCCTGCCAGCCATATATTTAGCACCCCTGAAATAAAAGAAAGCCAGGGGTTGAATCATAGAGAAGTAGGGCTGGAAGGGACCTGCAGAGGTCACCTACTCCAACCCCCTGCCTGAGCCAGAACCAAAGTAATATGGCAGTTGTTACAAAATCATGACGATGTATACTTATTTGTGGTTAGGCCAGTATAGCTTTAGGAGGGAGGACCTGATAAAAGGTAACAAAAACAAATAAGTTTCAGAGCTTTGTAAGCAGGCACTTCCACACTATCTGTTTAGTGTTAGGAGACACCCAGTTATATAAAACATTACAGTAGGCACCTATATCTAATCTCTGTAGGGAATTTCATCAAGAGGTTTGAATGTTCTTCAGAAACACAAATTCCTTCTCAATCAGGGCCATTGCTTTAATATCATAAAGTTCAAATCCCCCTTGAAGTACATTTACTGAATGAGAACTTTTGCCTGGAGGTGCATGTCTCATCCATTCTTTCTACAAAAGGTCTTTTTCTACTGCATAATTGGTTGAAAATGGCTTAATTGGAAAGCTATTATATTCCTGTTTTCCTTAGAGTTGTATACATTGCTATATAGAGAAATTCTAGCCTATGGTACTGGAAAACTCACAGCATGGGATCTGCTGCTTGAAGATTAGGTGAAACACATGGAATTGCTGGCATGATTTTAAACAGTAGGAAAAAAACCCTAGAATGCCACACAGTATTAACAAAAAACCCTAGATGAGAGACAGAGGTAGATATTTATTACCCTGAGGCTCAAGGAAAATGAGACATTCTAGCCCCTTTATTAAATGCACTTCTTGTTGTAGAAACTATACCTCCAGCTGTGCAACCTCTGGAGGCAACTTGCTGTGACTGGTTGATTTGGAGAAGATGAGAGAGAGCTTCACTGGGAGAAGAGATTTTCATTATATATAACCTCGTCACCCACTCTGTCCTCCTTGCTTTTTCTTCTGGGTAGTAGACTGATGATTAAAGGCCTGGGGACTTAATTATAGTCAAGTAGGCCTAAGGAAATATCCTCTTGGTGAAAGGGCTTAAAACAACAAACAGAAAGTTCTTCAGTTTCCTTGGTTTGAAGAATTTA
>NW_017728947.1:6428076-6438068 GCF_001723895.1 Crocodylus porosus
GAGCAAGGATGAATGAGAGCCTGGAGCTTGCTAACTACAAAAGCAGCCAAATATTAAAAAATCCCATTACTCTCTCAGGGAAGCTGCCATGTTCAGCTCCGAACAGGTCTTTATTCCCTCTCCCTCTCTCAATACATTCATGGGCTTCCCTCAGGCCTATGTGTGAATGCACCTAAAAGTTTGCAAAGAACTTTTTCCCAACTACTCAGCTGATCTAAGAAAAGATATCACATCTACCCAAAGAACCTTGCCTGCCTACTATACACTGAAACATTTTACCAGCCTAGATGTGTCTGTCAGGGGTGTGATTAACCCCCGCAACGCACACACAGCTGACATTACTAGGCACATATAAAGTCCAGTGAAAAGTCAGTTATACTGGGGCAGGGGAGGGAATCTTTTAGCCAGTACAGCTGTGGGGAAACTGGTATAAATATTGCACTAAGGCAGTAGGAGAGAGCAGGTATGCCACAAATTAGCCCCATGCCCTCCCTGCCTGCCACTCCCTTTCCCCATCAGCTGCTCTTTGTTCTGCTCTCCACTTTGTGCCCCCTGCCCGATATTTCGCTCTGTTTTCTGCTCCTTGCCATATCTGCCACTGTACTGCCCTCCCCTTCCCGTCTGCCTCATGCCACACACACAGCTGTCCATGCCACTTGTGCCACAGGTTGGCCACCTCTGCATTAGGGAGTTTGCCAGTGTAGCTACATGGGCATAGTTATACCAGTAACTCTCTTCAAACAGAAACAAGGTCCAGGTCTCACATATATTGGGTGTTGCAGAAGCTTCTTGCCTCCTGAAGTTGTCATTCTCTGACAGCTCCGCTTCAAAAATAGCCTTGCCTCCCTAGCTCTTTTGTATGCCCCTAAAATCCCAGGCAGGAGCTGATTCCAAAGCCACATTTTCCTCTCACTGTTGGCCTCTGGCTCCTGACCAGGTTTGCGGACAGGTTGCATGCATCTGACTCACTCTAGCCATAGCACAGAATGGACAGCAGCCATCCAGCTGCACTGACTGCACCAACTTGTTCCAAGTGAGCAATCCAAACACCTGCCAGGAGTAGCCACTTGTAAGCACTGGCCTAGGTCAGATGTAAGTCATCAGGGAGCTCCAGGCAACAAGGCTACTGCTTGCTTATCAGAAACCTTTTCTGAGAAATCCGGCCTTTAAACCTTAAGCAAGGGAAATCTTTCCTATTTTGCAAGACCTTCCTAAGCACGGCCAACAAGAGATCAGTACTTTTCTACTTTGCCAATTGAATTTGCAGCACAGCAACCACAGCAAATGGAGCATGAAGGGAGGGGGAAAAAATCACTGCTTTACTCTATTGGTTGGGAGTTTCCAATTAAATATTTTCCATGTAAGTTCCGAAGCTTATCTGAAGAAACAGATCAATTAGTTTAACCTCTGATGTGTACAGAGCCATAGGCAGCTCTTGTTATTTTACTTGCAAACTATTTCCTTCCTCTTTTGTTTATTGATGACGGAACAGATTCCTGCAAGGTAGAAGCTCTTTTGTCAGCACTTCAAAAGAGATCAGGTTACAAAGGCCAGCACCATATGGACAAGAATAAATCCAAGGCAAACAACGGATTGCTTGCAGTTTGAAATGGAGGTTGAATGCAAGAAAAAAGTCCCCTAAAACATCCAAGCTGAGAAAGTACTATTTGCTTTCTATTGCTTCCTTTTCAGTGGAAGGACTTTTAGTACTTTTAAGTACTGAATGACTGTGTAGTAATGAGTGTTACTGTGCAGTAGCATCCCCAAACAGCTTTTTGAAGAGGGTGTAGAAGAGAAGGGAGGATCCTGCCCAGGACTTCTATCCATCAACATGACTGTTTGAGAATCCAGCTTTTTAGTAACGATATCTCTATCTTCTGTCACTACAGCCAGCTTATACCGAGGGGAAGTTTACCACTTCCTTTCAGAAGAGTGAGGTTTACTGCTCCAATTATGATTGTCCAAGAGGGTCTGAGGCTTGCCTCTTGACATTTGCTTTGTACTCAACAGGAATGGCATCAGGTTGGCACTTAAATCCTTTAAAAGCTGCAACTTAGCAGACAATTTAAGTGCTAACTTTAAAAACTATCCAAGTGTCCAGGGGTTTAGATTGCTATGTACATTTTTTAAGCGTGGTGTTAAGTGGCCAGAAAGTTACCATTAGAAACAATAATTAGAAATCATTAGTAGAGGCAGGTAAAATGGAGTCAAGTTTAATTGCTTAAGTCAAACTAAAAAAATACCTCTCTTTGGGACTTTAGTGTTGTTAGAGGTTAAAATATTTAAGTGAGCTAAGGTTTGCCTAAAAAGTATTATTGCTATTTTAATTTTTTTTTTGAAAAATACATTTCTATATCTATCTATATATGTATAGTTAAAGATATACATCATCTAACATAAAACTTTTCATCACGCACCTTAAACCACATTAAGAAACCACGTACCTGTTACAATATATGCACCCGTGCCCCCATGCACCCATCTGCTGCCGTTTCCTAACCCAATCACAGTCCCTTCGCCCTGGCCTCCCAGCATGTGACTTAAAGTTTAGCATTTTAGCATTTTTGTGGTCTGAGTCCTGGCACTGAAATGGTCTGAGATTTAAAACAGATGTGAGCTAAAATGTGGTACTTCTTAAGCATTAAGCTTATAAGGATATTTGATATACCTTTGATAGTGGACACCAAAATGGGGTTAGGTTTGCCACTTAAATGGATCTGTAATGCTTTTCTGATCTGAACATTGTTGTTTGAACTATTTAACACTGAAGTTAATGGATTGAAGTTTGCCATTTAATACATTTGACACTGAGGTGAAATGAGGTAGTTTTCAATTTAATTCGTCTGAGTTGTTCCTACAAAAAATGCCCTCTCATTGAAGTTGTAAATTTTTCCCTTCAGTAATAAAACTATTGCAGGTGGCTTCCTCAGGGATATTCATGGCTTTTTGCAAGCAAAACCAAAAAAAAATCCTTTAATTACATTGCATCTTTCACAAAAGGCCAGAAGGCAGCAAAGTGCGCCAGTGTTGAACTAAGATTTATTGGGACCCTGGGCAAACAGAAAATTGGAGGCTCCCCATGAGATGAGGGCAGGTTCTCTCTGCACCTGCCAGGAGGGCTGGAGCTGGGCCCCTGAGGCCTCCTCAGCACATCTGGAGCAAGCCCCTGGCCAGAAAGAAGCACACGCTGCCCACCCCAGATGTCTGTGGCCAGAATGCCTGCCTAGGCCACGCTGACCCTGGCCCCCTGGGCCCAGGCCCTGCAGGCCCATGCTTTAATCTGCCCCTGGAGTGAGCAGAGAATGTAATGTTATGTTATGCCTCTTATTTAGAACTAAAGCCAAACCCAGAACCGGGTTCATGGTAAAAGCATGTGCAGGTGTCATTCTTTTAACCATATAGCTTCACACAAGTGACAAACCTTGGACCCTTATGTGGCAAAAAGTGGAACACTGCAGTGTGCAGTTCCATGAGAATTAGTTCATTTTTATGCAGCCTTTTCACGGTACAGTGTTTGAAGATCTATCCTGTGAATTCAAACTGTAGGTTCAGCAAGCCATAACAGGCCCACTAGATCTTAAGCTGAATGCTAACCTCTGTCTTGCAGAAAGAAGACAAGGTGGCACCTTATAGACTAGATTACCTCATTCAGAGAGGTACACCATAGGCTAGAGCCTGCTTTGTCAAATGCGATGAATAAATGGACTTGCAGAGAGCAGGGACATTAAATTGAAAGGCCATTTATATACAAAGGATAGGGAAATGGAGAGGAGAGGAAGGGGCACTGCTAAGGGAAGTGAAGGTAGGTAGAAGAGATCAAACCAAGGAAACATTTACCTGCACAAAGACCACCTCCAAGTCCATTCAACAGAGAAAATTAAATGGCATATCACCATGTTGAAGAATGCATTCCCTGTGCAAAGCCATTTATTAGTGGTAGGCAGGCTAAGGCTGAGCATTCTTCTTCTGGTTTCACTGCCAGACAAGAGCTAAACCAGTGATTCTAAACTAGGATGCGAGGGCATTCTTGGGTACCCCCAGATCCTTTGAAGGGTTCAGTTGTGAGGAGCTAAGTGAAGTGTAAGGAGGTACATAGATAAGGCCCAGACCCTGGCTTGCCCCTGCCTGGGCGATCCCCCACCCCCCGCTGCCCAGCCACTCTGCAAGGAGATTAGCACTGTAAGATATAAATTAGTTTTTGAAATTGGGTGCCACTCAGTTCACAGAAGTTATGGAAGGATGCCTGAAGTCCAGTGATGGGTTCCTCAGGTCCAAAAAGGTTGAAAGCCAGTGAGCTAAATGCTCAGCAGAGGTTAAACACTGTTCCATCTTTGAACTTCTCTCCCTCTAATCTTTTTGGCTAAGAGGTAATGTCTTATTTTTTATCCCCCTTCCTCCTGCCTCCTAAGCACACTGGGCTTGGTGCTCAGCTGGTGTCTATCAGCCTAGCTCAGGAGAACCATGCTGAGTAGAATTTGACCTTTCTTGTGTCCTGATTCTTTGAGCTTAAACCTTTTCCTTGGAATCATTCATTTTTTCTACATTTGCAACAGGGTGTTTCAGCCAAGTTTCTTCTGTCTGACCAAGTTGGATTTCGCCTGTGCATTCTGAAGCTGTTCTCTGAGGGCACACCCTGATCAAACAGACAATGGACAATTTAAGACAGGCAAATAGGTTGAATTTGTCCCACGGAACACTCCGTCCAAGTCTCACCTAATTGGGAACGGTTTCTTCTTCTTGCAGGGATTAGATACGAAGGGGGTGTGTAACTCAAGCTGCTAAATCTAGATCGGAATGCACCTGCTGCTGAGTCAGCCACACAGAACTCAGGGCAGACCCTGGGACTGGGCTCACCTCCCAGGTCTTATTATGGTTCCTGTTGGATGAGCAGGCATGACTAAGCACAGGTGACATGCCCAATCCAGCAGCAGCAGGCATTTGTGGCGTGCAGCTCCTTGACATCTGATTGGTAGAGACTGGAAAGTTGCAAAAGACTGATGGTGACTGTGTGCCATAAAAGGGTGTTTATTCACCTAGTGACTCAGCCCCTTCTCCACCTACCTTCAAAAGGCACCACAAATTGCTGATACTTTTACAGCAACTTCCTCCTGTCATTGTACAGCCTTTATAGCATGATTTTTCAGTTGCATTACAGTGACCTAATTTATACTACAGTGTTGGGCTATCAGAGCTTTGAATGCATCCATATTCAAAGCTTCTCTATAGCAGTTAAATCCCCCATTTTTGTTGAGTGATAATAGGCTTCTGCCATGATGCAATACGCAACAGAAGGCACATGTAGATGCTCCCATACCTTCAACGTTCTTTAGTGCTCCCTTTCCAGCGTGGTTAGTTGTAGCCATGTTGGTCTAAGGATATAGGCAGACAAGGTTATTTGGGTAGATGTGATATCTTTCTTTTATTTGACTAGTGAAATAGCTGGAAAAATTGTTCTTTGCAAGCTTTTGGGCACAAGCATTCTTCTTCAGCTGATTCTTTGAACTTAAAACTTTCAGCTGAAGAAGGGTGTTTGCGCCCAAAAGCTTGCAAATGCAATGTGTTAGGATTTTGCACAATAGCCTGTGGCTCACTGCCACATTCTCTTCTCTTTGTCATCTGTGCTCCTGGCAATTGGAATGTAGGAAGCTGTTGACCATCTTTTCCCATCTTCCCATTGGTGAGAGAGCAGAGATATAGCATTTCTTCTCCCTTCCCTCCATCTAGTTGCTTGGAAGATAAAGGGCTACAATAGCCACAAACAACAAGCTTTGAAGGAAAAAAAGTCCTAAGTATGGGGCAGATACTAAACTGGTATAAATGGTAGTAGCTCCAGAAGAGCTTATCTCACCTAGCTGAGGATCTAGACCCTACACTTTATTTTTCCCCCTACGCTATTATTTTCTTTGCCTTTCAGTTTCCTAATGATCTTTCCCTCCCTTTGAACATGACTTTGTTAGCTAATCCTTGTTAATGAATGGAAAGACTTACTTACTGTGTACTTGTAATACATCAGTCACCTCTGATGGGTTTTCCAGCTCAGCATTACGTAACAGCAAGGCAAGTACCTGGCTTGAAATGTTAGTTAACCCTGGGATTGACATTACAGTGTGTTACAGAGTCAAAATGAGGATGGGTTAGGGACACATAGTTGATGATAGACACCTGAGGGGCCCTTTTAAGTTTCCCTACATTAAGCTGGATATTTTTTTTATTAATCTCCCAGGAGGAATCATGACTGGAGTCAGCTCGACACCCGTGGCTGGCAGCTGAGTTGCAAAGAACTGCCTTAATACAGAAAACCATAGTACAGCCTTCCCTATGCTGCCCATTATTATGTCTCATCCCTGCTTTTTTCTGCAGTCAGGGAGGATTCAGTTCTTCATGCCCATTCTGTCCATGGGCTCTCAGATGAGCCTTCCAACCAGACATTCAGTTAACACCAGATGGGGTAATCAGTTGGGGGGGGGGGTTCCCCCTAAAGGAGGAGGTCATTTCCCAATAGGAAGTGAGCTGAACCCTCCAAATTCATTTCACAGCAGGTTACTCAGATTTGAACTTGTAGCCTAGTATCTGACTTCCATACCATATAGTAGTGTATAATGCCCCAATTAACATGAAAATATAGCATCATATACCCTGTTACCATGAAGCAGAGAGGTGGAACAAGCAGGGGAGGATTGGCAGGGGAGATTTAGGGACACAGCTAATTAAATTTTTTACCATTAAACGACATTTTCAAAAACTCGTTTTGGATCAGTTGAAATGCTTTGTTTCAACTTGGACTTTACATTTATATATATTTTGTCTGTGTGTACATTAGTAATATATATCTATTTTTAGTTTAATGTTAATTTATTTGATGTTTTCGGTGTTTTTCTGTTTAATAACTTGGGATGTATGTAGGCTTATTTTGAATTTCCTTTCTGTAGATTTTAATTTTAATGTAACTCCTATGGTTCAAAATATTCCCATGCCAGCATGTTGCAAGTTGAAGCAAAAGCCCCAGAGTCAGAACAAGCCTGTGTTTACACTGAACAAAAAACTTTCTGGCTCGAAATAGGCTCCTGCCTCAATGAATTCCCCCTGTGAAGCAAGGTCTTTCCCAGCTGAAACAACTCTTTGAAGTTGGACAAGCCTCTGCCTAACCCAGGATCCTAGGCTTATATATCTGCCGGCATGTCTAAATCTTCCAAGGCAGAAACAGGTCATAGTCTGACTTGGATGCTTGGAGCTACAGACAGAACCCAGGGCACTCCTCCTCTCTGAGGCAGCATTCATCTCACTGAGCCAGCCATCCTGTAATTATTTGTTCTCCTCTTGCTTGGCTCCACATTTCTTCCCCTACTGGCTGCAGTAGGCTAGCTTCAAGAGGAGGGCTTGGGAGCATTCTGGGTAATGTCTATCCCTTGGCGTAGTGGCTGCAGAATTAGAAAGTGAGAGATTGAGGTCCAAATCCACTATAAGTAATGAGGGAAGTAGGGCCAGGGCTAAAAACCCAAATGTTCCTCCCTGAGCAAGTAAGTGACTTCTTCAACTACTATGTTATCGGGGTAGAAAATGGGAGAACTGCTCGCATCTTTCTGTGGGTCAAACATCTGTTAATCATGGTTTGTCTGTGACTAGTGTCTTGGGACTTCCTCGGCATTCCACATGTTCCCAAATGATTCCTTGCTGCCTAGGTGCCGAAACACCTATAGTGAAGCCTATTGAATGTGCTCCAAAGCAGAGGTGCAGGGTGAGCATAACTACACAAATGTAAAAAGAATCCAAGCTGTTTGTAAGGGCCAAAAATTTACACAAGCACCCCTTAGGCACATACAGAGGACATAGGATCCAGCTTAGTGTTTGTTATGTACATTGATGAATGATGTCTCACAACCACCAACTGAGATAGTGAAGTAACCCTATTTCCATTTTTCAGAAGGGAAAACTGAAGCAGAGATGGGACCTGATCTCACCTGAATTCACTCAGTGAAGTGACAGTCAGAATTACAACACCAGAGTTACGATTCTCAATTCTTGGCCTGCAACGCTAGCAAGAGCTCCGGCCTACTGGTTGCTAAAAGGATTTCAGCTAAGATTTAACTTTTCTTATTCACCCTTCTCCTAGGTGATCCAGGGCCTGGTAATTGGAAGGCTAACTAGTTACTACACAGAGCATACCCTACTCATGTTGGGCGTTGTCGTTTTTGGTGGCGTGGGGCTAGCCTTGGTAAGACTCAAGATGCGATTTTCAAAAATGCCCAAAGAGGACAAAAAGTATACATCATGTGGGCGGTATCACTTCAACTACAGCAGCAGCATGATAACTCTTCCTGTAAGGAAGGGGAGGTGTGAGCCCACTATCACTAACTAGAATGGTTATACCAATACAAAATTTATATGTAGCCCAAACCACTTGAGCTGCAGAACCCAAGGGCAGTCTGAATCTCCACCTTAATCTTGCTGTTTTATGAGTGATGCAGCAGATTGAGGCATCTTAACATTCCTATCAAGGCACAACAGTTTAATTAATTGAAACAATAGAGGAATGAGGGTCTTAAAGAGAAAATAAGAAGCAAAGTGAGTGAGATGTTATCTTTTATTCATTTAATACATTTGCTGGATGCAGCAGCATTAAACAGTATCAAGAATAGTATGAATGAGGCTGCATAAGCTTGCTGGGCATGTCTTCAGCAATAACAATGAGAAATGAGTAAAAGCACAGTAATTTAAATAGCCTTATTAAAATTTCACTGCATCGATCACTGTGTTCATGCAGAGAAGCCACTCACTGTGGCTTAATATGACAGATTTGGAAGCAGTCCAGGCCCGAGAGGATCCTGGTGGCTGCTGAGCGGGGTTGGAGTGGGAGGATTACAGAGCTGGCAATTAGACCATGCCCAGAGGGCTTAGGACATCCTGAGAGCCTGGGCCTGAGAGAGACAAGGGTCAGGAATGACTTCCCATGAAAACTATTCATAGGAAAAGGCAGCTGCAGGCCTTTTCGCCAAGTCAAGCTTATTAAAAAGCACTCTGTTCAAGGCGTTGCCAAGAAAACATCCGTTTCTGGGGTGGCTTTTCATAATGGAGGTCAGGGCAGAAATAAGCTGTGTGGAGGCAACTTGTCATCAGCAGGACCTTATTGCACTGATTACAGATATTGGGGCAGAAGGTGTTTTTTGACTTGGACCCTCTTCTTCCATGTTGCAAGGGAGAGTGTCAAAGGGTACAGAGGTAACAACTGCATTGCTATCAGGGGATACTCATACAAGCTGTGGGGATAGGGCTGTAATGCCAGAGCATAGCAAAACCACTCCAACTATAACCCTGCTTCATTCAGGGTCAAAACTAGGATAATTTAGCTCACTTCTATCATGAAAGGCTTATGCAAATATAGCGATTACATCATAACAACTGATGTGCTTACCCAAACAGCAGTCCCTCCTCCCCTTTTAAAGTAGATAAAAATGTAAGTTTGGCCCTACACAAAAAGATAGCCATTTAACTTTTTCCTTTTACTGTGCCCCTGCTATCGTGGTATTCCAGAAAGATGCTGAGTCTACAAACCAGCTTAAAAACAAATTCAAGTCCCAGCATCTAGACATACCCTAATATACATCAGAGACTGTGGCCTTCCAGCTAGGGACAAACACTACACATAAACCAGTTTAAGTGATCAGAAACTGGTTTAAGCCTGTAACAGAACAGACATTCAGCACACATAAACCAGTTTGAAAATGGCTGAAACTGGCTTGAGATAAACCTGGTTGAATGTAATATCAGCCTTAAGTGATCTGGGTCAAACCAGTTTCTGCAATGTCTCTCCCAGACCCCTTGCTGGTTTAAGTTAAATCAAACTTCCCCAGCATCTCAGCATACTCTCTGGGCTGGGCGGGGCTCTCTGCTCCACAGCAGAACTGGCCCCTCCCCTCTGCTCCCTGCCTACAGCTCCGGCAAAGAGACTTACAGGCAGTGCAAGGTCTGCTGGCTTCCCCCTACCCTACTCCCCC
>NW_017728947.1:6438168-6451778 GCF_001723895.1 Crocodylus porosus
CCCCCCCCCCTCACTGCTTAAGCAGAGATCCCCTTACTCCTCTCTCCCACAGCACAGACAGTAGCCAGCATGTGGTATGCTAGCTAATGCCGTGTAAGGCAGATAGGACAGGTTAGCAGATTAGCTTTTGGAGCTAATCAACAGCTCAGCTGGTAATGTCCCTGCATTCCTTCCTTTGGAAAAAGCTGTTTAAAAAGAGCTTGAACTAATAAGTAATGCTTTGTCTTCTGATGGGGTGCTAAATGCTGATAACAGAGATGATAAATGCTCTGTCATGAAGGTGTGAGGGGACTCCCTCCCTAATCACAGCATCCTGCTAGGGCCTGGCCATGCCCCCACTCTACTCAGCCCTATAAAAGGGAAGGGAGGGCTCCTCTAGCACCCCCCAGCTTCTAGCCTGAGCCACTGCAGGCATGTGCCAGCATTTTATCAGTTCAGAGGGAATATGTGTACAGTTACAAAATGATCAATTCATGCTCAGGCTTTTTGAATGTCTGTCCCTAGCCTAGAGCATTAGGAAGTGGAGGAGGCATTCGCAGCAGCAATTCCATGTTTATCTGTCATTTCTGTCATCTTAGTGCTCAGGATTGATGGGCCCACACAGCATTCGGGAGCTATCATTCTGGTATTGATCTGCTCTGACCGTTCACTACAGCTACCACAATGTCTGGGAAGCAGCTGGTTGCTGTAGCTATATACACTTCTGATCCCTGTTTAGTTCCTGCCAGCATTTGCTCTTGAAAAGGTGCTTTTGTTATCCTTGCTTTGTTCTGACTACCTTGCACACCACAGACTAGAATGTGCACTCCTTCCTCCAACATTGAGGCCCCTCAGAGTCACAACCATTATCTCTCATGTCTCCAGACAGTGAATTAATCTGTAGATCTTAATCCAGTTAAAAAAAGCTTGTTCTTAACCTCAGCATCACCAAATCATGAGTTAGAACTGTTTCTGGGCTTGTTTTAACTCTGTAGCCAAGAGGCATCGACTGGATTTTATTAAAGAAAAATCCGGTTGGTATGATACAATGAGTAAAACTTCCGGCTTAACAAAGGATGAAAAGGATTTCTAGACCACAATAGAAGAAATACACCTTGAAAGTTAACCCTAGGATAAGAGACTTCCAAGAGCAGGGGAGAGAGTAATTTCCTTTCCATGCCCCAGAGAAATGAGTTAATTTGATCGGTGAGGATTTTGAGTGAACTGAGAGCTACTTTAGCCCCATCACATATGTGTTCAGTACGTCTCACAGTACTAAGCAGCTGGGAGGATGTCTCCCTTAAGGATTGTTCAGTAAGAAGATTTTACAGTGATACACTGATGACCAGGAGACCCACTCCAGATTACTAAACACGGAGAAGCTATTGGCAAGTAAATAAACAAACTGGATTAGAAATCCCAGAGAACAGCATTACATAACCTACGTTATCAGGTTATTTTGGCAAGTGTAGTTAAGCTTTAATTATTTATGATAATGAGTTAGGTGGTTTTGTGTTAGTAATAAAGCCTTAATGAGACCATGTTACTCTGCTATTAAACCTTTCCCACGAGGTTGGGAGAGCCAACCAAGGGAGTGGGGAGAAGGGTAGGGGTTATGAGAATTGTCAGACTTTGTGAATTAGCAAAGCTAGGCTAAATGCGGTTTTGACTTGTTTGGTAGGATATAATTTGTGACATGTGCTGAGTGCACATAATAATACATTAAACAAACACAAAGGTAGGATAAGAGACCTGAATGTGCCAGCTTCTCATATGGTGGAAATCAGTTCTGTTGCATTAGCCCAGTGTCAGTTTCTACCAGCTAAGGGTCTGGCACAGTCTGTTTTTATTAAGTGCTGTGGGGATTGCGTCTCTGATAGGACAGTGCCACTTGTGCTGCCCAGGCTGGCTCTCTAAGAGGCTGTGATGTTTTCTGTTCTGCCGCCCAGGCTCTGATGACCAACGTGTTCCATTACTGCATCATCTCTCTCCCCATGGTGTTTGCATTCTGCACCGTGGGCGTCATCACAGACAGCATTCTCACCAAGGCCGTCCCCCCTTCAGACACCGGTAAGCCTCCTTAATGGGGTTTTTATCCTTCCCTAAATTCAGTCAGCTGCGCCTCCTACTCCAGCTCAGGGCTTGTGACTTTTAGAGCTTCCAAGCTTTAAACTGCGAGTTGGCTTGTGTATAAACCCTCTGTGTGCTGCTGAACCCGACGCTGTCAGCCGAGACTTAGAGATCTGTGAGAAGAATGCCGAGTTCCAAGGGCTGAGCACATCACATCAGGCATAATTTTCCTTAGAACAAAGGGTAACCTATATTAGTCCCACATCTTTGCCAGCCTATGAACATTGCCTAGAATAAGCATGACTAGAGTTACAAGGGTGCCTGCAATGAGCCAGCAACCAGCAGTGATTGGCACTGCCAGAAACATAACAAGAGGCTAAATCGTGGAGCTTTGACATAGTCTTAAATCTGCCCCAGCATAGAGGGTCTGTGCATACTTCTGCATATGCTTAAGGGCTCAGCTCAGCAGGGCCTTGCATCAGTCCTGTGTGTTCAGTTGTATTTCAACACCACCGCCCCACCACCAATCTGTCCTCAGAAACAGCAAATTAAAACTGATGGCTCTAGTCCTTGAGGAGACTGCAATGGAAGCAAGTGGCAGGTCATGACTTAGGGCAGGGCTGTCCAGCGGGTGGTCTGCGGGTCACATGCAGCCCCTGAGGGCTTAACCTGGGGCCTCTAAGCTCCAGTCTGGGTACCTCTTCCCACTCCATCACTTCAGCTGCTGCTGCCACCACTACCAGAGTCTCCAGGCTCCCTCTCCCTCCCCTGGCTTCTATTGCATGCCCTCACACTTGAGGGTGGTGCAGCTCACCAGGCTGAGGGACCAGGAGCAGAAAAGGGACCTGGTGACCTTATGTGGTGAGGGTGCACCAGCCCAGTGCAGCAACAAGTGGCTCACAGCATGGCAGGAGCCCACAGGATGCAGAAACACTGGTGCAGTGCAGGAGTATGATGGAGAACCCACATGGTATAGCCCATGTGGTCTGCGGCCTCTCAGCCACTCAGAAGTTGGACGGCCCTGATTTAGGGCTATTGCACTTCCTTATGCCATGTCACTGTTACGTAAGTATAGCTGTGGTGCTTTAACACTGAGGCACTGGTCTAGTTATACTAAACATGCCGTTGCCTGAGAAATCTGGTTTGGACAGCTGTGTGCAATGAATGTTGGCAATAGAAATGAACCCATGCAGTATTAATGATGCGGTATCAAGCAACACTCCACTTACAACTGCCCAGTCTAAGTTGTCATTAAGGCTCAGGCTGCTGGCACATCTGTAGCACTTGCAAATATCAGTCCATGTGGCCATATATTCCCATCAATAAAGAAAGATTTATGTCATTTTTTTTAACATTTGAATGCTTCTGGCCATGCATCTTGCTACCATAAACAGCTATGCAGTCAGAGTTAAAAATGCAGTTTCTGTCACGCACACTTGCACAGAGATGCTGCAAGGATGAATTTTATAAGAATTCTTGATTGCTGTAGGTTATGTTAGATACTCAGTCATCACATTATTGGAAAGGAAGGGTGAAGAGGCTGAAGGGGTTTCTAAGCATCAGGCTAACCTCAGCTGGAGCTCCAAGCCTTGCTGTAGTGAAAGAAGGAAGGAAAGCCAACTACTATGTATCCAGCCATCTCAAAGGAACATCTACAATCTGGATTGCAGATAGATACAGTTGCCTACCCTAGTTTTAGACTGTTTTGGGGTGTTTCTATGGGCTGCTAAACATTTCTACATTTCAGTGTAGAAGTGGCTGCAAATCAGTGGTAAACACAGATGTTGTTGTATCTATTTGTTTCTCAAGGTACAGCTAGAAATGCATGTGCCTTAAGGCTACCCAAGTCATGTTACTGTGAGCCTTCCATCTACTTTCTTCCTGTGTAGAAGCCAGGAGTCCTTTTGTGTGAGATGAAGCGTACCAAACTAGGCTGTCCTTATCTGCAGACCATGCTTCCCATCTCTTAAGCACTGCACACATGGTTCTGGTCACCATAGATTTCATAGACATTGGGGCTGGAAGGGACCTTGGAAGATCATCGAGTCCAACCCCCCACCCCAGGGGCAGGAAGTCAGCTGGGGTCACAGGATCCCAGCAAGATAAACATCCAAATTTCTCAAAGTAGGTGCTTGAACCACCTCTGATGGCAGACTATTCCAGACCTTGGGGCTTGGACAGTAAAGAAATTCTTCCCTATGTCCAGCCTGAAACGGTCTCACAGGAATTTATAACCGTTCGACCTTGTCATCCCTTGGGGGGGCTCTGGTGAAGAAACGTTCCCCCAGATCCTGGTGGTCACCCCGATAAACTTACAGGTGGCCATCAGATCACCCCTGAGCCTGCGCCTTTCCAGGCTAAAGAGCCCACATAGATGTAGTTTCCCTCCTTTAGGAGATCCAGTGTTGGAAGAGTCAAACTCCAAATTCTGGCTTTCACATGCACCCTCCCCACCCCACACACAGAGCCATGGGTGTTTGCAAACCCCGGTTGCAATTTTACCCACAGATAGTACAACCTGTCAGGAAAGTTTCTTAAAGCACTTTTGGATTCCTTCTGGGTGAAAGCCTTTGGAAAGGTCACATCCTTGACTTATTTGTAAGGCTGAAAGCATTCCCATTGAATGCACCGTAGATGAAAACTTAATGAAACCAGTTAGCTGTTTCTGAGGTAAAGGGCTACATTTGCCTGGGCTCTCAGTTCTGCTCAAATTAAAATTTTTGGTTTCAAGACATTTAAGAAATGTTCAGTGAAGAGTGAAAGCTGTGGGGGAAGGGCAGTAAATGGCATTTAAGCATAGAGCAAAGTTGGAACTTATCCAGATAATTCTCAAAAGGGCCTTTGTGAGCAGGGGGAAATGGAACATGCCCTGATTTTAAAGCCCAGAGGCTACATTCAGACACAAATGATAGAATTCAGTGGCCTCATCCTTATCCTTATTTGCGTATGTTATTAGGTCACCATGCAATTCAGCCGGATTGGTAGACTCTTCACAGGAACTGAGGGGGGAGTGACACCCCGGGGTGGGTTGCAAGAAAAGATTGCTTTGCGATAAGGGAGTTGTGTGTGGGCTCAGGGGTAAACTGGCAGGGACTATACCAGGTCAGGAATGAAGTGCATGTTTGTACAGTGCCTAGCACAGTGGGCCACAACTACAACTCAAGCCCTTCAGCAGTGCAAATAATAACAGGTGGTCTGATGTTTGGGCTTAGGGCTAGATAAACAGAGGATGCAGCTGGAAGATGTGGATTGCAGTGCTTTAGCAAAGGCAGGTGGCCAGGGAAAGGGAAAACCAGGCATAAAAGTCGCATGTCCAGATCCAAAAGCCAAATGCCATCTGTTCACCTTTTTATGTTTTTGCATTAAAAAAACCAAAATGTTTTAACAATAAAGTCCTCTCAGGCAGGGGCAGCCATTCAGTCCAGAGGGCTGAATACAACAGGGCAATGCATGCGTGATCAGCTCCTTTGGAGCAGCAGGTTGGAATAGCAGCACGGGTGTCTCATGGAGAAGCACGGCTATTAAAGTGCCTGCCACCCATTTCCGATCATGGGCGGCACCACACACTACCTGTTCCACCCACATATCAGCCACGCTAATCTCCTGATTATGCAAACATGAAATTTACACTGCAAATTAGTCATTTTTAGTTACATTTTCATCTTTTTATTAGTCAGTGAGAGTGAGTTTATAAGGTCCCACCCTGCCCTGCCTTAATGCTACAGTTGACATTCAAGCTTTTTCATATCAAAAAAATCAGGATGTGGTGTCAGCATTTCACTTTAGCCACATTCACGTGATTGCTCTGTTCACCAGTGGAATTTCTGCCCTGCATTTACAGTCCTCTGTAGAGCTTTTCAGCATCCACTACAGAGGAATCAATCTCTCCACTGACTTTCTGAGGGTTGAGTCATGACAAGAAAGACAACCCACCCACAAAATAGGGTGCCTCTCTCATAAAATGGATGGGCAGGATAGATTATTCTTTTCCACTGGCTCTAAATGTGATATGCTATCTGCCTTTTCTAGATAGGTAGATTTCTCAGGAAATATGTACACGCTAGGATGCTAATCACTACTTGCAGTAGGCATTCAGCTCTGTGGATGAGAGCTTGAATTCCTAAAGCCACTTCCAATTAGAGCTGATGATTTTGCCATTCAGTTTTAACTTATCACTGGGGCTTTCAGCTGAAAGGAACAGACTGGAAATGATTTCATTCGTTTCCCTTTGATTTTGTCTCTTCAAAGGCAGGAAGGCATTTTGCACTATGTTTGAGTGCCATTTATCTACATGCAAGAGCCGATGGGAATGCTGGTTGAAGCAGTCACAGTTTGTCTCCGCACAATGCCTGGCACAGCTCAATCCCCTGTCTTAGAAGGGAGGTTTAGGGGTCTCCTTTCACCGGCTCATGGCTTTATGGCACCATAGGTGGTGATTCTGTTCAATGGTATGAGAATAGCCAGAGGTTAAAATAGAGCTTGAACAAATTGAGCTCTCAGCTCTGCTTTTATCCAGGATCCAGCAATATGGCAGCCTACCCTATATTGCTGCATTCCAGCAGCCTGCATCCTGGTACATGACCCTGTTCTTGGAACAGACAGGGCATACCCTGTTTGGTTTTCCTAGCTCAGTGTGGCTCCTCTCCATTACTCAGACTGCTGATCCATAGCTTGCTACCTGCCTGACATTTGAATTAAACTACACTATTGCATGATGATCTGAGAACTGATCTAGAGCAGCACTATAATCCTAGCATGGTAGCATGATAAAAATAAAAAAGGAGGGAGGCTAGAGTATTCAGAAATGTAGGAGCTCAAATAAAAGCACCAAGGGGAGGCCAATGACCCCACTGCCCTTGGCTAGTAGACACCTCTGGGTCTAAACCCTGAAGTGATTTGGAAAGAGAGAGTGATTTGGAAAACTGAGTCAGGGAGACTATGGGGCTGAGTTGGACAAGGTAGAGTGAGGGGCTTGGAAGAGATCAAGAAAAGAAAAATGAGAACAGGTCACTTGTGTTGTGAGACAAGGGAAATGGCTGGCAAGAGGGGAGAATTTTAGGGAGAGGGACCATGCAGAAAGAAAGGTGGGGTAGGCACAGAAAGAATTAATGCAACTGCCATTTCTGGCATTACTTGGCCTGCTTCCAAGTTAGAGTGAAAGGTACACGGCATATAGATATTTTGCTTAATGAGACACTTTTTAGAATGGTACCAGTAAGCGCTTCACTTTGAGCCCTACAAATGCAAACGCATCCTAGAGGCAGACCATAGATTGGAACCTCTCAAAGCTCAATGGTGCTTACAGCTAGGGGATCTAATTTTGACCCATCTAATTTTTTAGGAAACAGAAATCACTACTACCTTACTGCAGATTTAAGTGTCTCAGAGGTGCAGACCTGACAACCCAACCAGTTTAGAAGCCAGATCTCTGCTTTAGAAAAAAAAAGAGTGCCAGCTCAACTGTTAACAACCAGTTTGGCAGTTGTGTATAGTAATGAGGTTCATTCAAATGCCTGGCTAGGGGGGACGGGGGAAACGATAGAAAGTGTCTGTATGGTTGTTCCCACAGAAGAAATGGCAGCTTTGGGATCCACACGTCTCATGCATGATCCCCAAACCTGAGAACAGACCCTTTTGTTCTTTCTAAACAGTCAGGACACCAACACATGTTTTGTTTCATCAAAGCCTACACAAGGGGACCAACAATCCCACAAACAATGGCCGATGGTATTACTCATTTGCTGGTAGCAGTCCCCAGAAGCCTCCCAGAGATATTTCCTCTCACCCCTACCCCCTCTTTATTGGCTTATTTCTCAACTAGTTTTTAGCTCTCTGGATGAAAGTGCATCACTCCTCAACCCCCATTAATGTGATACGTGGTTGGATTGCCACTCTTCTCTGCCCCACAACAAAAGGATTCAGAGTCTCTGTTCTGATCCAGATCCCTGCTACTCCAGTATTCAGTCTAAACTACTAGAATGGAATAGTGCAGGTGTGCTCACATATTGTGCTATCTAGACAGCTCAGGGTGCAGCCCCTATACCTGAAAACAGGACTCTTATTCTTCCTAACCAGTCAAAAATGCCAACAGACTTGCAGAATGCAGGGGCACTAAATGAAACGAAATAAAGTAATTTAGATACGAAGGCAGCAGTGTTGCATGGCATGGACTACAGTGTAGATAGATAAGAGGAATTATGTGATGCAATTGCCTGTGATTGATAGCAGGAAACTAGACCCTGTGACGTAAGGTTCATTCCAGCTCTGTGCTCCTTTGTAACTACAGTTAACCTATACCTTCTCCGTGTTTGCTCTCTGCTATCTTCTCCAGGTGCCATGCTTGGGATATGTGCATCAGTTCATCCCCTGATGCGGACTGTGGGCCCAACAATAGGTGGACTTTTGTACAAACAATTTGGAGTCTCATCCTTTGGTTACTTGCAGCTAGCTGTCAACCTAGTTCTGTTTTTGTATCTTTCAAAGAATAAAATCCCCCCTAAAGAAGAAAAAGATCAATAATTCAGGCTACACAGAAGTTTACTCCTTTGTCCATAAAAATTAAAAAGCACTTAACCACCCCCCCATATGAGTGTATTTTGACTGCAGCAACCAAGATTGAAAATAAAATGGATTAAACCACTGCTACATATTTCTGCCGTGGATATACTTAGAAAGCTACTACTTACAAAGCTTTGCAATAATTCATGGAGCTGACAGATTGCAGATGCTTCAGAGCCTTCACAGATGAAAAAGTCATTTGTAATTGTATAGCAAGCACTTAACAAACAGGACTGGACCATCAGCTGTTGTTAATCAGGCTACCTCCACTGAAGTCAATGGGGCTATACTGATGGATAACAACTGGAAATCCACTCCCCCTTTCTCTCTGTTGTAATCAGTGCCTCCATCAGGCCCATATGGCAAATGTTAGAATGACAAAAGATATCAGAACTAATGATTCCATTCAGTTTACCAATAGATGCATGCATCATCTCTTGCATTACTAGTGTGGAGGTAAAGGCACATTGGCCAATATTTTCAGGGGAAGCGTCCCTACTATTGGCTCCCTAAATCCATACTTAAACTATTCAGCATATATAGTTTAATAATGCATTTTGCACAAAAAGACATAAGTGGAGAGAGCATTTATGATTTAATGCTAAGCCAGCATCGGGGAATCCGTAATAAGACACAGCTTTTTATTTAGATGCGTGTAGTATACAAGGGCCGTACATGCTGCTTTTTCATGTGGCATATAAAAATCTCACTAGAGGAGGGAAGGCAGGCTAAAATGCAGTAATACAAGACAGGGGGAAAGAAACAAGCAAGGTTGGAGTAGAAGACAAGGAAACAGTACTTTTTCCTGCTTCAGTAATTGGACATTTCTATACATGTTTCTCACTACCTACCATCCATACACAGGTAGAGAACTAGGTCTTTCTTCTGTACATCCCAAGAGATGACATCTACAAGCCAGCTTCACCCAGCAAAATGTTACTTACCCAGGCCTTGACTCACACTTGACTTCACCGGTCCTCTTGGATTTGCACAACCATATTCTTTCCCAGGACCCTGGTTTTTTCAGCCCCTTTTTGTTAACCTCATTTCTGCCTACATTGCTTTTGGTTGCTACATGCTGTTTTTATTACCTGTAATTCCCTGCAATGCCCTCAAGCAAGAATTGAAGTGAGTAGTTTTAGCTGGTTAACAATTTCAGGTTCAGGCCAGTGGTAGGCAACTGAAGATCTTGCATTCAAGTCAGCTTTCAGTGCCTATTGCTTCCCCTGCATCACCCCATCCTTATACCCCCACCTTCCCAGCATTGTAGCTGTAGAGGCTGTCATTTTATGTTAACAGAATTGGTGATGAGTAAGTCTTGAAAGATTTTACTTCAGTACACCCCAAAGTTTTCCAAGCCCTTAGATTATGTATGCATTATAAGAGCAAACAATCCAATGGCACTTCCAGCTTTTGCATTAAAAATTGGAAGTGCCCAAGAACAGCCTCTTTCCTTCACCATGCCTGAACTTTGCTGGATCTAGAAACTGTGGAGAAAGAGAGAGATGGAAGACAAGGTAGGTGCATGTGCATACATGCATGCCTTTTAAAACTTGACATTTCAGGTCAGTCCTTATGTTATCCTGAAACAGGTAATCTGTATCTCTGCTTCAAGAAGTGTGAAAGTACTTGCTTATTTTGAGGGTTAAGACAGGTTATCATGTCGCCTCTGTGGTATGGGGTTGTTTCAGAGGAAGATGAAAGCAATAGTTGCTGGATTCCTGGTTAGATGGATCAGAGGCTTACTGTATTGCAACAATTTCTGTGTCACTAGTTTAGATGCAACAACTGTGAATGTCTACACTAGATGCTTGAAGTGCAGTACACCAAATTCTACTGTGCATTAGTGCAGTGGACAAAACCCATGCTATTGCACAGTAGAATTAGTCTACCACACATTAGCATCACCAAAAAAAAGCATGTCCCACTGGTAATGCACAGTAGTGCTGATTATGATGCATTAAGGTAATATCTATAATTACAGGTACTAAACTAATGTGCTGTAATTACAACGCATTAAATGAACATGTAGCCCCCACTGAGTTTTTTTTGTTTGGAAACCAATTGAGACAGGACCTTCTCCCCTGTCCCCTTGGTTCCCCCCCAGATAGAAAAGCTTTCTGGTGCCAGAGAACATTGGTCATTTTAGTGCTAGCAGAAGTGTCAGTGTTACTATATTGCCTCTCCATATGGAGTCTGAACTCTTAGCACCACAGCATGCTGCAATAAAAATTACTGCACCAGATTGTATAGTAATAAAAAAAGTGAACATTTCAAGTAATTTATTTGGAATGGACACATTAATGCAAAAAAGCAATATTAAGACCAATAACTGCTTAACAACATTCATCAAAATAAATACAAATATAGATACTACAAATAATTTAAACTTTTTACACCTATAGGTGCTGAATATTCTTTGCATCCCATAAATAGAAGAGAATAGTTTGCAAAGCGGAACCACTTAAAAACATGTGGAAGCTTCACAAGAAGTCCTTTTAAGAAAGTCTTTGGTTTTTAAGATTAAATCTCATACAAAGCTCAGGGCTCTTTCCTTAGCAGCCTCAACAGACTTGAAGGAAGTCACAGTGCTTCCAGCTTTCTTCTTTGTATTCCTTCATTGGTACCCTGTCACACTTCAGTCCAAGATGCTTGATCTTGTTTTTGATCCAGCGATAAGTTCTAAAGAAAGCAAGAGAGAAGTTGGTCAGTAACCATGCCAGAGACTAGCATTCTTTACAAGTATGAATTTTCAAAAGGAGCTCAAAAGGAGTTTGGCACACTTCTTACAAATGAATTCAATCTAGATGCACATTCCCTTAAAGAAATCTCTATTAAAAATGTCCTTTCTTGAATCCTCAGCTAATTTGAATAATTATTCAAAAATCGCACCTGTTAGTCTAATGAAAGTGCAATACAACACAGAGGGTCCCCGCTGTCCATACAAACATAGGAGAGAAACCCTCCGCCTGTAGGATGGGATACCAAGACCTAAACCCTTCATTGCAGCAGAAGCTGAACAGCTGCACTTTTAAAGGACCTGGACCCACATCTATAATTTTTTTTTTTTTTTTTTTAGTATTCCTTGGTGGTCAAAACAGCTTAGCACTTCACTGCAACCACGAGTCATCCACACCTAGTACTACTGAGGGCCTCAGAGTCAAGTAAACCATCATAAGGCAAGGGAAAAACTACAAGAATGGCCATCACTCTTACAACTAGAGGATACCCAAGTAGGAGCAAAAACAGACCAGAGGCCCAGTGGCAGTTCTCATCCACACAGAGCTAACCTAGATGGAGCGGCTTGCCATGCTTTCATTAGCAGTGGTCTCAAGGCAAAAACAAAAAATACAGCACATACACCTCCTGTATACTGCACACATCTAAATAAAAATCCACTTTTTACTACAGACCACCAGACACTGATATGGCATCAAGTCATAAATGTGCTCCAATTAAGCCTTTTTGCATAGAATGCTACATTTCTGCTTTCTGGGAAACAGGAGGTTGGCTCTAATGGAACTTGCAGGACAGTACAATTCATTCAGCCCTTTAGCGCCCAGAAAGACTCTGCCAATTCCCTCAATCAGGATGTTCACTTAAATGTGTGGTTGCTAAGAACAAGTCTAAAACCAGCACTGTTCAGCCCTACAGGAAAAGCCCGCGGCTCCTTTTCAAGACATTAGGAGTCTACATACAGTTAGAAAGAATTAGGATAAAGCGCTTTTTAAGCACACCACAAGCAAGAGCCTGAGAACACCAAGCTTGAAACAACTAACCATGTTAGTTTGGGGGGGGGGGGCACTGAGGAAAATTGTCACATAAAGTTAGATCAGCTTAAGACAAACTTTTCTGTTTTCCAAAGCAGTTAAACTGGTCTCTAGTTTCAACTAATTAAGGGAACTGCTGGCTTTCAACAATATGAAGTACTATGAAGGCAGAATAAATAGATCTTGCACCTATGCACAAATCTGAGTCTTATCTATGCAGGAACACTCCTGAACATTTTGTCTGAATCAACATTCAAAGTGGATTAAGCTGTACTGAATCCCTATGCAGACACTGCAATTCACAAGTAAAGTGTCCAAGTTGTGTTAATCTGTTCTACCCTCCAACAGCTCATTTCAAATGCATACAACTTCAGTTTGTCATCAGGGCTGAGGCCTGGGCCGTGCATGCAGAGAAGGCAGTGTATCAGATGCACAACCTAGCTATCCCTACAATAGCTCCCATTTTGGGAACTGTTTCCAGACTGGAGTAGGCTACATTGGTCTCTGTGCACAGTATTGCCAAACACCAAGGGAGTTAGTTGTAGTTAATGGGCTGACAATTCACACCCTCACTTCAGGGCACAGTCTTTGCACGTTCAAAGCCTTGTTTGGAATTACATGTACACAATCCCAAAGCAGCAGGGCTGTGGATGCAGAGTGAACCAGAAGCAAGGCAGGTTTTTATTGCTGCATAAAGGCATCTGTGGGGGCAGATCATCTATTCACCCTGGCAGCTACATAGGGTGAGACAGGGCCATCTCTGGATGTGAAAAAATGAATGAACACTGACTGCTCTGCCATCCACTGGGGAAGACAGAAGCCTGCAGCAGAACACTTCAACCTCCCTGGACCTCCATTGCTGGTCTCAGGATTGTGGTTCTTAGGCCACTACTTTTAAAAACTAATCTAAAAGGGAAACTGGAACTAGAAGTCACTTCCCCCCTTCTCCCCCTCAAAAAAAACTGTGAAGTACAGTTTAACCAGGGATTATGAATTCTTCTCTCAATACCTGGGCTAGCTTTCATGACCTGCTTTGCACCTATCAGTTTACTGCTCCTTTGCTTTCCCTCGTAGAACTGCACTCCTTTCCCTCCATCTTGTCTTTTGTACTCCAACTTCTCTCTCTCCTCCCAACACTCCGCTTTCTGCATGTCTTGTCCCAGCCTCTGATGAAGTGAACTACATTATGCTCTCTCGAAGTAGATCTTATAGAGCTGGTCTAGATACAGCCCC
>NW_017728947.1:6452509-6469929 GCF_001723895.1 Crocodylus porosus
GGGGGCGGGCGGCGGGTCGAGCGGCAGCGCGGGGTCGCGGTGGGCGCGGAAGGTCTGTATGGCGCGGCGGTTCTGGAAGTCGATGAGGGCCATGGTGATGGAGGCGTTCCAGCGGCTGGTGGCCGGGCAGCGGAAGTCGATCTCCTTGCGCTCCGTGGTGACGATGGTGAAGTAGATGTACTTGCCCGTGCGCTCCACGCAGTCCACCTTCAGGATGGAGCCGAAGCGCAGCTCCTTGGCGCGCGCCGCGCGCTTGCCCGGCGGCCCGTCGGGGAACAGGCTGAGGCTCTCGGCCGTCAGCACCACCAGCTTCTTCTTCCACAGCTGGAACAGGCTGTCGCTGCGCTTCTCCAGCTCCCCCTCGCGCAGCACCGCGCCTGCCCCCTGCGTCGGCTTCATCCTGAGCTGCTGCGCCGGGCTCCCGCGCCGCCGCCCTTATATAGCCCCGCGCCGCCTCGTGCTTCCGGCCTGGCGCCCGCCCCGCCCGGCCCCCGCTCCTCCCTGCGCCAGTCCCGGCCCCGCCAGCCCGGCCGTAGCCTGATGCCGTCTCCAGAAGTGTTTCAGCCCTGCCACGGTGCACACTCTACGCAGTAGTGGATACTCAAAAGGGCTGTATGTCTACAGATGTATCCTGAAGAGTGGATACTCAAAACCCGTTCCACGTTTTACTAGCCACAACCATTCCCCTCTCCCCACCCACCGGTCTCCCACCCAGTGACCACCTCAGCCTCAATACTGACTACTAGCCATTTACATCGCCGCTGACCGGCTGTCTTTCATGCCTACCGGCCGGGGCTTCTTTTAGGACTCCCTCCAGAAAAAGCACAGACCAGCTTGCAGACGCTTCCCCAGCCTGACCAAGGGTGTTTGTACCCGAAAGCTGGCAGAGAGCAATTTTCCCAAAGATTTTGTACACAAAAAACTAGAACTCTTGGTTCCAAAATGAAACCTTTTATTAAACCGACTGGGAAATTGCAATAATTTTCTTGATCTAACAAAAGGTATCGTTCTGAAACCAAGAGTTCTAGTTTTTGGATTTTAGGCAGGCAAGGGTCTTTGGGTAAATCCAAGATTTTTATTATTGGTCTAATAAAAGATACTGGATTTACCCAAAGACCCCTGTCTGCCAGCTGTATGAGAGCTTTTGATATCTTTTATTAAGCCAACTCAGATAGTTTTGGGGGGGGGGGGGGGGCGTATATAGGTTGTAGCCGTGTTGGTCTAAGGGCATAGGCAGACAAGAGTAAATCCAATACCTTTTATTAGAACAACAATAAAAGATATCAGATTTACCCAAAGACCCTTGTCTGCCAACTGTATGAGAACTTTTGACAGCTTTTATTAAGCCAACTCAAATGATGGGAGGGGTATATAGCTTGTAGTTATAGGCAGGGGTCCGCAACATTTTGGGGCAGAGTGCCAAAAAAAACCCACAACTTCAACTTGTAAGATGATGGTGTGCCAGGGTGGATGATGGGGGAGCCATAAGGGGCTCAATCCATGCTGTTGCCATGTAGCCCTGGCCCCCTCCCTGCCATGTGTGCCAAGCAAAATGCCTCTGAGTGCCACACTCTGGCACCCGTGCCAGGGGTTGCCTAATGCCTACCCCTGGTCTAAGGATGTAAGCAGACAAGGGTAAATCCGATATCTTTTATTAGACCAATAAGGGTAAATCCAATAACTTTTATTAGACTGACAATAAAAGATACTGGATTTACCCAAAGACCCTTGTCTGCCAACTGTACGAGAACTTTTGATATCTTTCATTAGACCAACTCAAATAGTTGGAGGAGTATATAGGTTGTAGCCATGTTGGTCTAAGTCAGCAGTTCCCAAATTCTGACAGATTGCACACCACCAATTTATAATGATACAGCCTTAAGTACCACCAGCAAATCTTTGTCATATAAAATAATTATAATAAATCTGTTAACATGTATCACTGACAGGCTGTCTGCATGCCACTGGTGGTACTCATACCACAGATTGGGAACTGCTGGTCTAAGGACATAGGCAGACAAGGGTAAATCCAATATATCTTATTAGACCAATAATAAAAGATATCACATTTACCCAAATAAACTTGTCTGCCTAAAATACTTGGAAAAATTCTTCTTTGCAAGCTTTTGGGTACAAACACCCTTCATCAGGCCTGTACCCAACAGCTTGCCATTTTTCCAATTGTTTTAGTTGGTCTAATAAAAGATTTACACAAAGAACCTTGTCTGCCTATGTGCTTACACCAACATGGTTACAGCCTATACCCCATATAACTTTAGAGGTAGCTAGTTCAGCTAATGGGTGCAGCATTCGCAAAACCCAAGTCACTCTCCGGAAGTCTTAACTAACTTTTGGGTTTGTTAGCACTTTTCTGATTGCTTGCCTCAAATAAAGAAATGCTTCTACTTTGATGACCCAGTTCTCACTCACTTACTGGCAACTTCTAGCAAATGATATAAAGTAAAGAAGATTTATTTGCATACTTATTTGCATAGTGTTTCAGTGTTCAATAGTTTTTCAGCAAATGTGGTAATTTTGAGCGTCCAATATGATAATTTCATATTTAAGACTTGTCAAACCTGTCCTGCTCCAAGCTGTTGGGAGCCTCACCAGCTCGCTGAGTTGAGGAGAGAGCTAGGAGCAGGGAGAGCCCCCCCACACACATACCAGGTGCTTGGGGCTGGCAGTGGGAGTACTTGCAGCCCAGGACCTAGCCCCAACCTCCGTCAGGTTCTGAAGCCCTATGGCTAACCCAGGGCAGCACAAAGCTAGCGTGGCCCAGGTTTTAGAGATTGAAGGTGCCCCAGTTAGATTTGGAGTGCCCCTTGCTAGAGACACAAGGTGTCCTTCAGAAGATGCCTGCTCATCCTTTTCAGATGCAGGGGGTGCAGTGTCATACAGAAGTAGGGCTAGAAGGGGTCATCTAGTTGGGTGGTTCCCAACCTTTTTTGTACCAGGACCCATTTGGGCAGTCCCAGTGCCCTTCACTCCCGATACACTGCACCCCCCCACCAGACCCCAACCCGCTCCCCCCACAGAGTATGGGGTGCAGTATGGGGGGAACTCTGCCAGCCTGCAAGGGAAAAGCCATGGTTTCCCACATATTTGTCCTTTAAAGGAGAAACCATTTTTAAAGTTTGTCTGTGACCCTTTCATATATTCTTGCAACTCACTTTTGGGTCACAACCACAGCCTGAGAAACCCCGATCTAGTCCAACCTCCCCCAACTCCTGCCTGAGGCAGGATCACCCCTATCCAAACCATCCCATACATCCATAATCTAAACTCTACTAAGTCTCCCCTTAATCCTGACTCAGCACAGACCTAACACCATAACCTGCCACAGGTAAAGCAGGGGAACTATGGCAGGCAAAGTCCTGCTTCTAGAAAATTATGTCAATATATGCTCAAGAGGTCCCAGGTGGAGGGCTGCACCCTCTTCTCCCCCACAACCACAGAGAAAGGTAAAACTCCCCGCAGTCCACACCAATCTGGCCACAGTGGTGCAGTTGCCCCCTTGGATTCCTGCTTCACCCCCACTCGAAAGCCACCTGCCTGGCAGGGGCAGTAGTAGTTCTACTCAGGCAGCACTGAGGGAGCCATTGGCTTTGTGACTCATTGTCATCTCCCTCATTCCTCCTAAACTCTCCGCTCCACAGGTGTTAAGGCTCCTCTCTCTTTTTTAAAACCCTTGAGGTTCCACTATTCAAACTAGTTTTTCCTCATGTAGTTGTGCTGCCTCTTAGCCACTGTTGGTAATGTCTCTTTCCTGTTGCACAGCCCCACACTTTTATCACATCCCTGCAGGCTGTTTTTAGCTAAAAACTGTATCTCAGGCTCGGTAATATTAACTCAGGTACAGAAATGACTGACACCAAAGTATTAGAGGCACTGTCAAAACACTCAAGAAGGCTCAATTATGTTTTGTGGAGCTGAAGAAGTGATGTATATTTAACTACAGGAGTCAGGGCACCGTCTCTTTTTGACCATTTGCCTAATTTGTTGTGTTTTTGTGTTTTGTCTAGTTTTTATTTTGTTTTGACCATTTGCCTCATGTATTGTGTGTCTTTTAAACTTTATACATAACCTAGCCAATTAGTGCACATTACCCTAGTTATATTTGTTTTTGTTCTGATCTTAAAGTGAAGAATATAGCACTACCCCCCTAGAAGATTAGTAAAGCATCTAATTTCTCTTGAACTGCAGAAAAAAATGTGTAGTGTTATATGTAATGATGTGCCGCACATTCTGCACCCCACTTTTCAAAACTCTGGGTCTGCTCATGAGCAAGGCAACACACTGACATTGAAGCACGTGAGAAGCTTTTATTTTGCACAGTAGTTTGGTGTTCATAAGCTAGTGGTTCCCAGCTTTTGTAGACTCAAGGCACCCCTCTTTCGATTCAGACCACCCCTTGCTGGATCACCCTTCAGAAAATACCAGGTCTTAGTTTTCACTCACATCTTAACTACAGAAAAATGATAGAGCTGTTCTTTTGTTGCACAGAACTCTGAAAAACCATGGCAAGTCTAAATATCTTCGACACTATGGATCCTTATTTGAAGTCTCTGGCTTTAGCTTGTGAATCACATTTGGCCACCTAACAGTGCTAATATTTTGTAGCAGCCCCACAGCATGCTTGAAAGTATCTCAAGGCACCCCCAAGGGTGCCTCAACCCCAGTTGAGAATCACTGTTATAGGCCAAGATCCTGCAAGTCACTGCAAGATCAGACCCCTTTGTTGTGTGTGGACTCAGATTTCCAACCTGTAGGATGTCCCATTGGTATTGCTGGGGTGATATGTGGGCTCAAGAGTCTACCCAGGCATAACAAATAGTAGGAACAAAGACTACCCTGTTCAGATAGCTCTTCACCTTCAGTGGGACCAGGTTTTTATCTTACATACCAAATCCATTTCCTACGCAAATTGACTCAATACACAGAACACAACATTCCTTTTTTGGTTATTCACAAGGGAATGCACTTCTGGCAGGAGGCAGCCCAAAGGCAAACTATCTATACTACACACAGCTTCAGTACTGAATAGTGAGAAATCAGCACTGAGGAGGGCCCTATGCACTGGCTTGTATGTCTTGCTGTAGGCACTTATTCTTCCACCTTTACTCATGCTGGCTAGCCCCTCTGCAAGTACTTCTACTGAGTTCAGACATAATTAGGACAAGCACAATAAACCCAAAGGAGAGAATAGGTAGCTCCATTGCCTGTCTATCTAGTCTTGGAATAGGAATAGAAGCTGGACATTTTAACCCTAAAAGTCAGTGCCCTGGCTTCAAAAGTGAAACCTAGTTTGACTTATGAAACCAGTTTCTTAGCCTGTGATGAAATAGGCTATAGACTATGAAAGCTGATGCACCTCTGAATTAGTTCATTTATAGGTGCCACACTGGCCTGCCTTCTGGTTTAGTTTGTGGATAAACTACCAAAGTACCCTTCCACTAAAATCTAGACAGAAAGTAAGCAAAGTTGGTGAATTTATTGATTTGTAGTGGGGGGCGGTTTTCCATCAGTGAGAACAGTTGTCCACATGTAACTAAACTATGTGCCAGGACATACTACTATGTATACATTACTTCTTTAACAAAGTCACTCAAATGAGATGCTGGCCAAGCCTGCTTACAGTAGCACTTTTGGCTAACATAAGATCACACTTCATTTTGGACAAGTACAAACTATCTAGGATGAGGTGAAGGGGGTGGAGGGTGACTGACATTAGTTGGGAAGAGATTAGAGTTGGATGTCTAAACAGAAGGTGAGTTTAAACTAGCTATGGAGTAGAATAGGGAAATTGCTTTGTGCACAGGAAGTGGAGGTCTGTCCTGGAAGAGTGGAAAAGGGAGTACTGGGAGGGAGATTCAGATGAGCATTAGGTCTACAGGAAGCTACATGTCTGCACACACCCTGTTTCAGTTCTCTGAAGTATTTTAAAAATGCATTCGCTTTTCTAGATGCACGCTTAGTATTGCACTTGTGCTTTTTTTGCACTGAATTGCTTGCTCCCCTGCAGGAGGGGGGTCTTATTAATTTTTAAAAAGTCAGGGGCCTCACCCAACCAAAAATGTATCTATAATAATATGCGAGGCAAGGATTTCTTAGGGTGGTATATTTTACTGGACCAACTGCACAGTTGGGATAGAATTAGACATGTTTTTGAATACAAGACATGCATAGATCATGCGCCTAGATTTGTTTCCATCCTGTTGGCAAACAGAAAAGTGAAAAATTAGAGTTGTTAGGACAGAAAACCAACTTAGGCAAGAAAAGACACTGAGGTCATATGCTTGTTTCAGGTGTTGCTTTAACTCTACTGTAGGCCACTTCCTTAACCTACTTTAAGATGTTTGAGTAGTGGACTAAGAAATAAATATAGAAGGGAGACAAGGCAAGAAGGCAGAGGTTCTCTTCTCAGCACTGTGTGAGTTTAGATGAATCAATTAAACTGCTCCAAGACTCAATTTCTCCTTTTTGAATAATAATACATAACTCACAATGGGTATTTGATGCATAATTAATTGTGTGATTTGTGCTCTGAGATCCTTGGCTTAGAAGTGCTCTAGAAATGATCGATTACCAGTAATATGAATTTGACTGTTTTTTTAAAGGACACATTAATTTCTGATAGATTGTCTTCCCCAGTCAAGGGGAAGGGCCTGGGCAGGAGCGGACGCATCCTACAGATCAATGCATGACTGCACAGGTGGTGTGGCCGGCAGGGATTCGGCTTCTTCAACCAAGGAATGTTATTCCAAGAAGAAGGAGAAGGAAAGTCCTAGGAAAAGACAGGATCCACCTGATGAAGAGAGGGAAGAGCATCTTTGCAGACAGGCTTGCTAACCTAGTGAGGAGGGCTTTAAACTAGGTTTGCTGGGGGATGGAGACCAAAGCCCAGAGGTAAGCAGAGGAGTGGGAGATCTGGAGGAAACACAAGGAAGAGGGAGCAACAGGGGAGGCCTTCTCATTCTTCCTTAGAAAGTATGGCGATTGGCTAGTTACCTCAGATGTCCATACACGAGTGGACGGAGCCTGGGAAACTAGCAGGAAGAACTAGAAGTCCTCACACAGCCAAGAAACTGTGACATGATTAGAATAACAGAGACTTGGTGGGACAGCTCACATGACTGGAGCACTGTCATGGATGGGTACAAACTGTTCAGGAAGGATAGGCAGGGCAGAAGAGGAGGAGGAGTTGTGATGTATGTACAAAAGCGGTATGGCTGCTCAGAGCTCCACTATGACACTGGAGATATGCCTGTTGAAAGTCTCTGGGTTAAGGTTAGAAGGGAGAGCAACAAGGTCTGTTGTGGTGCATATATGCTATAGACCACCAAACAAAGAGGATGAGGTAGATGAAGCTTTCAGATAACGAGTGGAAGTTTCCAGATCACAGGTCCTCTTTCCCATGGGGGACTTCAATCACTCTGACATATGCTGGGAGGGCAATACAGCAGTGCACAGGCAATCTAGGAAGATTTTGGAGAGCACTGAAGATAATTTCCTGGTGCAAATGTTGGAGAGACCAACTAGGGGCCATACTCTTCTTGACCTGCTCACAAACAGGGAAGCATTGTTGGGGGATGTAGTAGCAATGGCACCTTGGGCAACAGTGACCACAAGATGATCAGGTTTAGGATCTTGACAAAAGGAAGAAAGGAGAGCAGCAGAGTATGGATCCTGGACTTTAGAAAAGCAAACTCTGATTCCCTCAGGGAACTGATGGGCAGGATCCCCTGGGAGGCCAGTCAGAGTGGGGAAGGAGTCCAGGAGAGATGCTGTACTTTAAAGAAACCTTACTGAGGATGCAGGAACAAACTATCCCAATGTGCAGGAAGACTAGCAAGTATGGCAGGTGACCAGCTTGGTTTAGCAGATAACTCTTCTGTGAGCTTAAACACAAAGCCCTGGCTAGGATGATCTAGTTGGGATGATCCCTCTTTGAGGAGAGGGTTGGAGTAGATGACCTCCTGAGGTCCTTTCCAACCCTAATTTTGTATGATTCTATGATATTGATGGAATGGCTTATTGTTTTACAAGATTTGAATACTAGTATATGGCGTCCCCTTTTCTAGTCATTAATGACCGTACTTCTTTCTTGTTACCACAGGGCTCTCCTATGCTAAGTATAAGGATAGTGTGGTTCAGACTACATTTGCCAAGAGTGCTCACATAAGGTAGCTTAGCCCATAGCTATACCCTGGACTTCTACTGGGATAGCTACATTGCAGGTATAGAGGTGTAATCCCTGACTGACATAACTGAGAAGCAACAGGTATTTGGTAATAGTTTTCATTGGACCAACACATTTCTCTCAACTATAAAATAGGTCCGATGAAAGCTGTTACCAAACACATTTTGCCTCGCTGAACCATTGCAACTTTTTGCCCTGTCCCCTACAGCTTATTATGCTGGGATGCAGGGAAGGGAGAGCATGGGGAGCATTTCCTGGAATCAATGTGAAGTGCAACTTTCTCCACACTGCCAGCAAAGTATATTCATAATCTGTGCTGCACATAGGGGAGATGCAAAATTTTAGACAGAGCAGTAAACATAGATAAACGTAATGAAAGCTGACTTTTTAATGGGCATCCGTTGTAGTTACATTATACAAATCCGTGTACTGCCTGCCAGCACACAGACCTGATAGCAGGGATGATTGAAGATAAACCCAGCTCAGAGTTTTGCTGCTTAATGCAAATTCCCATATCTAGCTTACAGACTCTGAATTACTAAGTAAGGAAGCAACAATGACCTGCTTTCTTAGGCAAAAAAAAAAAAGACTTGCTTTTCCTGTATACTGTATAACAGCGATGATCTGAATTGCAATTATCCAAAATGCAGTGTTATCTGAAATGAGGTTATGTCCTCTGACATGAAAATTCCCTTAATTATCCAAATTGTCAATTATCTAGATCTATTCAGTTTTCCCCATGACATTTGGAAAATCAAGATTTTACTGGATTTCTGTGACAGTGTGTGATGAAGACTTGCATTGTATTTGCTACCCTAAGCATTGAAAATGCAATTAACGTTATGCTGTTGCTATAAAAAAGCTATTTCATTTTAACCTCTTTTTTGTATTAAAGGGCATGACAATAATATGCACATATGTGATTTTTCTCTTTTCCCAATTACATACCTAAGTCTCAGCAAAGCAGGTCCTACACATAATATGGTAATAACAGCTTAATGCAAAATCATAGAGAAAGATTAAGGCTATGGCATTTACTTTAACTAATTAATGGCGGTTTCTCAGTCCTTTCAAACTGGTGTGTTGCTCTTGCTGAGACTTGTTCTCTACTGAGATTTACTCTGGTTTAAGCTATGTGTTGGTTATGGACCTCCAAGACTTGCTATGCCTTTTTAGCTATCTTAATAATAGTAATGAAGCTTTTGTAACCATTTGGGGAGATTTTAGTATGCCCATGATAACAAAGGCAAGGATTTTTTCAGGTACTATATTTTACTGGGCTGACTATGTAGTTGGGATAAAGTTAGAAAAGCTCTCAAATGCAAGACAGAAATGTATCTTCTTTTTTGTGCATTTGCATATTTGTCTGCCTAAAAGCTTTGTGTTGGTTGCTATAAGTTCTTCTGATTTACAGTTACTGAAAGCTAGGGCTCCAATCCAAAAAACACTTATGCCTGTGTTTAACATTATAGGTTGTGAGTAATTCTTTTGGAGCCTCATTGTAAGATCAGTTCCAGTTATATTCTGTAATGAGCAGATCTGTCAGTGCTGAGCCTAAACCTGCAACATTTAGTGATGCAAAAGGCCACATATTATTGTTGCTGAATGAGCACACATAGAAAACAACATGTATGGAGGCAGGTTTCCAGGTTGTAGATATATTGGTCAGGTTGTAGCTGTATTGCTTTTTCCTCTAGACCAGTTGTCTCGAACCTTTTTAAGTAGGAGATCACCTTTGGCATTTAAAAGCAACCTAAGATCTACTGTGCTCGCCCACCCAGCAGATAAGTCTGTGGGGAGAGAAGAGGGGGGCAGATCAAGAAAAAATTATTTGGGGGCATGCCTCCCCAGCAGATAAATCCCACAGGGCCCCACTCAACTAACCCCTGCTCCTGCCTCTGCAGCACTGTCCCTCACTGCAGGGGCCTCGATCTAGCCCTCACCCCTACCCTTCCCCATAGACTGACCTGCTGGGCTAGGGTGCACTGTGCGCATGCACACAGGCACTCAGCCCTCCACCCCAGGTTCTAATCAACTCCAAGACGCTCCAAGATCTACCAGTGGATCAAGATTCACTGGTTGGTGACGAATGCTCTAGACCAATACGGCTACAACCCGGATACCCAACACATGGAAGATATTGAGTTTCACTAATTTTTTTAATGAAATCTTTATGTTTTCCCCAAGGAGGAAGCAGCTGTGACCATCTGGAACCTGAGATACCGCTCCTGCCTTTGTTTCAATGTAATTTGCATCATCACAGAACCTCACAAAAGGTGAGAGACTCCATACCAGTTATGAACTGCCTGCCCAGAGAAGTTTTCCTTCTATTGACTCCTCTGTGAAATCCTATGAAATACGAACTTTCATTTCTACCCAGGAGAACTTTTACAATCTTTTCTCCAATGCCTGATGAAGGGTATTTGTGTCCCCAAACTTGCAAATAAAGAATTTTTTTAAAAAAAAATCTTGTTGGTCTAATAAAAGATACCACCTCTACCATAAGTCCTGATTGCCTGTATTAAGAGGCATTTACACAAGCAGTATACTCCAGTTATATGCATAACAGATAAGTGCTTAGTTGCATTACTCTGTGACAGTACTAGTCCCAGTTTATTAGCTATTGCTTACATCATAACAAACATTAACCACTTCAGTTCAGTAAAATGCATAACCCACTTAAAAGCATAGTATATTTCCAGCCCTGCTATCTACCTGATATGTAATTGTGGTCTGGTTAGTGGCATACTGACTGTAACTTTGAACTCTGTAATTAATTTTACTTCCTTTAACTGGGCCTGACACAGTGAAGGAGAAGTACAGGCAATTGTCAAAATGCTGTTATAATCCATTTCGAGGCTGCTCCCTCTCCTCATTTCCAAAGTTTCTAAAAAGCAGTCTTAAAACTGACAAGCTGAAACCTGGAAAATGAAAGAAAATAGGGCCCCACACCCCCTAGAATTGGCTGTGTATGCCTCAGTCCCTGAACCATTTCCATTGCCCTCCACTAGACTCTCTCCGATTTGTCCACATCTTTTCTGTCACTGGGGGCCCAAAGCTGGACACAGTACTCCAGATGTGGCCTCACCAGTGCTGAATAGAGGGGAGTAATCACTTCCCTTGATCTGCTGGCAATGCTCTTACTAATGCAGCCCAGTATGTACATAGCTAATGTACACTGAACTATGTACTTTTCTCTAGTTTACCAATGCTATTTCATTTATGAGATAGCAGACACCAAATCTGACACATTCTAAGCATTTCCTGTAAGTATCTTATAAAGCAATTTCTGTTATGAAGAGCAGCAGGATTAATTACAAACATGTACACCCACAGCCACATTAGTGAGACCTAAAACTCACAATGGCAATAGGGAAAAAAATATCCCACTGAAATGCCTGGGAGCAAGATTGGCCCAGTGTACAGAATTTATCATGTAGTTGGGTGTAATTTTTTTCATAGCATGGGTTTGGTATGAAGACATTACAACCAAGAAAGGCACTAAAGAATTAATGTAAGTCTGTGTACATTAGTCATGAATTGTGCTTGTACAATCTGGACACCTTCACATTGTTTATCTGGTGCATTTTTAAAGAGTTTCAGAGTTTAAAAACATTTTGTACCCTTCTTCCTGCAAAATCCAGTTGCCTTAGTTATCATGAATCATAGTACAGGTTTCCCTCGCTTTATGCATAAAGGAAACCCACTTTACAATGTAACAAATAGGGACATGTTCCAAGACCCCGACTGTACTGACCCCCAGACCCGTTTCTACTACTTTTACAAGACAATTTTGGTACTCACCAACAGCAGACAGTACATACAAGCACAGGCACTATCATAATGGGGATGGCAACTACAGAAACACATGTAGCAGACGAGTGAGGAGCACAGATCCACACAGGAGACTGACTATATTTCGGTGCTCATCACTCCCACAACGCACCGCACAAAGCAAGTGACTGCGGGCTTCTACCACATCGATCATATTAGAGTGAATTTACCTAGCATATAACACATTTTTGGTATAAAAACGGTCATCGCATAAGAGCAAATTTGGACATACAGAACCCACATAAAGTGAGGGAAACCTGTATCTAAAACAAACTACTTATACCAACAGCATTCTGAGGAGAAAATACCCTTTTTTTAAAGACCCTATTAGACTGTCTGCAGATGGCAATGCGAGCTGAAAGCTGACATTTTGTATACTGACAAAGCTACAAACTAGGTTGCAGATCCTCAGAAGTAAGCAAGTATAACAATTTACATCAAGAAATGATCTTCCTAACCAGATACATTCCCTTGGGCTAGAAATCCCAGCCCTCCAATGGGCTATGGAAGTTTTCTATGCCTCGCTGTCTTGTCCAGAGAGAACTGGGTAGTTTTAACTTTTCTTTTTGCACCCTAGGAGTCACAAATAATTCTCACTGACTTCACTAGAAGTTATCATATTATCTAGGGACTTGGAGTTTCCACCACTGTAACCTTCAGTTCTTGTTTTCACTTAATCTGCCCTGTTTCAAGACAATGGACCTGACTTCCCTCGCTCTCAAACCACTTTGACATTGGTGAAACTCCATTAATTGCAGCAGGGTCACCCTGATTTTTACTGGTGTGACTGACTAGAGAATCAAGGCCAGCTTTCCTCTTCTCATTGCTTTTTAGTTAAAAAATAGAAACTGTAGTGGGAAAGAAGCTTTCTAGAATTTGCAGCCTGTACTTAGTTTGGACTGCAACTATTGCTGCTAGTATCTCTTGAGTCCACAAGTGATAACTTTCCAATTACCTTTGAAGTGGTCAGACTCATTAATGAAAATGAATTAAATTACAGCAATTGTTCTAACGTGTGCTTAGTTTGGACTCAAAACTGCATCTTTCAGAGACCACCTGAAGAACCTTAGATGCTTCATCTTTGCCCTAATGATATACGTTGGGCCAAGAAAAGATATTGCCTCACCTTACCAGTCCTGTTTTTCTCATAACCCTGGACTATCACAGCCACAAAAACAATACTGTTGTTTACAGGTTGGAATAACAGTAGTCTCAGCTGAAGGTAGAGCAATGGAAAGGGGGGCAGGTGAGCATTAGCTATACAGCTTAAAATTTGATACCATACTCTGTCTGCCAATCTTATATTAAAATACAACCATGTACAGTACACAATGGTAATATATTTATGTAAAAGCAGAAGTATGTATTCCCTGATTCACGGGGCCATAATAAGTAAGTGTTTATTATAGTTATAGACATAAATATGGGTATGTATGAGCGTATATGCTGGTTAGTCTCCTAAAATGTTCATATCCCATATATGATTATAATATAGCTGGGTGATGTGTACTATATTTGAATATCTAGCTGTTTGCTAGGAAATTGAAAGCTTATTATTTCATGTCAATTAAGGTAGAAAAACTATTCTGCAAACTCTCTGAGCAGTTTTCAGCTCTTTATCTTTGCAAATGATCTGAAGGACCAGTTTAAATTAATTGTAGACATGTAAATCACAAAACCTGATGGCAGGTGAGGTAAGAATTACTTAGTGATTATTCAGGGAACACAGTAGATGAAATACCTATAGCTTGAGTCATTTTGGATTCTGCAAATGTTTGACCTTGGTAGCCTTTAAACAAGAAGGACAACGGAAGCATATTTGCTCAGTCTGTGAGATACAAATGTCATGTCTTAATCAGTGACATCAGATAGCTCTCATTGCTCATTTTACTAATATTTATGAAACTCCAATTCCTTTCTCTTAAGCAATTCTAAGCCTCTGTTGAGACTAACCTAATAAGTTACTGTTATTGTTGTATACAGAAAACAGGTATACTGCAATACAACAGTAAAGTAGGGAGAGGAAGCCACAAGCTAGTTCCAGTAAGTTGTTTCCTTCTTTGGCTGATTGGCCCAGATTCAGTGAAGGACTAGGGTACCTAAATCAGGACTCAGGTGAATTTTAGATGCCCAAGTCCCAAATTGTGATGCAAAGACACTCACCCCCTCAGTGGCTGCCTTATCCTAGAGGTGTCTCAGCACACTAGACATCTCACAGTTTGCCTGACAGCATTTTGGGCACCCACTGTTCAGCTTCTGTACATGCTCAGAACTGCGCCAGTCCAATTTGGAGGTTGTGGTGGCTTCATTCTCAGTTCCTATATGAAGAAAGCCACCCAGGATGTCCCCCCACTGTGTATTCAATGGTTGAGGACAACCTGACCCCGTGCCATACTCTCCCATCTCAAGCAAATCCTGAACACTGCCCACTCTAAGTCCCTTGCCTTCCAGGTCTTATCATCAGGTTCCTGTCCCCACAAGTCTCCTCAGCTACCCCTTGTACAACACTGTAGTAAGCTGACCAAAAAGCAAGTCAGTCTACCTCTGAACCACACTCCAAATAACATCCTTATAGGCTTGTGCTCCAGACCATCCCCTTGCTCAATGTCATGTCCCACCCCTACAACGCCAAATGGATGGACCTCCTGACACATATGGATGGCAAGAAACTTTGGTGGTCATATTCTGCTCTGACCTGATTCCGTGTCCCACCATAAGTCCTTCACAGAGTCTTGAGCACATTCCTGTTTCCTGGATGGTTCTCAGAGTCTCTCAATGCTTTTCTCTATCGAAAGGAAGACCCTACCCCATGCCTACATCAAGTGGACCAGGCTACAACCCTTCATCCATCACCTGTAAGACATCATCCTGTCCTTGGCTTGTTTCTCTGCTTTGTGACTGTGGCTTCTGTTTTCTGGGTGCCTACTGGTTTTCAGTCCTTGGTTTAGACCCTTGACTTAATGTCCAGGTTGCAGACCCATGGCACCTGACTTTGGCCCAGTATCTTGGACTCGTCTCTCACTCTTGCTTGGACTTGGATACCTGGCTATTGATTTTGCATGCTGACTTCTGCCTGGGTCCCAACTACTTGTTAGGGCCTTCAGCACTAGCTACTAAACTAAGCTACCCTAGCAGAATGAGGCAGGAGATGTGTGTTTTGATCGTTCCTCCTCCATGCTGAGTGTATTGAATCTGGGTCCCCGACTTCTTGACTGCTTACTCTAACCACTAGGCTATCACAGAATAGGATGGCACCAACAACGGCATTCTGTTTTGTTTCTTTCAAAGAACAGTAGTAGGCACGTACCCTCAGGAGAGGGTTCAGCTCCCTGGAGTCCAAAGTGACAGGTGTCTGCCTGCAACTTTGACTTTGGGACCTGAGCTGACGAGAGGGGTAGGATTTCATAAATATTCCTATGCTCAGTGTTCCCCTCTTGCCCAGCCCTACACACTTCCCTGCTAAACATGCGAGATGTTACAGATTGCCTCTGTGAAGCAATCCACTCTACTATCAGGCACCGTTTGGGAAGACTCACTTAGGGTTGTGAATTCTACTCTGGGCACCAAAAAAAATAAGTAAGTATTAGACCTTTATGCGATCTAGCCCATTGCCGAGATCTTCTTTATGATATTGCTTAACAAGCATGACATCTGGAGAAGGTTTTTTCTAAAATCTTCTATGATCACAGTTATCAGATATGACAAAGTTGGAGTGTAATGCTTCCCAGGAAACAGCTCAGTGACTCACTACTTGTCCCGGCATAAAGGTTTTCCTTTGGCTTGGAACAGGCACATGCCTTAACATTACTAACCCTTTCCCAAAATATCTGCCCATGAGAATATATGCAAAGTTTACTTCTTATTAATGAGATCAGAACACATTTAACTGCAACTCACAATTTTAAAATGAGAGAATGTTCCCAACCCCGTATGTTTAGTCTCCAAAGCCAAGTTTATACAGTGTAAATATTTGGATACATTCATTTTATGGGAACAGTAATAAACCTCTGGGACTTTAGTGATGGATCTGTCCTTGAGGTACTCATTGACTACAGTAGTCTGTACTGATTACAAATCAGTCTGACGTGGCTCTTCTGTCCCACAACTAACCTTTGTCTACTTTGGTGGGCCCCCCAGTGTTACAGCTCCAGTATTCACTGGTGAAAACTGCAACTATGAGCTATGTGATCTCCTACGGCCATCACATGCTAAATTAGAGACCACCCACTTTAGATAGCCTACCCCTAAAGCTGTCGATCGCCAAGCTTTAGAGAAAGTGCCCCCACCGCCATTTTGAAGTGCAGAGACCCTGATACATACATGAGATACAGAGGCTGGCTGGAGCACAGTAATTACCAGACTTCTGCAGATTTGATTAATTGAGTCTGCTCTGACATGCTATAATTACAGAGCTTCAGAGTAGCCTCTGTGCTCATGTATAGGCACTCATGGTGGCTGAGCACAAACAGCCTTCTTTAGGCAAAGTACTGGGTAATGGTAAGAAGGAAGCATAAACATAAGAGGAATGATTCTTTTAACAACAAAATGACCACATGCAGGTTAACCTTACCCTGAGTCTTACTATGGGGGTCATATATCTCAGAGCTTCCACAGACCAAGCCATATTGCACACATGCCAGGCTCCCTTCATTCCTTCCATGAGCTCCCGGCAGGCCACCCTCCCAGCTTCCTTCATTTTCAGGATACCTGCAGCTCCCGCAGTCATGAGTTCTATATGGTGGAGTTCCCCCCCACCCCTTCAAGCCAGGGTCCTGTATTGTGCTTCCCTCCCAACCAGAGTCCCCACAGCCTTCTATACGGGGATCCTGTCAACCTTATTCCCCTCTCTCCCACCCCATCCCAGAGACCACCAGTCTGCCCCCCATGGCAGAGACTCTGGGTATATCTTATTTGCCCATTCATCCCATGCCAGGGACTTTATGTTCTCTTCCTTGTCCCATATCAGGTTCCACCATTCCCCCTTCCCTCTCTGTGTACCATTTTCCCCTGCATACCAATGCTCTTCCTTCCCCTCCACTATATCAGAAAGTATGTGCATGCACCCATTCCCTCATCACTTTTCTTCCAGTACTTTGGGATATCAATTGTTCTTCCTAACATTTATATTGTATTGCAACTTTTTTGACAGGTGTCCCACAAATTAGCCTGGCACCCTCCTCAAGGCCACTTAAATCTTATTCTCCTGTCCAATCCACTGCTCTGCTTTCTGTTTCCAGCCCTGATGCTTTGCTTTCTTCTTCCTTTCTCCCAGAGCTGTCCCTATAGTTGTGTGGGGCCCAGGGCATATCAGCCCTATGGTTGTGTGGGGCCCAGGGCATATCAGCCCATGTGGGGCCAGGGGATGGCGGGAGGGGCAGGGGAG
>NW_017728947.1:6470029-6496570 GCF_001723895.1 Crocodylus porosus
GCAGAGCCAGCATGCAGGGCCTGTATAGCACTGTCAGTGTGGCTCCAAAGCACAGGGCTGTGGCAGTTGCCCCGATTCACTCCCCCCCTCCCCCAGGAGCTTTCTCTTGCTCTCTGACTGATTTGATGCTTTGCTTTCTTTTCCTGCCCTATCTGCCACTGTACTACCCATCCCTTCCCCAATCTGCTGCATGCCACACAGAGGCAGTCTGTGCCATTTGTGGTACCCATGTCATAAGCTGGCCACCCCTGCTCCACTGGGAGGATAGACAGAGCTGAGAATGTTTATTGTTTTTTACATTTCAGTGCTCCAATTTTCCCAAGCACCAATAGATTTCTGTCCACTGATATCTAGTATATCCCTTGGACTCTTGGAATTTATCAGATGCATTATTCAAAAGCTGTTGTGTTTTATATATGTATACAGACAGGCCACTGAACTCTCCCAACCATGCTCCTTTGGAACAGTATAGTAGGTCAAACTTGCTCCAGCTTTCCCCAGCCACTGGAGTCTGGAGTGCATACACTCACTCTCTCTCCCCCTGAAAGGCCTATCTCGAGCCCAGCCCAAGGTCTCTGTTCTGTCAGGGCACACACTTGGACCTACTGACCAAAAGCAATTTGAGCTCTCCAGATGGTCAAGCCAGCACAAAGTGAACCCTTCCTGCATTGTCACAAATGTCTGTGGAGAAACATATAGCAAGATTCAGTCTACTCCTCTCTTCTGGAAGCATTTCCCAATAAACCTGCTATAGAATTCTCTCAAGGTTTGCATTATGCATATAAATACCATATCACATCAAGATCCCATATTTACTCTAATACTAGAGATTTTTTTCCCTAATCAGCACAGGGGGAAAAAAAGCTGTCATCTTACATTCACATACAAGAAAACGTCATTAAACAGATTGTCAGTCATTGAACTGCTGCCAAAAACAGTGTGTGCCCAGTAATGGAAACCAAGTATAAAGTAGATTCAATGGAGTCATCACTGTAAAACATAGCCCATATTGGGTAACGATACTGATGGGAACCTACCACAAGGATAAGTTAGTGCAGCTTACATGAATAAAATATATGGCAGTGCCCATTGAGTGCAGTCTCCATCACCATTGACTCTTTTTGAAGTCACGGTGAGCCACTACATTGTATTATTTAGACTTTCACTTCTTTTCACTCCCATAGCTAAGCTGTGCTTTTCTTTCCATTTCCAATACTCTTGTTTCCCCACAAGCCTTAAATATTTGGCAAACATCACCAGACAAGGCCCCAAACAGTTCACCCAGAATCCTTCTGTCATACCTCTCCCAGCCTGTTGCACATGATTAGTATGGCCCTGTCTTCCATGAGGTGATGCCAGACCAGGTTGCTTTGTGCCCCATATGCATATACATTTTTGGAGGATCCCAGGACTTATGACAAGAACACCTAAGTCCAGTCATAAGAAGGGCCTAATTAGCACATGGATCCTTTGTGTGGGGTATCTGCAGTACACACAGATACTGAGCAGTACTGAGCTATGGGGTTACCATGACATTAAATCCTGTTGAGTTCTGGGGCCCAGGCCAATGAACTATGTGGTAAATGATGAGCCATGTGGATTTGGATTAATATCATGCACAGTTTATATTGTATCAAGTGACTATATCATTATTGGGTGTGTAGGAGCGGGCCTTGTAATGTGATTCTGTAACAGTGTTTTAAAGACTGGCAGATTTGTAATGTGAATGTCTATATCTAGACATATAGATATCTACAGATAGATAGATATAGATATCTATATCTATCTAGCTATCTATATCCCCCAAAATTATACTGTATCAAGTGACACAGGGGGTATCTGAACCACAAAGTCTCTGGGCTCAGGGCTTGCACATAAGTTGCCTGCCTGGGTTTGGGGAGTATCCAAAGCTCCAGAGCAATGAGCCTGGGAGGGGGATTACTTGCCCGGTAGTAGAGCCACACAGATTTAATGACTGAGTTCTGCTCAGTCAAATTTTGGAACTTGACTACTGGGCTTTCCCCAACTGAATTTGGAACTGATTTGACCTTGACAAGGATAAAGATCAAATCAGTTAGATATACATATATATGTATGTATCTATCATACATATGTATGTATATATCATCTTTATCAAGGTCAAATCAGTTCCAAATGTAATATGTATATGTATGCATGTACGTAGGTGCCAAAGTGATGCTTAAATGTGTGTTTATGGAGTACCTGTGCTAAATGTTGCAGCAGTTTAAAAAAAAAAAGGTAAAATTCATCAATTCTGGATGAACTAAGTCTATGGGTACCCTATGCAAATTACTGCAGGTATGTTTATTTCAAAGTCCATGTTTCCAATTTGCTCTTCACTTCCATGTGATCAGGGAAAGCAGAGTCTGATAGCAAAGAGGAAGGGACCTGTAGGGGGAAGAAGTTGAGGAGAGGCAAAAGCAAGGGGGCTACCTGATTTATTTTTCCTGCTGTAGCAGTGGAAGGGGGACAAATTCAAAATAATCTTATAATCAGTGTTGTCTTATATTCAAGTAAATACGGTAACACTTCAATCAGTTGTTACTATTGATGATTATTAATACTGACTACTTCAAATCCATTACACTTCTCTCCTGAACACAAGTAAGAAAGAATCTTTGAGGAGAGCCAGCCCATCCTATCTTGTGAAACCTGTGGCTACAGGAGTCCTGCAGCCAAGCAGCCCCCTGCGGCCATGGACACTCTGGCACCACTCCACCCCACTCTACCCGCCACGGCTCCTGCAGACACTCACCACCCACCCCCCAAACCCAATCTGCCTTCTCCGCATCAGGGGGCCCTAAAACGATAACTTGCAGGGGGCCCAAAAAAACTGTAGGCTGGCCCTGGATTTGAGAAAGTAAACTATTATGGTCTCTCAAATGGAATTCAGTCCAATTTCCTCTGAAGACAATGGAAAGGCTCATACTGATTTCAGAAATCAGTGCAGTTGGCCCCTAGACTGCAGCAAGCTTGTATGCAGCTGTGCTGAGGTTCATACAGTGAAAGTATTTCAGATCCTTGGTGGGTTCAGAGGACTAAAACAAAATGAAAATGTTCTCACCTTCAGGTTGCTAGTACAAATTCAGCTCTGATAATTTAGTAATCCACTCATTATTCATGTAGTGACCTATGAACAGGACCCCATCTTTCCATGGCTGTAAAAGTGTCCAGATTCTCAGCTGTATAATATAATGAGGAATGTCCCACTGCTGGATTCTATTGCTGAGCAACAAGCTTTTCAGGACAGGGACCATCATTATCATCCACCCCCACAGGAAGTGACTGACAATTAAAAATACAAGAGGCAAGGCTCTTTGGGGTTGGGGGTAGGTTATATGTTTTATTGGACCAACTGCATGGTTGGAATACTGTCAGACAAACTTTTGAATGCAAGACATTCTTCATCAGGTCTGACGAGAGAAACAAGTAAAAATAGCCAATGTCCAAAAGCTGAGTGCAACCATGAGGAAGTTCTACTCTCAGCTCTGGACATCAGCTGTTGTTACTTGCTTCTCTCCTCAGATCTGATGAAGAATGTCTTGCATTCAAAAGCTTGCCTAACTTTATTCTAACTATGCAGTTGGTCCAGTAAAAGACGGGAAGTTATGGTCCATGTCCTAAAGATATGACAGCCCCCAAATCCTTGCGTCTCAGATAATTCCTGGACCAACAACATCACTCTAACACTACAGTAATAAAAACTGCAGAGCACAAAAATACTTGGATACAAATAAGAGCAACTAAAAAGAGCATTTGAAAGCAGGTATTTTTATTTTTATTTTAAAAGGGCATGAATTGAGCATATTTAATGTTACAAAGTTAATTAAGAGCTTTGATTTCTACTAGCAAAGTCTGAACTTCAAGGTACGCTCTCAAACTTTGCAATATCTGAAGACTTATCCAAACTCAACAAACTCTTCCAGTTTCTTGGATCTGCAAAACTGGGCTAAAAAATCTCATAAGATCAGGTTATCCTCTGAGAGTTTCAGATTTTCCTGCTGCCATCTATATAAAAAACAAACAAACCTCTCTGCCACTTTGTTTCTCTGCATAGAATGAGAGTTGTGAGGTGACAGGACATGGAGATGGTGTCTTACCTAATGTTCATTACTGTACTATGTGACACGGCTAGCTAGCCCTGCTGGACAGTAGCAACACGCAGCAGCCAGCTAGTCTGCCCCCAAACCAGCTTTTCTTGCTTGCCATGTCTTGATGGAATAACTACAGGAGATGTCCCAAGCCTCAGAGTAGTATTTTTACTTTGAGTGCTGTGGCTCCAAACGTTGTGCTTATCTAGACCTTGACCTTCTTGGTCTTGGCCTGCTTACCCTGACTGCTACCTTCAGCCTCAGGCCTCCTTATTCTGGCCTCAGTTTCTTGGCAGCAGCTACTAAACTGAGGATTTAAGACCCCACAGACTAGTTTCTGGACCCCTAGCCCTCTGGCCTCAAAGGGGTTAAGTTCTTTGTCTCCCTTTCCCTCTCTTGGTCTTCTCAGCCCTCATAGCACTTAATTCTTTCTCTCCCTCTCTGGCCCTTGGGTCTAAATGAAGTTAACACTTGCTGGGGACTTCAAGGTGCCTACAATACAGCCTCCAAACCTCCCTTCCCTGCTGCTTATCCCAGTGCTCTGATGTTTAGTTGTTTAAACCCAAACAAAAATATTGCCCCTCTGGGCACTCACAACTAAAACCCACATGAATTTAAATCTGTATCTCCTCTGGGCCCCCCAGGGGAAAATGGAAAACAAACTTCTAAGCTCTTACACTCCAGGGTTCCCCTTACCGTGCCTCCAGATACTACTACAGCCTGCCTGGGAGCTCTGCATCGTCCCCAGCCAGGCATGGAGTGCCTTCTCTAACTTAAGGGAGCCTTTTATTGCCACAAGCCCCTCCCTTTCCTGCCAGCCAGACCTATTGCCCAGTCCAAGCATAGGGGTTGCTTATCCCTGAAGCCCTGCCAGCTGCCTGCTCTTTGGCTGCAGTCCCATTTTAGTTCAGTCCTCCTGGGGCAGGGTTACAGGCTATTTCAGGGACATTATCTCTTCTGCCTTTTGCTGCTTGCCACCTGGGGCTTCTCCCTAATAGCCCTTGTAAGTGTCTTTTCCACCATTGAGTGCTCATCCCTCTGCCCCACAAAAATCCTGCTCTTTAAGGGCTTTTGCAGGTTCTGTTTGCCCCCCAGCCTTCTCACAGTAACAGGGCAAGCGTTACCTGTTACAACCACTATTGTGGACTTCTCACTTACATGCAGGGTGCTGATCTGACATCAGGTGTGACAATTACCATGTCCTAGCTTCTTCTGTTCCCAAGCTCTCCAAAGCTTAAAGGTTTTCCCATACTCTTGAAGGTCCACTTCCTGTGATCATTAGCTGCCTTGCTACAATTTTCATGTGGCCTTATTTATTGTTATTTGTCATAGTTATAATCACATATAACCAGTCAGATTAGCTATAAAACCTGCTGTAGTTAGTCTCCTTTTACAGAACGAAGAGCAGCTATAAATACCTATCAAAATAAATGACAATGCCCAATAAATGGTGAAGTGAAGCTGTTTATTTCACAAGTCGTACTGGGGTTATTTACATAGCAACAGATAGGCTTGTAATAGCAGTTGCATCCAATGTATCATCTTCAGTAGCTAGCCAGTCAGTGGCTGAAGATGTACATTTCAAACTCAATTTTAAGACCATGAATGGACTCAGGAGTACTGGGTTGGGGGAAGAAAAATAGTGAGGAGGTTGAAACATTTTTTTCCCTATTTTATGTCCTGAAAACTTGGAATTTTGCTGATTTCCCATCCCAGCAAATCAGAGTTGAGAGAGTTTAATAACGTTGAGCCATAGCTTTAGCATCTGTTATTTACAAGTGCCAGGTGCCACATAATTGCTTCTCTCCTTTGTCTTTTGTTTCATACAGTAAGCGGAGAATGCAGGTTTCATTCTTTTGCATTTACTCAGCTAATATTTACTGATGGAGCTACAATTAGTAACTTTCTTTTGCCTCAGTCAGTTATTCAGATTTTCTGTGAACCACTGGCCACACCTTAGCAAACACTGTCATAAGCATCTCAGATTACGCTCTGCTGGATGATGGTAATTGTCCTAATGCAATTAGTAATTTATGACGCGACACTCAGCGATGCTGAGGTTACTCACTTTTTCACAGTTCATGGGATTTGTCTCAACAAGCTCTTTTACTATATATGGGATGATTTGTCTTAGGTGAGGAAGGAGCACGTCATAAAAGACAGAAGTAATTATAATGGAGAAAGGACTTAAAAATTAGATATGAGCAGACAGCAAATTGAGTTTCTGATGATGTAACTCCTAAGAAATTCAAACATGCATTACTGAGTATGGTATGAAATGACTTATGTGAAAATCAAGACAGAACTTCCGGTGGTGTAAAACATCAGCAACAGGTTGCATTTAGATACAGACCCATCCCCAAGTTCCAGATCAGACACTGCCTCATTCCCCATCTCCCAAAGTTTTGGATACTAATTTAGTAGCTTCTTATAAAGGTGGGAATAGGCTGCCTCCCTCCTCCCCTCACCCTGGAACTGGGCCATATGAAAAGTCTCGGCACAGAATGCCTCTGAGTTTTGAAGAGGCTCTGGTCCACATTGCAACTATGTGGCTCAAGGTCTACACCTGAATACAGGGGCTGTTTAAGAAACATCATGGAACATAGGCACACAATCCCAAGGGCAGTTTCTCAGTTTAGCAGTCCTCTCTGGGCATGTAAAAGGATTGGAGAGCCTACAAAGCATTTTTATGAGTGGAAAAAGATTAAAAGCTACAATCAGTGATAAAGCAGAAAGGTAATAAACAGAGAGGAAATGGGCATGCTAGGAAAAAATAACTGTAGGCTGTGTTCTTTTCTTAAATCAACTGCTGTGAATAGATAGTAGTTCCACTGACTGGCACTGCAGTCATTTCAGGTTGACAGCAGAATCTGGTCCTTTCTATCTTCTCAGAACTAAGCTCTAATCACTTCTCAGTGCCAGTCATTTAAGGTTGTGAGTGGATGGTTAAAACATCCAATGTATGTACTTGAGTCCTTGACCCACTGGAGCCCTTGACTCAAGGATCCAATCAAGCAAGACTTCTTGCACCAGTGCCTCAATGAAAAAATAGCAAATTGCAATCAACAACAATAGGAGAATGTTGGCAGCACTTGAGGTGCCTTCAAGTTTAACATGATCAGCACCTGCAAAAAGACATTTTGATTCTCTAGCAGGAAACATCAAGACTGGTTTGATGAGAGTGAACAGAAGATCCAAGAGTTGATTGACTCCAAGCACAAGGCCTTTTGTGCTTGGCAGAATGATAACAACTCCAAGCAAAAGAAATTGAATCTCCAACAAACCAAAGCAGAGGTCCAGATATGAAGAAGAGATGGTGGGAAGACAAGGAGAATGAGATTCAACATCTCACTGATATCCACAATTTGTGCAGTTTTTTCAATGCCACCAAACCCATCTATGGTCCAAACACTCAGGCATCAACCCTCTTGAAATCTAAGGATGGAAGCGACCCGATTAAGGAAAGAGGAGCCATCAATACCTATTGCAAGGAGCATTTTGAAGACCTCAATCAAAATTTGTTGATAAGAGTGTTCTCAATTCCATCCCACAACATTCAGTCAGAGACAATCTCAGAATTCCTCTAACCCTTGACGAGGTGAAGAAAGCCATTAAGCAGATGAAGAATGACAAGGCATCTGGGGCTGATGGAATCCCTGCCAAAATCTTAACACAGGGGAGAGAGGAGCTCACTTCACAGCTCTGTGCCCTCATCTTAAGGATTCGGAACAATGAGGAAATCACAGATGACCTGAGGGACGTCATAATTGTAACAATCTTCAAGAAAGGAGACAAGTTGGACTGTGGAAATTACAGAGGGATCACCTTGCTGCCCACCACAGAAAAGACCACTGTGAGAACCCTCCTGAATAGTCTCCTTGCACTTGCTGAAGATCTTCTTCCAGAATCTCAGTGTGGATTTAGGTCATTAAGAGGCACAATTGACATGATCTTCACAGCTTGCCAGCTACAGCAAAAATGCTGGGAACAACATAAATCCATCTACATAGCTTTCTTTGACCTCAGGAAAGCCTTCAACTCTGTCAACTGAGAAGCACTGTGAAGGATCCTTCTGAAGTACAGATGCCCAAAGAAATTTGTTACCATTCTCTGACTGCTCCATGCCAGTATGCAAAAGGTGGTTCTCAGCAATGGATCTATCACAGATCCCTTTGAGGTTAAGATGGGAGTGAGGCAAGGCTACATCATTACTCCAACACTCTGCTAGAGATTCCTTACCAGGATGCTACATCTGACTACCAACAAGCTTCCTATCAGAGTGGAACTAAACTACCTCATGGATGGTAAGCCGTTTAATCTTAGCTGAGCTCCTGTGTGCTAACAATACTGTACTTTGTGCTCACTCAGAAGCAGACCTTCAAGGCAATCATCGACATCTTTATCAAGGCATACAAAAAAATGGAACTAATGTTTAACATTCAGAACACGAAGGTTCTCAATCAACAAGCTTTTCATGAGCAGTCACCAGCTCCAGTAATTGAGATTCACAGTGAGACTCTAGAGAATGCTGAGCATTTTCCATACCTCAGAAGCCACCTCTCGCAGAAAGCTAAAATCAACAAAGAAATCCAACATTGCCTCAAATGTGCAAGTTCAGCCTTTGGACACCTAAGGAAACAGGTGTTCAAAGATCACAAGATCACACCCAAAACCAAGCAGTTTATGATTTATTAAGCAACTGTGATCCCTATCAGGTGTGGATATTATAAGGCCAGCCTCTGCCTGCCTGATGCTCTACTTGCATGCACCGTTGGGAAATTACCTCTAGTGTTCTGCTCTTAACCACTATGTCTTGACAGTTCTACTTTTATTATTGGGAATTGGATGTAGGATGGATGATGATTCTGCTGAGTCCTTTCCTTGGGGGTTTCTTTGTGGGGCTCCTCCTCCCCTTACACTCCACCCTTACCACATCCAGTTGGATGATATACATCAGGGTCTTGATCTTGCAACAACTGGCTGTGCCACTGGTAGTTAATCACTGGGTTATTAAATTAATGCATTCATATGTTCAAATTGATTTATCCAGTTCCATAAGGCCATCAACTTGAATCAGTTCATTATAGACTCATGGATCAATCAAATTAGATCAGTTCATTTAAGGGTCCACAAAACAGTCAACTTAAATCAATTCACCCCTGATTCATGGGCCAATCAATTTAGATCAATTAATTTAAGGTCCATAGGATAATCAATTTAAATTAAATCTATCCCAGGTTCATAAGTCACTCAATTTAGATTAGTTTGGCAAGGGCCCATAAAACAATCAATTTAAATCAACTCATCCCAATTTGTCAGTGTCTTGGCCAAATTACATTACTCCCTCACAGGAAGAATGTCCTTTACTTCAACATCAGTTCCATCTGGCTGGGCTCCTCAGGGCAGGGACCAACAGGGCTCCTGCAAGGAGGGAACTCCCCTCCTGCCCACTTCCCCAGTACAGTGAGAGAAGAGCATAAAAAAAGAAAACACACCCTAGACAAGGAACACAAAAAACCCAAAGGGGAGCTGGGCCCTTAACAACCTGCAGACTCACTCACAGTGGCTGTTCTCTCTCCCTCTCTCTCTGCTGGCTTCTTGCCTCCCTTCTTGCTGCTCCAGTCTTCCGTCCACTGAATCCAAGCACCTCCCTAGTGCTACATGTCCAGGGCTTTGTTAGTGATCCTCCAATCACCCTGGGTCAGCGTGCTCACCCTCTTCAGCCATGGATGGCCACAGAGCACTGCCAACTGGGAAGGTCCCGGATGTTCCCTCTCCCAGCCAGCTGTAGTCCTTCTCCAACTGTCCCTCTCTAGGGCTAAAAATACTTCTGTCTGGGCTCTGCCCACCAATCCAGAGGAAGCAAGTGCTGTGGAAGCATGTCAGCGAACTCCCAGTACAGACTGGGCTCTCCTTCCCTCACAGATTCGTGTGAGTAATCCCCTCACAGATTCCTTGGGACTCTTTCCCAGCCTCGATCTCTTTCCCTTGCAATCCCCAACTTACTATATGGAGCTCAGATGTAGACAATGTACAGGAGACACCTCAAATCATTGGAGGAGTATCATGAGTGTTGCTTGTGTGACAGGCTGGCTGGCAGTGACCTAGCCCAGGGGTTTTGAAAGGGCAAAAGATGATTGGAGGAATTGGGATTCCCTTTCCTCACCAATCTGGTAATGATTTCGCCCAGGGATTTTCAAGGGGTAAAAGATGATTGGAGGACTTGGGATTCCCTTTCCACACCACTCAGGCCCCAGAGACTCACCCCTCCCGTGTCCTGATTGGCCCCTTGGGTCACCTGGAGGGGGATAATAGGGGCAGCATGGGCTGTCTCAGGAGAGAGACCAGTGAGGGACAGCAAGGAAGGGGCTTCACAGAGCTGAGCCAGCGGGGCAGGAGCAGTGCCCCAGAAGAGCCTGAAAGAGCAGGACCTGCAGGCAGCAGTGGGACCCTCAGCAGCATGGCATGTGGCTGGCAGGAGAGGCTCCCTACTGGGCTCCAGGATCCCCAAGGAGAGTCTGCAGCCAGCAGGAGAGGCTCCCCAGCTCCAGGAAGGATCTGAGCAGCAACCTGAGGGGTTCCCAGCTCTGCTTCCAGCTCCTCCAATCAGAGGCCAGGCAGCTTGATGTGAAGCTGGGCTCTGGGATGGTCAAGACCCCTAGCAGGTTGGCCCTGTGCTACTAGTGGTGACTGTGTGGCAATATTCCTGCCTATCACATGGGAAATCTGGGTTCAAGTCCCTGCTGACATGACTTGGGGTGAGTGAGATAACAAGAAGCAAGTCTTCTTGCAGTAGAAAGGAGCCATTGTGTTTTCTCCCTCTCCAGGTACCAAACCCCTATGTTTCCTTGTCATTTTGCATTTTGTGCCTTTTTATATTTCACCAACCCGTATTGTTTGTTCTGCTGTTTGAGTTTTATATTTTGTTAACCCTGTTTTGTCAGTGATTGTAAGTGTCAAACCTTTGTTGAATCCTGCCCCCTTGGGGCATTGTAGTGTCCACTATACCCTCTGATTTATGCCTGTTATGTTCCCAGTATTAAAAGGTATATGGTTAAGTCCCCATTGGTGGTCTGGCTCTGCTCTACAGGGGAGGAGAGTCCCTACACTTCCCACAATGCTTGTGCACCTGCTTTGACCCCTTCAATTGGACAGGGGTTACCTCTTGGAATATGCCTGGGTTACATTTACAAAAGATTCTTTGAATCCAGTGGGAAGACAGACACACCAACATTAGCATCCTCTTGCAAGCAAACACTACGAGTATCAAGTAGATTGTCATCCAATATTACCTTTGCTGGGCCTGCAATATCTTTCATATGTCTGACTCCAGACTCCTGAAGCAAATTTAATTCTCCCATCTCAGTCAAGCCATACCCTCAAGAGGACAACAGAGAAAGCTTTCAAGGATGTCCTCAAGGCCAACTTGAAAAAAAATGCAACATTGACATCAACTTGTGGTAGACTCAGGACTTTAAAATCTTACAACAACAGGAGACAGAAAAGTGGGAGTAGCATAAACGGCATGTTGTGAAGCAAAACAAGAACCCAGAGCCACCCACCCCCCCATGGAAACTTTTGCCCAAGTTGCAGCAGAGTCTGTCAATCCTAGATTGGCCTCATCAGTCATTTTTGGACCCATAAATTAGACCATCACAGAAGACAACCATCCTCGACTGCGAGGGATTGCCATACCACATACACTACAGTTCTAAATCTCAGTGGGCACATCTACACAAGATACGTAATGCCCATTAACCTAATTTTACTGCACATTAGCATGGCTGGCAAAAACCATGCTAATGCACTAACGTGCAGTAGATTAGTCCAGTGGGCATTAAACATCACGCAAAAGCGTTCGTCTGTGCAAATGAGCAGTAGTGCTGATTATGGCGCATTAAGTTAGTACCTGTTATTGTAAGTACTAAACTTAATGTACTGTAATTACAGCACACTAACGAATGTGTAGACATGCCCAGTATTTCCCTGTTTCTATTTCAGAAGGTCTCACAACAAGAGCTGCTACTTTATTCCTGGGTGGTTTTCCCAGCCATTCTTTTCCTCCCCACTCCTTCTGCATGTTTTATTGAAGCTGGTATGTTAACCCACTGATGCTCAACCTCCAATCTGTAGAGCCATGTCATCCAGACTGCAGGGCTCCTCATAGGTTCAGATATTTGGGGGTGGGGAGGTAAATCTAGTAGTATTTATTGCTGCAGCTCTGGAAAAGCCACAGCAGAGCTTCCCCACTGTGCCAGGTCAGACACATGGACTGACCCCATGTACTGACCCCATGCTGGATCTGGCCAGCAAATCAACCCTGCTTGTGGAATCCAGTCTGCCGACCAGATCTGGGGCACTTTTAGCTTGGGGTTTCTAAGGTGTTACTGATTTAAATATGACTCATGCTGTAGCGTGGTCCAGATATACACATGCATCCTAAAACCATACAGTTCAATGGATGAGCCACCTGGCACTTGCTTACTCATTGCTGAGCAACTAACATGAAGAGGGAAGGAAAAGGTACACTTGTGGCACTGAATCAGTGCAAGTTCAAACTCTGCTCCTCCATTCATTGAGAGCTCCATTAGCTTTGATGGGACCTTGGAAGTAAATGTAAGATCAGTCTTCACATTGTCAACCATGTGAAATATGTATGGACAGGGGAAGTTTGTTTCTATTTGAGCTTCTTAGTGTAAAAGTATCAATAGAAAAAGTGAAATAGCACTTCCTCCTGCTCTTTGATCTGTTAGTAGTTGAGCGGTTTTCACCAGAGGTCACAAAGGTACAAATTACTCATTCCAAACAAGTGTGTTTGCCTCAAACAAGGTGTAGCATCTACATAAGGCAAAAGATTCTCAATTTTTCTAGGACAGTCCTGAATTTCAGGGCTGTGTCCTGGTGTGCCCAGAGATCCCCAGAAATGAGAGGTTTTTCTCCAAATTGTGGACTTAAAAAAATGGCTTCAACTTGCTGCCTTCTTGCAGATCCGTGGTGGCAGTCAGCACCTTGCTGTGTGTCAATAAGCAGAGGTAATTAGCTCAGTGGAGGGGAATGTGTATATGGTTATACTGCTTCCAAGAGGGGAGGTAGCCGCATTCTTATGATGGTCACACAGTACCGTGCTCAGGCCAATTAGCTCTACTGAAACATACATATGGAAATTAGTAATCTCTGCTTGTGCCTGAAATCCCAGAAAAAAGGAACTAAGGAAGTTGTATATTACTAACTTGATGGGGCTATGTTGGGGAAGAGCATGAAGGCCTGGTAGAGGACCTGCAGAGTCAGTAGAGAACATTAGGCCCATGCGATTCAGGTGTTTCAGTGCTCTGAAAATAGATCTTTATGAAGATTTCATTGTACTACTCAAGGGATGACAATATAATGAAACAGTTAAAGGACAATGCAAAAAGAGAGAGCAGACAATAGGGTGCATTTGTACAGATGCACATGCTGAATGTTCCACATGACAATTTAACTGCATTTTAAGAGACTTGTTGAAAAAAAAATCAAGATAAGAGCTGGGGGTGACTTTTTAGCAATTAACATATTCTTAAGTGAAGTTTTGGAGCAGTTGAAACTATTTGTGATTTTGGATTGAATTTCCTGAACAGTGTTGGTTGAAACGAAAAACAAGAAAACATGCAGAAACATTTCAGTAAACGTCAAGACACTGAAGCATGGCAATGACAGCTCTATTTCTCTTTTACCCAATAGTCTGAGGGTTAGCAGGGGTGGAAAGCCAGGTCCTATTCCTTCTTCTGCCCGATGGGATTTGAACCCACATCCCACCACAAAAAGCACAGTGATTACAGCATGATCCCAGGATGTAGGTTGAAAGCCCTTTAGGCAGAATGGAATTGAAATCTTCAGCCTACCTTTTTAATAGGTAAAATGGGAACCAGTGCTATTGCTTTCATGTGCTTGAACATGAAACTTTACATTCACCCTGTAATGAGATGTTGCAGTAGTTTGGCTTGGTAAGAAAATACTCCAAAGGTGCATTACGTGTTGCTTTCATCCCATTTATTTTTCCCTCTAGTTTGATGATTGAACTGAAAACTTGTTTTCATGGTTATGTGCAAGATAACTCACTCTGTGTATCAGGCTCTCTGGACAGGGTTTTCTGTGCACCTGACAGCAAAGCAGAACATGTAGCAATACAAATGCTTTTCATCTACCCGCCCAACTGCTTTATCACCTGCCATTTATTTAGCTACCATATATCTTTCTGTATTGATTTGCGGCATGGCTGGAAATTGTCAATGTGTGCTGGCTGAGCTACATGCCAGTGAAAAGTGGTCAATAGAGTAGAGAAGCCAGACATGTGACACAGGCGTTCAAAGTGTCACCTTCACCTGGTGGCTGAATGTCGCCCTACCAGAGCCTGGTTCAAAGCCCATTGAAGTCAAGGTGAGTCTTTCCACTGGTTTCTGTGGCCTTTGGTGCAATTCTTCACTGAGCGCATTTCCTTGGAACGTTAAAGGTATGCCATGGGGCCAACCTCACCTTCTTACTGCGGGGCAGGCTGATAAGACAAGGATGCTGACCTCTTACCTGTAGTGACTTATTAATTCATGCTTCTTCCTCACTTTAAAACTCAAGTTGCCCTTTGCACAATTTGCCTAGGTTTCCTTGAAGGCTATGCCAATTAAATGTGGTGAAAACATTTCATTCAAATAGGTTCTAGAAGCTCAACAGTTTCTTTTTTTTGGGAATCAAAGCAGGTCTCTCTCTTTAGCAGACTAGTTAGGTAGGTATCATTATATGGATCCCCCTTCCTCTCCTCCCACTATGACTCCCTATACAGACACTGTTTCAGCCTCAAGCATGGCTTTTTTTCTGGTTTAGCTTAAAACTCTCGAGATACACAAGCTAAACCAGGGGTTTTCAACCTTTTTTAACAAGTATACCCCTTCTGTCTTAAAGTTTCAACTCATATACCCCTTTATATTAAAATTATTTGGGGACAACCCCAGCTGGTAAGTCTGTGGGGGAGAGGGAAGGGCAGTGGGGGGAGGGGGGGAAGACATGCAGATCAAGGTCCCCACAGTGAGGAAGAATGGGGCCCAGACAGGGGAAGGGGCTGGGGGGAAATGGGGCCCCAGCTGGGCTGAGTTGTGGGACAAGTGGAGCCCAGGTGGTTCTTCCAGGGGTGTGTGGGGGCTTCTGCTGCTGCACACACACCAGTGGAGGCCTGGGGGACACATGCCCCCCACATCTGTGCACGGGGCAGAGGCGGCTGCCACTGCACACTGGGCTCTGTGCACTGCTGCAGCTGACCCAGGAGTGATGCAATGCCAAGTATGTCCTGCCACAGTGTAGACAGGGGGCAAGCACAGCCTGGCAGCCAGGGTGCACACAGCAGCAGGAACCCCCCTATACCTCCTATGACCTTTTTAAGTACCCCTAGTACCTGGTTGACAACCACTGAGCTAAAGTGAAAAGGCTAGCTCCTGTGATGGCATTTTCCCTCACAACTCTAATGTTGGTACCTTGCCCAGTATAAAATAGATTCAGACTCTTGAACAGCTGCCATGCGTATGACAAGTTGTCCAATTACCTCGGAAGCAACCTAGACTATATAGGAATGTAGTACCCCAGTCAACCAGGGCCGGGGCTGTGTGGCCAAGGCAGTGTTTAAACTTTTCCCACATTTAGACAATACACTTCAGTCCTACCCTATGCCTTCTCCATCACTCCAATTCTGGCAGCTCTGGAATAGACCGAAGCACAACAGCATCATGATGAACCCTGAAAACGGGAGTCAAGTCTTTATAGATAAAAGTTAATGAATTCCCAGGTCATTTGTGCAGGGCACTGTCTTATACCATGTATATGTTCAGTGTCTAACATAATAGAAACCTTGTTTTGATTGGAGGCCTATAGGCAGCATCATAAAACAACCAGTGATAATCATCATGATCAATAGGCAAAAGGGAACCTAGGTGTGGAACAATAATGCACTTTGATGTGTAAGGAGTGGTTTTCTGCTCTGCCAGGAAAATCAAAATGTCACTTTCCAAGCTGGACAGCTGATTAGCCCTCACCCATGACTGATGTGTGTGTTGCCTTTCTAGAAGTTTTGAACATCCCTTCCTCAGGTGGCAATCCCATCTCTTACTGCTCCCAGAAGTTGCACAAAGATAGTCCAACTCCATTTATTCATTCCAAGTATCACTGAACCCTTGGACAATAAGACTAGGTTTAATCCATCAGGTTTCTGCTGCCTTAGGATGTGAAGCAAACCATAGTTGTCCCTTGCAAAGAAACCCACAACTGAAAGCAGTGGTTTTTCAGTGGCAAGAGGTACCTAAAAACACGAAAAAAAGGAAGACAAGAGTTTCTTTCTAGCACTGTTCAGACCCAACAAGCCACATCCTTTGCTAGCGTAAGTCAGGATCCGAATCACTCCATTGATGAATGGCACTTCATACTTCTGCTGAATTTTCCTAGAGGAGTTTCCTAGACTCTAGAGCTACAGTTCCCAACCTCAGGTCGTGACCCAAATGATGGTTGCAGGGCCAATGCCAGCAGCACTGCACACAAAGGATGAGCCGCACCACAGGCCAGAAGCTTCCCCACCCCTGCCGCCACCGCACTCCACTCCCAACAGTAGGTCATGGCAAAAAAAGGTTGGGAAGCACTGCCCTGGAGAGTCCAGAGTCTAGAATTTTCTTCCTATATCGCAGAATGCACTTCAGCTCATCTTACCCCTGGACGGCCTTCCGGTCACGCCGCTTTGTAAAATGATAAAAAAAAAAACCATATGAAGTTCATACTGGAGCCCTAGGTGAAGAGACATTTGGAGGGCAGCACACTGCTGTGTTGCTATGGAACAGCAACATACACCCACGCCAGAGTGTGATTAATGATTCACACCAACTCAGTACAGTCCTCACCCTTGGACTACAGGTTAGTCATACAGTGTCCCAGGATTCCTGGGGATTCTTATTAGGTTTTAAGCATTTAATGGTACAGTTTCCAGCACATGAACAGTATGTAATTTCAGGAACCAAACCCACTTCCCTTCCCAACTCAGTCTCTCTCACTTGAAGGGGGCGGGGGGGAAGATCACAACTGGATTGCTGCTACAAGCAACACTTCCCTCTGCTTTGTAGCTTCTCTGCTTCAAAATATTTCCCCCTCTCTTATAAGAAATTTATTTTATCCTCACCACCTTCCCCTCTCCCTCCAAATATATCCATATATTCAAAATTCAGCATCCCACCACAGAAGCAAAATAGGATGTGCCCTAGGCTGCACCTGACCTCAGGACGCCTTGTAGGCCCAAACCGCAGGACAGGCAGAGTAAACAGCAGCAAGGCCAGTGGCTGCAGTGGAAGCCGGAGTGGGACAAGCGGTTGTGGGCCAAGCAGCTGTGGAGCAGGCGGGCTGTGCTTGCATGGCCCTCGCTCACCACCTTGCTGCCAGCAGCCATGCCCAACAGGGGTCTGGGACCCCAGTGCAGCAGGCCCCCACACCCTGCTAACGATGCCCCCAAATTCCTTGACCTGTCAGGAGCCCCATGGGCTAGATGAGACAGCTCCCCAGGCTGGTTCCCACTGGAGGGCCATATGTTTGACACCACTGGGATAGATCTTGACCATGAATTCTCAGGCTCTTGAACAAGTAACTAAAATACTTGCCTCTGTACCACAAATTTCAAGCAGCAACAGCTTAGACCAATAGGTCCCAAACTGTAGCCTACAGACCATGAGTGAAGCCAAGGTGGCCTCCAGAACACATTAGAACCCAACAGTGATGCACTGGTTTTGCTGAACTAGAAATAGCCATTTCATTCATATTACTCAAAGAAAAAAAAAAGGCTAAGTAAGAATTTTACAATTGCAAATGTAGGACTTTATTTTAATTTATATCACCATGACAAGGTTTTCCATTAACAGTTTTATGATAAAGGTCCATAGCTGTCCATGAGAAAGTCTGAAGGTTTACTGCTTGTATGTTGATCCAAAAAGTTTGGAAATCTCTGACTTAAGTCAGATTCCCTTGTAGACCTACCTTCCTAGCAGGCTACCTCACAAAGGCAGCATCTTTGAAACTGTGAAATCAGTATCCTTAACCAAATGGGTGGGTACTAGGCAGTGCTAAGTACAATCCAAATTGGAAAGAGGGCAATTGTGCAATGATCATGACAAAGAACTTTCTACCACACCATTTAAGATGCAGGGCAGCACGTGGAAGTTATTACCTCAGATTATACTGACTCATAAAGGACTACCCAAAGAGTCATGAGGAAAAACCGTCTTGAGCCCTAGGAGAAAGGAAAGCGTTGTGCTGCACCACGCTATGTAGCAGCCAGGAACAGACGCTGAATGCAACCTCAAACCCCAGATATTGGCTAACTGGCCTTCTTTAGCAGGTGGTATCTACCATAGACTGGTCTCAGTGTTTTGCATGTTTGCAATAACGTGCATGGTTTATGTAGCGATAACTCCTCGAACTGAGTTAATGGTCCCTCTACAATGTCTTCCTTCTCACTCAACCTTTTGCCAACAGGCAACAAAGTGGAATATATCCAATGCATGAGCAAACACAATCCAGTGAAGCAATTCCACCCCCTGACACTTTCACCCAGAAGCCAGCCTCTGTTCTGTCTGTCTCCATTTCAGGTTAACTGAGCTCTAACTTTCAGGTAGACACCCTTTTTGTGGCAGACAATTTAAGATTAGACAGACCTGAGCTGGGACATTGACTAGAACCTGTACCAAGTCCATGGGTGTCTAAAGCCATGAATATCATCATTTATACAGCAGCACCAAGTTGATTCAATTTGGCTTAGCAGGAAGTTGAGAACTGACTCCATTACAATCAAAGGACTTTTTGCCCTAGACTTTCATGGGTTCAGGTAAGGACTGGTTGCAAAGTCTGAAACAGGATCCCAGCTCTGGACTTCAGAGTTGGGAGGCATTTAGCTCATAGCTGCTGGATTTGATTCAATTCTGAATTTTCTCCTAATTGGGAATGTCTCCTAATTCCCCTAATTTTCTCAATCTATTGTTTTAAAAGGAACACAGCTCTTCCATCTGGCACAAAACTCAAAGTCCAATAGGCAGGAATATATGCTGTATAAACAGAGTTTTTATGACTCAGACCGCCCACAGAGCAGCCTTTGATACTACTGAAATGGTGATTACGTAGCAAGTGAATCTATTTCAAGAAAGTACCCTGTCCTGATTTTCCTGGCTCTGCTGTAATGCTAATCCCCCATTCATACTGGCACTGGAGTATAATTGCATGTTCTTTTGTGTACCGTCTTGCTTGAGGGTGATATGTTCCATCTGGAAGAAGGGTGACCACCAGGCTGCTCCCTTAAACTGAACCCACAGACCTCCTGCATGCCAACTGCCCTGGAGCTTGCTTTATTTTTTAGAGTACAGTAACATCTAGGAGCGCCGGCTAAGATCAGAGCCCCAATGGCTTGGGTGCCTTGCACATATCCCAAAGTACTTCTACTCTAGATTAAGGGTGGTCCACATGAGTGCCACAAGTGTGTCATGCAACAGATCAGGAAGAGGGCAGGTAGCACCGCAGGGAACAGAAATCAGAGCAGCAGACTGGGCAGGGGAAGGGGATTGGAGTGGCTTAAGTTGCAGCATGTCTGCCAAAAAGGGTGGTCATTTAAACTAAGGACTGAAGAGAGAACAGAAGCACCGAGAATGCACACAGCAGCTGAACGATACAACCAGGGATAAAAAGTAAGTCCCTTATTGAGACGGCCTCTCTCAAACAGGGACTGTGCATCTTGGAGAGATACAGGACTATGCACAGATGAAGTGAAGAAGTATATATTGTATACAGAGAGTTTTTATTCATATTAACGACCAGCTTCTATTCTGAGGCTAAATGCACTCTGTGACTGGGGAGAATAATTTGGCCCTATTGGAAAAGATACTTAGTCACGTCACAAAGATATTTCTGCTGCATACTTTCTAGTTAGAGCTGCTGTTCGTGAATAGCTTTTATGGTCTAATAAATCTGGGACTGTTCAAAGTGCAATGCGAAATCTGGCTGAAGTCAAGGGCAAAATCATCATGGACTTCAAAAAGGAGGAGGGTCAGGCCCTGCGTAGTAACTTCAGTAGAGGAAATGCCGCTGGCACAGAGGGGACAGCTTTCCAAGAAGGGATCATTTTATTTATGACAATAGGAAGTCAGAAAGAGATTGTGCATTTTACTGAGCAAGTGGAGGAAAAAAATTCCCAGTGTACAAGGACGATCACAGGCCAAAGTTCTGGGATCATAAATGCCAATTCCTGTAATAGATCTGCAACTAGAAGCACCCTCAGTCTGTGACTGACGAGAGTCATTTTTTCTATGAGTTGATTATATAGCCACTTTAAAGGTAGTTCAAGTTTCACCCAGCTAGTCTGCCAGAGAAAAGAGTATGGAGAGCCACAGAGATATCTGAAAGTAAGAAGCAAGGAAGAGCCATATTGTCCGCAGGTGCAAATCAGTGCAGCGCTGTTCATGTCAATGGAGCAACCCTGATTCACATCAGCAGTGTGGAGGACCCTGTGCCCCAGAACTATCTGGTTCCAGCAGGCAGAGCACCTAACTTAGTGACATTAAAGAATCAGTTGCCTTGGGGCTGTATCCGTAGTTTACTCACGAGGCTCAAGTCCCAGTTCTCAGCACACAGTGCAACCAGAGGGGCAAGGAGGGATGGAAAAGTACCTTGAAGCCACCCCTGTGCTGCTCTGACACTGGGACAGCTACATGCTTAAAGGAGAGATGCAGCATAACTTCCCATCATCCCCCTGGCATCAGGGGAGCTGATGTTTATTTCCATAGGTGAGGACTCCCCCTCCTGTTTCAACCCTTTCAAACAGATGGCTGCATGCCAGTTGGTAGCTCCCAGGTAAACTGGAGCAGCTTGACAGGGCTGTTATATCAGTCAGAGAGTGGGGAGGTGCAGGGAAGCATAGCCACACTCCCAACAGCCACTTAAAATGAGCTGAAGGTCCTAGAGCTCTTAGATCAGCTTTATGCCAGAAAATGCCTTAGGCCCATCTCTCTATTGTGGGATATTGAACCTCAGGGCATCATAAGTACAGCCCAACCATCCCTAATGCGAGGGAAAACCTGTCCCAGAGCCCACCAGATCCAAAGGGCTGTGCTTCAGACATGCCCAAACAGAGTGAACTGACAGCAAGGAGAGGACAGTAGCATCTGTGTTTGTTCTTACCTGAACCAGCCAAGCACAAAGTGGATGAAGGAGGCATGTATTCATTCTTCTGATCCTAAGTTGGGGTAAGGGGAGGGGAAGGAGGGAAAACCAGGGATTTTTAAATCCCACAAAAGAAAATTCTTCAGCCACTCAAAAAACAGAACCAGGGGCTCCAGATCCTGATGGGACCAACCACTTTCCTGGGGCGCTTAGATACTGTCGCAAGGATCTAGGATGGGAGACTTAAATATAGGCTGTTTCAATGGTAGCAAATAGGAGTGACCATTGACAAAGTGCAGGGAACAGAAACAAATCTCCACAGCTCACCATAGTATTTTCAGCTAATTCATTGCCAATGACAACTTAGGAACCCCATTTTGGCATAAACCCAGATTCTTCCCACACTTGACACGTGGATAGAATGAGGGCAAAGCAGCCATAGAGAGTAACAAAAGTGGAAACCCCTCTGATTTAATGGAAGCCAGATAGGAGTTGTATAGCAGGAGGTTCAGCATCTCACTTTCTCCTTTCTTCCTATCAGGTTTCTTAAATAAAGCAACCAGTACAACTGAAATTGGAGGTGGTAGAAAAATAGGGAGAAATCCACTCCAGTGTTGATAGTTTCCAGTCAACTGCAACTGAAATGCAGTGGCTAAAGAAAGATACATCTACATGGAGTAGCTAGTAGGGCTGTGGGAAGCTTTGGTCCCCAATTTGATTCGGCAGAGATTCAGCCAGATTCAGTGGCTGAATCTCTGAATCTGAATTAAACCAGAGGCTCCTTTAATCTCTCTGAATCAAACTGGAACCCTCCGAGTAGATTCGGAAAGAATCAGCGATTCGGACATAAACACAGCTTTAAGTGTTTTTTCTACATACCTTTAAAGTAGCAGATGACTCATGAACATGGCGATGCTGGGGCGCGTGGAGCACGCTCAAAAGCAGACCTGGAAGCGGACCAGAAGCACTTTCAGTCCACTTCCGGGTTAGCTGCCAAGCACGTGGAGGGTCCCCACACTCCTGTGGGATGCTCCATGCGCCCCAGCATTCACAAGGCACGCTGGCACCTCAAGGTATGTAGAAAAAACATTGAATCAGCATCAAATCCTCAGATTCGGATTCAGCCAAATCAAATCAGGGGTAGTGATCCGAATCAATGAATCGAATCGCTGTCTGCAATTTGGGCTGAATCCAAATCCTAATTGAATAGGGCCTGCTTTGCACACCCCTAGTAGCTAGCCAGACCAGCTCAAACGCATGGGAGTGGATAGCCTTTAGGGCTCAGTTCACTGGAAGCTAACCTTAGCACCCATCTCAAGCAGCGATAGAGGCCTGCGCATTGATAAGACAAAAAACCTTGGCTTTATTATTTAAATCTCTCCAGGCAAGTGTGGGGCTCAGCCAGCAACCATCAGATGTCTGAGGGACCAATACTACAGGTTGTTACCACATGCTGTTGCCCCTTCTTTCAGCACCACTACCCCACTTGGACAGTGCCATCCCTCTGCAAAGTTACCTAGGCTACAGCCCTGCAGGTCAGCATCTCAGGGAGGAGGCATGTGGAAGTCAGGTGCCCTCTAAGTGTAACTTGCTTTATTTACAAGAGAGAGCAGTCCTGCAAGGGAGGTAGTCAAACATCTTATAGTAGAGCAATCCAAGCATCAGGTATCTCACCCAAGTTTCTAAGAAGCAACTCTGACTCTAAAATGGACTGCCATCAGAGCTCATAACTCATAGCTCAGATTCACTTAGACTTCCTGCTCTTTTTCTCCCCAAGGTTGCCTCTCCATAGGAGAAGTAACCAAATCCTGAACAACAAAGCAGGTCTTCCCAGCAAAACTTGGTGACACAAAGCAAGCATAGATGGTATGTAAGAATGCCACTTGGTGATGCCTGCCATAATATTGCTATGTTGCCTCAGATTAACTGGTGCCATTTTTATAAGTAGCAAGCTTGGCTGATAATGAAGCCAGGACTTTCAAGAATGACAAAGGATTAAGGATATCCATTAGACACAAAAGGGGCTGATTTGCAAAAAAAGTGTTAAGACACTCAGAAGTTGAGCCCCTTCAAAGAAGACTCAAGGAGGCTACTCAAACACCATCTCCCATTTGAATATTTAGATGACAGGTCAGCAACCTTCTCAAGCTGCAGGCTGGAATGACCCAGCTCAGGTCAGAGGTGAGAAAGTGGGCGCTAGGACCCAGCCACTGCCCAGGGAAGCATCTGCCACCCTGGCTTCTCCTTGCTGTGGCATGAAGGAAACACTCACTACCAAACATCTGTGGGCTGGATCCAGTAGAGCTGTATGCTGAATATGGTCCACAAGCTATAGGCTGCCAACCTCTGATCTAGACTGAGAGTGGTGATAGCAGACCAGGTAGATATAAAGCCGCAATTGCTCATGTCTTGTGTGGGGGATTTTGGAGCAAGCATAGGGCTTGTGACAGGTTATAAAGCTTGCTGCATTACTGTCCCCATTCCTGTAAGTGTCAAGCCTCAGGTATCACATAGTAGAAGTTTTAAACCTTGGCTAGATCCCAGAGGGCTTAAAGATCTTCATATCCAATAGCTTCCCAGGCATTGGTGTCTTAAACCTGAAGTGTTACTGGGTGGTGGCCTACATGAATCATTCTTCTAGGTTTTCCTATAGCCCCCTACTAAGATAAGCCAAATAGCAAATATTCTGATAGCCAGGCCACAGACAATCTTCATATAACATACTGCAGACACTCTTCAGGTCTGCCACAGCTTACTTTGCCTTGCCTCGAGTCAGGTGCCAAAATGAATAATGCCCTCTCCCCACTCCAACCCCATGCCACCCAATGGTGTGATCTCAGATTGCCAATCAAAATCGTCATGCAGTCACAGTACTTCTCTCCACCTGCCCCTCTCCCCAGCCCATTAAAAACTGAAATCATGTCATTGTCTCTTCACCAAAGTAAAATCAGAGGCAGACTGACAAGGGAGGAGGCAACACACAATTAAGGTGCTTATTGGCTTTGCTTTAATCCAACATTTTAAATCAGTGTTTATTTTGAAATTAGACTCCTGTGAAACGTCCTTTTCAGGTTTCCTGCCCTCAGCAAATACACTACTGGTTGAACAGGGTTGCAGCTAAGCATGAGAGTCACTCATGCTCCACACCCTGAGAGGCAGGATGGCTACTGTGGGAAAAAGTGGGGGGGGCAGCCTGCTGTCATCACACCAGTGTCAGGCTTCATCTAAGTTGTTTATCTCCCATTCATTAACCTTTCCACTGCCCTTGCTTGTGTTGGCAAATCTGCTGAAGTTCAGGCACAGAATAAGTGAGGAAGAGCAACCCAGAGACCATACAAGGAAAACCAGCTGTGCTTTCAAGGCAGTTAGTTGGATAGCTTGTAAGTAGGGATCTACTTAAATTGAGATATTAATGGAAACTGTAAAAATCAGTAGGTCCCCTGCAAAAAAAGCCTAGTCCCTATTAAAAAGTGTGGGGACCATGAAAAAGTGATAAAACAGCTAGCGAGCTGGGGGAAGAGGCAGGGGTGGAAAGGGAGCTGCGAACAGAAAACAGCGAGAAGTCCTCATGTACTGAAGCACAGGGGGAAGGGGTGGGGGCCAAGATTTTTGCAGTAGAGCACAGCAGCCCCCCGCCTCCCCCCATGCCATCTTTCAATCTCCAAGGCCTCTCGGCCAGTGTGGGGAAGGGGGGCAGACAGACTGCCACACTCCACCATGAAGGTGGCAGCTAGCACTGCACTCAGACCACGAAATTGGGGGCAGCCACCCTGAATTCAATAGGTCCCTACTTATAAGCCAACTCTGCCATACGCCATTAGGAATGGACTGCTTAAAAATAGCAGTTGCATTGTTTTTAAAAAATTGCATGCAAGAGAAGGCCGTTTTCTCAGGGGGTTATCATCTGAGTGTGGGCCAACTGGACACACTCGTCAGTTATACCAAGGTCCTTTTATGGTGCTGTGACATTGCAAGAAGGCCTTAGTAAAGTAGAAACAGCCTCCTAAGAGTATACTAAAGGCACCTTTCCTGGGCCCCACTCTCCCTCTGTCCGCAAACAGAAATTAAAATAACTAGGAAGCAGGCTTATGTTCTGTAATCCCATTGAATCAACTCTTCCTGCAATAACATGCCTGAATGACCCAGAAGTGTTGTACAATCCCAACTACTATATAGCTAGAAGTACTGAGTAAACCTCTCCCCATCTAATGCTGATGAATGTAAAAAAAGTACCAGAGACAAACATTTGAAAAGGGACCATGAAATTAACATGATGTCAAATCAGAGAGGCCACAATCTTAGATAATATATGAGCAGTAAGATTTATCTGGCAATAATTTTTATTAGGACCGTACATAGTCAGGAGAGGTCTTAGATCCTGGCATGGATCTTTGAGAAATCTTGGTGCTCTGTTGTAGTGCCTGAAGACTGGAAGGAGGCCAATGTGGTGCCTATCTTCAAAAAAGGGGAGGAAAGTGGATCTGGCAGACTACAGGCCCATCAGCCTGACCTCTATCCCAGGGAAGGTCTTAGAAAAGTTTATTAAAGAAGCCATCCTTAATGGACTGGCCAACACCAACATCCTGAGGGATAGCCAGCACGGGTTTGTCGCGGGTAGGTCTTGTTTGACCAATCTCACTTCCTTCTACAACCAGGTGACCCATCACCTGGACAAGGGAAAAGAGATTGATGTCATATATCTTGACTTCAAAAAAGCCTTTGATCTGGTATTCCATGATCACTTCTTGGCGAAACTGGCCAGTTGTGGCCTTGGGCCCACCATGATCCGCTGGCTGGGAAATTGGCTCCATGGTCAGACCCAGAGGGTGGTAATGGACAGAAGTCAATTGTTGTGGTGCACTGTGACCAGTGGGGTCCCCCAAGGCTCTGTCCTTGACCCTTATTGCTCAACATCTCCATTAATGATGTGGACACTGGAGTCAGGAGTGGACTGGCCAAGTTTGCCAATGACACCAAACTTTGGGGCAAAGCATCCACACCAGAAGACAGGCGGGAGATCCAGGCTGACCTGGACAGGCTCAGGAAATGGGCAGACGAGAACCTGATGGTATTTAACACTGAAAAATGCAAGGGTTCTCCACCCTGGGAGGAAAAACCTGCAGCATCCTTATAGGCTCAGCAGTGCTATTCTGGCTAGCACTACGGAGGAAAGAGACTTGGGGGTCATCATTGACCACAAGCCTTCAATGCGATGCTGTGGCTAGTAAAGCGACCAAAA
>NW_017728947.1:6496679-6557549 GCF_001723895.1 Crocodylus porosus
TGATCAGAGGTCAGGAAAACAGATCTTACCATGACAGGCCAAGAGCCATGGGGTTCTTTAGCCTGGAAAAGCGCAGGCTCAGGGGTAATCTGATGGCCACCTATAAAAAAGTTTATCAGGGGTGCTTATCAGGATCTGGGGGAACGACTGTTCACCACAGCCCCCCCAAGGGATGACAAGGTCGAACAGTTATAAACTACTGCAAGACCGTTTCAGGCTGGACATAAGGAAGAATTTCTTTCCTGTCCAAGCCCCCAAGGTCTGGAACAGCCTGCCATTGGAGGTGGTTCAAGCACCCACACTGAACACTTTCAAGAGAAAATTGGATGCTTATCTTGCTGGGATCCTATGACCCCAGCTGACCCCGTGCCCTTCAGGTGGGGGCCTGGACTCAAATCTTCCAAGGTCCCTTCCAGCCCTAATGTCTATGAAATGAAATCTAAACCCTTCCTAAACAGCAGTATATAAAACCTGCTGATACATCACTACAATTAGCATATCCCACAACAAATCCATGGATTCCACGTACAAAGCAATGTATGGGGGTTGGACTCAATAAATCTACTGAGGTCCCTTCTGACCCAAACATCTATGAATTAATCAAAAAAATGACAGCTCCAGTACACCAAATGCCAACATGGAAACCATATGGGTAATGCTGAACTACTATGCTCCAGAATGAACTGCCTCAGAAAAACGATAAAGGACAGCCCAAACACTAGCAGGAGAATATTTTGTACAGAACAACTTCATCTCTGACCTCACAGTTATCCTCAAGAGAAACCTTCAGAAGATGGGAAGAAAAATACATAACTTTCCTGAGTATTAAAAACAAGAGAGTCAACACAGAAAATGGTTTTATAGCTCATTACTGTTTACATGCTTCTTCTACTTCTCTGTACTGCACAAGTAATGATGACTCTCTTCTTTTTGAATGGTCTGAAAGTTTTCTACAACTATGTTTATTTCTCTCAGCTCTTTTTACTTGATCCGTAGCTACTTTTGGTAATTTTTCTGCTTTTTTCCCCTTTTTAAGTGAACATTTTCTTTTACATACTGGGGTTAAATAGAAGTAATTTTTCTATCTCGTATTTAACAAAGATTGTAATCCGCTTATTACTCAGACCTGGGAGAGAGAACTTAGTACCTGAAGGCTTGCCAACATTGCTCTAAAATAAGAGGGGTAAGATCCTTACAGTGCCCAAGCTAACCTGTCTATCCACAGAGAAATGGGTTTGCAATGTGCATGTATTAAGTTTTAGTGAGAATGACATCAGCTCTTCCACATACACTCAGCAGGCGCATAATGGCCTGGCTACCTCGTGTCCAAACCCAGTGCTCTAGACAGCGTTTCTTAACCAGTGGGTAGCGACCCAAAAGTGAGTCTCAAAAATATTTTGAAAGGGTTGTGAGCAAATCCTCAGAAAAACCCATGAAAGCATGGGTTTCCCCTTGTAGCCTGGCAGTAGGCCGTGCGAAAAAGCACTGTTTTTTTACTTCTGTTTCACCATTTTGACAGGACAGCGTTTCATTTCAAGTTTTGTTTAGTTTCAAAACCACTGTTCCATCTTAGGTCGAAACTGTTTCAACGTTTGCCCATAGGCTTTAATGGGGAAGCATGAAACTATAACCACCTTTTCATCCAAATCTACCAAAAAATGACAACAGCAGGGATGGTAGTCCCTTCTGAGGGCATGAAGTCTGCCAAGTTTCAAGGAGATAGGTGCAGGGGTTTCTGGGAAACTACCTGAGGCTGCTGATAAGCAAAAAACTCGTGACATGTGTGACTGTGCATGTTAAGGCACACCCTCATTGGCACCGGGGCCTCTACACAACATGGTAGTCTGCCCCAATGCTGTCTCCTCCTCCCCTACAGCCTCAGCCTGGTCCACCACTTTAAACGACAACAGGTAATAAGTTAGTAAGCAGCACAGTAGCACCAGCAGCATCTCACGCAGCCAAACGGTCACAGTCAATGTCAGAGCAGTTCTTCCCCATTCCCCCTCTCCTTATTTTCTGCTTCCCTGCAGGCAAGCCAGGCTTCAGCTTCAACTGCCCTCATTCTGTTTTGAGGCTGTTTCAAAGCCCTTTGTTTTATTTCAATTATGCTGTTTCAAGCTCAAAACAAGGTGAAACAGCTTTGAAATGAAACAACCGGTGAAATTTCATACAGCCCTAACTGGCAGCATTCCAGCCTCCAATTGGCTGCTTGGGATAATTGGAGACAGTGGGCACATGTGGCCAGCACAGAGCAAAGCTGGGTTTTGGGAACAACCCTAGCTGCTGGATGCAGAGTGAGGGAGTGGCGTGGAGTGGAGCGAGGTCTGCCTGTCAGTGATGGTGATGCCCGGGGGCAGGGCTGCAGCAGGACAGGGGGAGAAGGCACCTGGCCCCTCAGTGGGGGAAGGAGGCTGGGGTGGTCCTTCACAGCAGGGAGCTGTGCGCCTGGGCCACAGCCCATACATGCAGGGGCCTGCAAAATCGCTGCTCACGCTCTGGCCCAAATGGGACAGCTAGGGGCCCTCTCTGCCAGGGCTGGGGGGGCAGGGGACTACAGAGCAGGAGCAAGGGGCAGCAGCAGGGCCAGGGGACTGTGGATCAGGCACTAGCAGGGCCAGGGAGGTATGGGTTGGGACAAGCCAAATCTTGGCAAATGGGTCCCAGTACGAAAAAGACAGGAAAAAGAGGACCACCGCGTCTACGATCTCTGATGATGGGTAATGCCAAGCTAGAAAATCAGCAGTTTCACAAAAGCAGCACCATTCTTAAGCACAAGTTTTCTAGAACAACTAGTAGTGGATTATTAAACGAAGATAATAAAAAGCATGACTAGGACTACACAACAAGGTCTTACTGTATTAGTCAGGTAGATATGCTCAGTCTGCCCCTATACATGATTGAAACACTCCAGGTCACTGCAGTTTAGGCCTGTGTTTATTACCCCTCCAGTCTGGGCATAATCATGAATGAAGCACCATGGAGTAATACACAAAAAACACTTCACAGCAAAAAAGGCTCTGGGGACCCTCCAAGTATCCTGAAGTAAAACTACCTTTAATCCGGTATCCAGTTACCTAGATCAGAATCCCAGTATAGAAACCAGGCTACAAGCTGCCTAGAAGCAGTCCAGTTACTCAGCCTTTGCCTTGTTTGGCTTTTCCATACCTGCTTGGATTTAACCCATCCATCTGATTTAAAGTAAGCAATACCCTGTTTGTGTTAGCCATTTACAGTATACTAGCTGACATCACATTTTATTTTGAGCTATATACAGACCTACTGTCTATGGCCTCATTTTTACAAGGAAACAAAAAACTAATGTTTTAAAATACACTTAGGAACTGTTAAATAGCTAGTGTGGACAACCCACGGACTTACTTCAAAGAGCACGTGTTGAAGTGTCAGTTGCCGTATTCTAGGGCACTGATATGCACCAACAACTTTTCTTCCTCATTGTGTTGGACCTCACCGCAGTACTGTCAAACGCAATGGAAAACCCCAGTTCACAGAATTTCCTGGGTGTAATCAACATTCCATGGCCTTACTTTTATCCTGTCTGCTTACACAAAATATCCTTCAGTATTTAAATGGTGGATTCATGGCTGCCCTGAGGCTTGAAATAAACATGTTGAAAACAGAATGAAGTGCAATACATAGAGACTTAATCAATTAATTATTAATCATCTCTTCTGTTCTTTTCATTGGAGCAGGAAGCCAAATTATCAATATTTAAATGTCAAAATTTTTAAATGCAAACTAATTTTGCCACCATTTCAGCCTGTTAAGTAAGTAGGATGCTGGATTTACCCAAGTGTATGGCAAGTAACTTATGAGGCACTTACAAGATAAAAAGCACCATGTGCTAGATATCATACAGTGTTTGCACTTATTCAAACTGCAGTCGCAGTTGCTTCCCCCTTTCCCTGCCACAATGTAAAACAGCAGTCTCCAACCTTTTTATGGTGAAAATCACTTTTTGGAATCTACCATGCCCCTGCCACCTGCCGTCCCCTGCCCCACCCCCAGCCCAGTGGCAGCAGAGAACTGGGGCCAGGCCCTGGCCCAGCCTGGTCTGGGACTCTCTGCCACCCAGGGGCCCATGGGGGGCTCCTGTCCCTGGGTGCAGCTTGGGGGAGGCCTCAGGGGCCTGTACTCCACCACCTGTGCTCTAGGTAGAGGCAACTGCTGCTGCAGACTGGCTGCTGCACTTGGTGCACAGATGGGGGGCACAGGGCCCCCCCCAAAGCATCCACCAGACTGCACCCAGCAGCAGGAGGCCCTCACGTGCCCCTGGGTGGCAGAGAGTCCCAGACTGGGCCAGGGCAGGGCCTGGCCCCAGTTCTCTGCTGCCGCTGGACTGAGCTGCACCCATCCAGCAGCCAAAGAAAAGTGGTGTCAGGTCCTGGCCCAGCCTGGCCTGGGACTCTGCTGCCCAGGGATGCGTGGCAGGGGGGAGGGGGCTCCTACCACTGTGCACAGGCTGGTGGAGGCCTGGGGGCCTGTGCCCCTCCTCCCCCACCTGTGCTTTGAAGGCCCATGTCTCCTCTCACCGCTGTATTCTGGGCACAGCAGCCAGCCCACAGCAGTAACCATTTCATCCCGGAGCACAGGAGGGGGAGCCCCCTACCAGGCTGCACCCAGTGGCAGGAGAGCCTGCCACGTGCTTCTGGGCAGAGTCCCTGACCCGGCCAGGTCAGATGCTACATCAGTCCCCATTGCTGAGCTGTGCTGCATGTAGCCAGCTGCAGCAGGGCTTGAGGCTCAGCAGCAGCCACCTCTGCCCCCCCCAGAGATGGAAAGGGAGCCCCTCATGCCCCTGGGAGGAGCCCCCCTGGGGTGCCAATCCTCCCACCACCCAATGAGGCTAGGACCCTATTTACCTTCCCCTGCTCCTGGCTGAGCTGCAGGTCAGTCCCTCACCACAGCGGCCGCGATCTGGTCCCCGCCCCTTCCCTCCCCCACAGATTGACCTGCTGGGGCTGGCAGGTGTGTGCATACCCAGCTGTCCCCCCCAGCCTAGGATCCACCTAAAGAGGCTCAAGGATCAACTGGTCTATTGTGACCCCCAGGTTGGTGACCACTCGTGTAAAACATCAGTTGTTCATAATGTTGGTCATTCATTTCTTTTTCTAAATAAAATAGACTGTTACAGCCCTTCAGCTCCTGTGGCTTTTCAGGAATTAGGAACTTGCATGTCATTTGGCAGAGAAACAATTATCAGTGGCTCATTCATAGGAACCCTCCTGCCGCTGGGTGCAGCCCAGCATAGAGGTGGAGCGGGATCTCGGAGCCATTATTGACTCCAAGATGAACACGAGCCACCGATGCCAGACCACATCCAGCAAAGCAGCCATACCTTGTCATGCATCCAAAGATGCATCTCAAGCCAGTCTAGAGAAGTGATACCCCACATCTATGCAACTGTGGTCAGGCCGCAGTTGAAGTACTGCATCCAGTACTGGGTGCCGCACTTCAAGAGGGATGTGGCCAGCCTGGAGAGGGTTCAGAGGAGGGCCACCTGCTTGGTGAGAGGGCAGCCAGATAACCCAACGAGAAGAGACTGAAGGACCTGAACCGCAAGAGGCGGTAGCAGGGGGACCTGGTGGCTGCCTACAAACTCATCAGGGGAGATCAACAGCAAATAGGTAGAGCCCTTTTCTCCCCAGCACCACCTGGGGTGATGAGGAACAATGGTAATAAGCTTATGGAGAAAAGGTTTAGGTTAAAGATCAGAAGGCAATATTTTACAGTTAGGGTGGCCAAAATCTGGAACCAACTTCCCAGGGAAGTGGCCCTTGCCCCTACCTTGGGCAAATTCAAGAGGTTGGATGATCATCTGTCTAGGGTCTTGTGAACCCAGCATTCATTCCTGCCTGTGGCAGGGGATCAGGCTAGATAATCTGTTCAGGTCCCTCTTGACCCTAGCTACTATGAAACTATGAAAGCATCTGTCATTTCAGCACCAACAGAAATCATCACATTCAGAAAACCAAGTTGTGTTCTTAGCTTGTAATGATGTCATCTTAGTTGGTTCCTCAGCAGAAGCAACTCTAACGATGAGTGGTATTTCCTTTTGTTTACTGAGGTCTTGCTTCAAGCTCATTTTTTACCTCACAGGGTCTTATTTGTGAAGAAATTCTACAAATTTAAAAAGATTCCAATTTCCCAAAACAGCTTGCCAATGTTCTACCAGAATATTAACTTACTGCCTTTTTGTACAGCTTGGCTTCAGTAAGTTTCTCCACATATGGTCAGCTTCATATGACCTGCCAATTTTTCATGTTTTACTAAAATAGTCTAAATATTTTTTTCCAGTGTCCATGCACTATTCCCAGCTAACAAAAGCTCTAGAGCTAACTCACAGAAGAGGTAATAAGAAAAATCAGCTGAAGTGAAAGAAAAGAAAGTATCTTTATACTTTCCTTAGTTGCAAGCTAGCATGAAGAGGAGAAAGCTGAAACATTTCTCCTATAATCGTCAAAGGAAAATCCTTACTGTAGCTTGCATGGGCCCATAGTTCACATGCAGAAGGCAAACTGCCCGCCAAACTGCCCATTTATCAGGATTTCAGAACACCGATTCTGGGACTTCCCTGTTCCTTTTCAGATTCTGCCATAGTCCTTGAATAACCATGCAGTTGCATCCAACTATAAACTATAGTCTGAAAGCCCCTTCACATCCCCAGATGGAAATGCCTTGCTGCTAACAATATTTTCTTTTCATCCTCTTTTTTCAGATCTCAGAAGTATCATAAATGTAAAAAGTTTTCTTTACACCAAGGAGGTTGTTTTCAGGAAACTGACATTTTAGTTTTACAATTAGATCCTGATGTGTTACCTGGAACTTAAACAGTTGGATTTCAGAAATCTTAGAAATGCTTGACTGTGTTTCACATTGTTGGCTTCTCTGTTTAGTTTTTCTGTTGCAATATTCAGTTCTAGGAAGAGTTTCCGTTCCCATAAGATTATCACTAGCACTTTCAATATTATGGTAAAATGAAACACCACTAATATGTAGATATACATATATTGTAGTGGCATCTCATTTTAATCATGGGAAATGTGGATTTTGGGTTACTTTTTTAAAACTGAAAATTGGGGATTTTTTTTTTTTTTTAAATCGGAGAAAACCAGGATCCCTGGTTATCAGTGAAGACCCCATCCTACTACATAGGAACATAAACTCAAGCTAACCTAGGAACTTCAGAACAACCAAGTACAAATGGACTCACCCTCAGAGAAAGTTTTGCCTGCTTCTGCTACTCTCCAGAAGCAAGTTTCAATCTTTGCCAATTTCCAATGCGATAGAAAGGTTGTGTTAGCACAAAAAACCTACCATCCTTTTATGTAAAACTGATCAGCAATATTCATCTCACAAACTTCCAAAGAATCCTAACACTGTGCAAGTCAAGGGCAGTATGATCACAATAGGTGAAAGGGAGTTGCATCAGGGAACCAGGGCTGGCTCTCATTTTCATAATCAGTTCTAAGAGAACAATATCTTCTCAAGTTCTGAGTAAGAACATTGCTGTATTGCTGAAATTGTGATCTGCCCTCATTTTTTCCCAAAGTGAGGACAAAATCCAAACCAAAGAATAAAAGTGACTACAGAGTTCTACTTGGTACCTAACTTAAAACAATATGCACCCTGAAGCTTGCTAGGGCACAAACCTAGTCCAATTAGATTTAAATAGGGTGACCATACATCCTGGTTTGGCCTGGACTCCATAGGCAGGTTCCAGCTGGGTAGTCAGAAGTCCTGGGCCTGAGCCCAGTGGGGCAGCAGCACAGCATAGTGCACCAGACAGGCAGGCAAGTAGGCACCACTGCTGTTATGTGGGAACAAGGTGGGTGGACATATTGTCACCCTAAGGTGCCATATCCGAGGACCTTACATTCTTGGTGCTCACACAGTGGCAGCAGTGCATGCCCAGAAGCCTGCCTGGTCCACCATGCCACTCCACCTCCCTGCTGGACCCCGGCCCGGGACATTTGACCAACTGGCCAGGACCAGCCTATAGAATCCAGGACTGCCCTGGCCAAACCAGGATGTCTGGCCACTGTAACAGAGTCTCAGGCTCTCCATTCTTTTGGGAGAAGCAGCAGCCTACCCAGGGAGCTCCGCAGGCTGAGCAAGGTGCAGCAGCGGCAGGTCAGAGCAACAGCCTAATGGAACAATTAGCAGGCACCTGCAAGCAGTCAGTTGACCGGACGTAGGCAGGGCCCTGGGAACATAAGCCCAAGGCTGGGACTGGCATGGGAGTCTCTCCCTGGCAGCAGCCCAGGAGAGCCACCCAGGGATGCTGGGCCAACCACTTCGCTGCCTGCAAGACCAGGAAGGCTCAGGGAGCTCACAAAGCACCTAGGCTAGGAGGCATGCTGTACTAGGGAAGAAAGGATTGCCTTCTTAAAAAGGGACAGAGAGCTATTATCCCTTTACATTATGTTATGGCCCAGGGGCTTATGTTTATGCTGTGTTTATACCAGCAGTTTGAGATGGGGCTGTAACACGTAGTCAGGGAGGTCCCATTAGTGCCCACAGGTCACATAATGGCTTTGAGCCCTGCCAGGGGCAGGCTCAAGGCTCTAGTAAGCATTGAGCCCAGAATGGGTATAGTGCAAGGCAGACAGGGGCCTGCTGCCAGAGGGGGCCGCAGACACACAGGGGCCAGGGGCCCAGTGACGGAAGGGACTAGCAAGATAAAGCCTCAAAGCTAGGTCTGACAAGGTGGGCCTAGGGCAGATTAAAGGGGCAGAGGCTGGGGAAGCTGAAGCCCCAGCAGCAATGACAAATAACACCCGCAAGGCATGGAGTGCAACGTAGGGGAGGATTTAGAGCCATGCAGCCCTTAAGACTGGAGGTGTCCTCTGGTGGCAGTTACTGAGGACCAGAAGGGTACTGGGGACCCTAGCAGGGGCTCACTGGAACCAGGGCCACACTAAAGCCCATGGACAGCCTCCCTATTTATTGTTATAATCCCATCAAGGCACATCAGACGAGACAGGAAGGAGCCCTAGGGACAGAGTGAGGCACAGCCACAGAGCCACCAGAGTGGAGGACGACGCACACAACTGTCATGGTCACCCCTGGGACACCAACATGTTACAGTCACCCTAGAATTAAAGTTATCCACATCAAGACTGAAACATACGATTCCTAAATATGGCCAGCTTGTGAGATGATCCTGAACCTTAAGGACATTAATGAAAATTATTTTGTAATTGTTCACCACAGAGAAAGGTGACACAGAGAACCTCCCATCACCTCACCTGGCTATTTCTGGACCAGTACTATGCACAGAAAGGTACACTGTGGCAGATCTGTTTCAGTATCTTTCTCCTTTGTGCACCACTGGCTACAAGAACTGGTATATCTTAGCCCAATGGACAGCTAGCATAGTTAGGTGACGGCAAACCATTCACCTTCGATGCAACTATGGCTACCTGGAATTTAGGAACTAGCAGGTTTCTCTTTGTACAGTCATGCATGGTGAGTAACATTGCAACACCATAAGAAAAGTCATCCTCTCCTGTGTTTGCAGAGGAAGAACATAAAGTCAACTTTTGATAGTTGTCAAGCAACACACAAACAAGGATTCCAGACAGGAATTTAAAACAAGATAAGAACTCAAATGGCTGTGAATAAAGAGAATATGCTTTTAAGGAACATTCTGATCAGGGCTTCAAAGTTACTTTCTTAACAATGGCCTTTCTAAACTCTGATCAGGATAAGTTTCCGTTTCAAAAACACTTTGCTTTAACAGTGCTTGTCATGGTTAGGCCCTGTATCTGTACTTAGAGTAGAACTATTCTTACTAGTTCAGATGCCAGGTTATCAGTAGTCTCTTTTATAATAGCTCAATTTTCTGTTGCAGGCAAAGACCACCTTCTTTGAGACAAAAGCTGTTTACTCTTTTTGTACAAAGCAATGGTCTCAGACTGACAGTAATGGCATTTTTTTTCACCTTCATGCAAATGTTCTAAACACTCTCAGGCCAACCAAGAATCAAGGTACTACAGGCCAAGGTTTCCAGCTGAACCCCTTAAACAGGGTATGCAAAACACATACCAATACAGTCATCTCTGCATGACATGTATTTGCATATGGAAATCCAACATTATATAGGTAATTCCTGCTTTGCATCCAGAACCATATGCATCTCTACCTAGGTTTAGAAGCTGCTGCAAGTTTCTTTTCCTCCTGAATGGCTATTTGGGTCTAACAACTGACAAAGTTTGCAAACATTCCTTTCATCGCCCATAGGAATTTGTCTCATCTTCCTTCTTCAACCAAAGAGACTTGGGTATAGTGCATGTGCACGCACACATGGCATGTACATTTGCAAGAAACCATTTGCTGCAGAACAAACCAAATTACAATCTTATAAGTTACTGAATGAAACTTTGCACTTAGTGAAATAGGCAGCGCTCCTGAATCGAATGTTGACATGACATGTTACCTTCTGAACAGAAGTGCAGCTGCTTTGCACAAGTACATAGACCAACTTGATAGCACTACTTATTTCTATTTGTTGGTAGAATCTGGTCTCACTTGCCAGGGAAAGGAATTCCCTTTCCTAAGAAAGAAAGGTCTCTCTAAGGTGCATTTGTATATAGCTTCTATATATGTGGGGGGAGTGGGTAAGTGATGAAAAGAGAAGAGCTAAGGACAGGTATTTTTAGAAAGGAACAAGCATGTAATTTGGCAGAGGAACAATTATCAGTGGCTCATTCATAGAAACTAGCAAGGTACATGCAATCCAACTGACAAATCAAGTTGCATGTTCACTATGCTTTTAATAGGCTGATTTGGCTTCCTTGTGTGGCATAGAGATTCCCACGGTAAAAACCCTACAGTAATGTGGATTGTGTAACAAGTGAATGCTCTCATGGGTGGAGAATAAAATTTTCTTGCATAAGAGATGAGCAAGCAGAGCAGAAAAACCAGGGTAGAAACAAATCTGGCAATCAACAAACAGCTTGGCCTTCATTCACATAAAACTTCATGAGCAAGAGGTTGCTTTTTGGATGCTTTCTTTGGAGGCCTGTCAAGCCTGAGGAGCTTAATAGTTACTGTTGGAAAGCAGGAGGCTAATGCCTCCCGCTGACAGCTGTCATTTGGGATTCCCATCTCTGGGCCACAAGACATCACAGCTACTTGAGTGTGCAGCCTGGGGAAGTATTAAGTATAGACAACTATTAAATGTCACATCTGGGAATGGAAAAGCTAAGGTTCTCAGATCTCTGTCCAAGACGCATGTGCACACCTGTCACTTTAATTTCCACTTCTACTTATTGGAATAATCTGAGAATGTTGAGGACTTCAGACTTTTCCATTGCCCATTTACCCTTTGAATGCTTGCAGGAGGGCATATCTGTCTACACTGCCATTATGACCAGAACTGGGAGAACGCTAAGAAGCCAAACCCACCCACTGAGTCCTGCTCCATAGGCACTAAACTCTAGAAAGAAGGCAATGAAGTAGCCTGAATTGTCCTGAGAACAGGCCTTACTGCTGCTTTTCAGCTCTGCCCTAGTTGCATTTACTGATGCATTATGTGATTGGAATAGCACACCAGTGGTTTGAGTTTGAAAGCATATTACTCAATTCTTCCAATAAACAGATCAGCAGTGAGCTAGTTTTGATATTTGGCTTTCGGTGGCAAGAATGCCCCAAATAAGGTCACCCACAGCTCTCTTACAGGCACTTTGTCAGGCTATCTTTAGGAAGATGACATTTCACGATCAGCTCATAAGTAAAGTTCCATTTGCTAAAAAAGCAACAACAAAAGCTTCCATTGTGGAGCTTATTTCTGAACAGCGTTACAGACAAGAGTCAAATATATGACATTCAGAATCTACCAGTCCATTGCCAGAGACTCAACTAGACAGGCCAGATCTTACCTTTTCCATCCGATCAGACTAATAATGCATGGAGGGAAGACATCTGTCTCTACAACAAGGCTGAAGCCAAAACGCTTTAGATACAATGGTAGCACAATTGTATCTAAACCATAAGATAAGCTTCAAATCTGATACTGCAATCCTCAAACAGCCATTTACTCAGGCACTCAAAGGCTACACTTGCACATTTGAGGCCATGTTGGATTTCTTCATCAATATCAACTTTGAGAGAGATAGCTTATGAGGTACAGGAAATACTCAATGTTCTCCAGAACCTTACTGTAAATCTGAATTACCAGAGCTGGGGACTGCTCATTAAGAGCTTGTTGCTGAAGGACCTTAGTCTTCTGAACGTTACGCGTCAGTCCCATTTTCTTGTATGCCTAGGTAAAGATGTTGACGATTGCCTAAAGGTCTACTTCTGAGTAAGCACATACTACAGCATCATAAGCATACTGGAACTGGATGACTGAGGTCAGGGTGGTCTTGGTTTTGGCTCAGAGTCAGCTGAGGTTAAACATCTTACTACCCATTCAGTAGTTTAGCTCCACTCCAACTGGATACTGGTTGGTGGTCAGCTGTAGCATCACAGTAAAGAATAGAGAAGAGTGTTGGAGCAATGACATAGCCTTATTTAATTCCCATCTTAACCTCAAAGGAAACTGCAATAGATCCATTACTGAAAATAACTGCTTGCATACCATCACAGAGCAGGCAAAGGATGGTGACCAATTTCAGTAAGCAACCATATTTCAGAAGGATCCTCCACACCACTACTTTGTTAACAGAATCAAAGGCTTTTTTGTAAGGTCATAGAAGGCCATGTAGAGAAGTTTAGGTTGTTCCCAGCATTTTTCTTGTAGCTGGCAAGCTATGAAGATCATGTCAGTTGTGCCTCTTGATGCCCACACTGAGACTGTGGGAAGAGCTCTTCAGCAAGTGGAAGGAGACTGTTCAGGAGGGGCTTTGCAATTATCTTGCCTGTCGTAGACAGCAAGGCAATCCCTCTGTGGTCTCCACAGTGGGACTTATCTCCTTTCTTGAAGACTGTAAGAATCATAGTGTTACTACTTATTCAATAAGCCCCAGATCAACTTTTCTATTTCTTTGCCTGATTCTGATGACAGGCTAGTCAGTCTAGAGACACCTGGAACACCCTACTCGTCCTAAAGAATGGTTCTCTAGTCTGGCATTTAGACAGTAGTCTCAAAATTAAAAACGATCACCAGAACGCATCTTCACATGCACTTTAAAGCGCAGTAGCCTATTTTACGGCGAATTAAAGCATCATGTCAAAAACCATGCTAATACACTCATGTGCAGTAAAAATAGGCTACTGTACATTAAGAGTCACTAAAAAAGCATGTGCTTGCACTACTGTGCAGTAGGGCAACCCAACAAGTATTTATTTAGTAACTCACATTAAAAAGGTACTGAATTTAATGCACATTAGGAAAAATGCATTAAGGAACATATAGACATACCCTCCGTCAACTTTCTTGGGGATTTCTGCATAAAAGTTTTATTTTGAAAGGTTTCTTTCTAGCTTAACATTCCCACTTAACAGACTGGGTATTTATTCACTATCATGCTTTGTTCCAAATACAGAACATAAGTGTTAGTTACGCATTTCTGCCTTTTCTGCAACACTGGTAATTTTACCATCTCCACCTAATAATCCTAAAACTTATTGTCTTTAATTATGTAAACAACCAATTCCCCCCACTCCCTGGCCCGAGTCTTTTGCTTTCCTTCTCAGCTTTTTTTAGATTAGAAACATCTCATTGGGATTGCTCTTTCCCTTGCCTTAGCTTCAACACTGAGTTAGAATAGACCATTTCGACAGATTTCCTTACCCTTAAATCATGATGATTTTTCCAGGTCAGTAAAACATTTCCACAAAGCATTTCTAAATCACACACACTTCTCATTCAAGTATGTTTCTGTGCTGATATATAACTAATGTGGAGCCATACATGCCATTTTCCCAAACTGTACCATCATTGGTGCTTAAGTTAACACAAACATTTTTCCTAAACTGACAACCTTGTGGAATTCACCCTGGACTCTAACAGACAGCCAATGTAGGCTCTTTGCAACTCATGAGCCAGTAGTTCCAAATATGCTGCAGAATGAACAATGTCCTAACACCTATTCAATCCCAGGAGTCTACAGTGGGATTGAAAAGATGATGTTGTGATCTCCAGAATCCCTATGGCTACTGCCACCTCAAGAGCAAGCGGTGCTTTGGGGAGTTCTCTCGTCTTTCCCTACACGACGCGGGGGGGGCCGGATCACATAAACCCCCCCAAAACACAAAACAAAAATGGGAGAGTACTACATGGCTGAAAATTAGAACAAAGTATTCATTTGCAAAAGTTAGCAAGCTTGATGTTGCAAATCTAAACAAAGCTGTTATAATGCCAATTTACACAAAGCCACTTTTCATATGTTCTCTAAATTCAAAGTTAGCTTATATTTTTGTAGAAAAAGGGTATAGTTACATTAGGTCATATTTGGCATGCCTCTCGTTACATACTATATACAGAAGCACAAGTAACAGGAGATCAAATTGGTATTCTGTTAACCTAGGAAATTTTATGGACAAGACAACCACCACTTTTCATGTTTCACAACTTTAATAGAATATTCTAACTATTCTGTACAAATTGAAAACACCGTATTAAGTTACAAATGTGTAAGGTAAGGCTGGAGCACTCTACATGCCTGGTCACAGTGTTGAGATACAGTTGCTATTCAACTGATGCCAGAGATTGGCATTTGGATGCTTAAACTAGAAGTGTGCACCTGAAATACTGCGCAACAACAGGTAGTTTTGAAGACTTCAGAGCTTTTAAACAAATTGTGGAACGGAGTAATTTGAGCTGCGAATAAGACACCAAAACTTCAGATTTACCAAGTTAAATTTTGTTAATCTATATGCTCAGAGTGAAAGTCCCTGCCATGCTGGATACTAAGCAATAAGACTATTGGAAGTGTTCTGGTTCTTTGGCTGCAACCCACTTCTATTGACAGCAACAATTTGGCTGTAGATCGTTTGGATTTTCCCTTAAAGAATTGTCACTTTGAAGCACGTTCATTTTTGTCTAAGCTACCACCTTGAGAAAGACTAGTCAAATTTTCCTTGTACAAGTACCCATATTTTATGCAAAACAGGAAGAAGAAAATATTTTCAAGTATCTTAAAAACTATTAAAAAGCACTAATTCTTTCAAAGTACTTACAAACATGAATGAATAAATAAATACAAAAATGAACAACTAAGTAAATCTCAAATATGACACCCTTTCAATAATGATAAAAAGTAAAATTTACTTCAATTTAATTGGCTTTACTCAGATAATAAATATGACATTTAAAGAAGCGCAAGCACTAATTTGATTTGTAGGTTGCAGGAAATGTTCTTTAAAAAGGGTGGGGGGGAACGAGCAAAAAAAAGTCAAGTCCTATTGCTGCATTTCCTTTAACTACCACTCATTTCATCCATTTATAGTTTAGCTTCTCAGCACATGGGCTATTCCACAATTTTCAAAGTTCAACAAGAAGATGGATAGTCTTTACTTTGTCATTTGGATTATGTCCCTATGAAGAGGAAAGAGGCTCGTCAGAAAGCCTACTGACAATTATTTAGCTACAGTGTACCAAAGGCTGTAGAGTGTGCTTTATTTAAACCTCATATTTCCCAAATGCATTGAAGTTGCCACTGTACAAGTTAAGCAAAAAAGAAGAGTTAGTGAAAAATCATGCATTTTAAAACAAATTAAGTTTAAGCATTGTTAATAAGATTGTGCTGCAGCAATGGAATATCCTGAACTGCAGGCCAGGTATCCAAATATTTGTTACAAGTTGTTCAAATATCACTCTGAAGTGGTATTTCCTTATTACTGTTGTTTGCATTCAGCAGGCTGGCTGGCATCTTTCTGTTTAAAGTAGAAAAAGAAAAAGAAAGAGTCACAAAAGGATAAAGCTTACAATAAACGTTCAGCTGAAAATTGAGATTTGGTCATATGGTTTTTAGTTAAATGTAATACCAAATTAACCTTAAGTGGAGATATCTCCATGTAAATCATGATCCAAGGTTCTTAACTGCAACTCTCATGAACTTGGTATTGCTCAGCCCTTCAGAAGTTTGAGGCTTAAGCTTGGCTTCTCTGTAAGTCTCCAGCAAAACAGCTCAGACTTTCTAATTCAGTCTCCTAAATAAATGGCCTAATTTTCAAAAGCACTCAAGCCAAATAGAGCTGCAGTAGCCATAGAAATTTGAAAGCAAGAGTATCAAGCCACTTGCTTAGGAGTCAAATTTAGAAAGTCTTGGCCTGTGTTGAAGATCAGGAATGCTGGTTACCTTAACAGGTTGTGCTCCCCTCCAGGCTACAGACAGCTGTATTTGTGCCAGCTTATAAATACTGCTGTATTTTAGACTGGGTGCTCCATCTGCTTAGATCTTTGCAATTTACACACTACCACTTATACAATTTTTTTAAAATACTGAATTAACATTCCTCTTTTGTTTGTTTCACCTTTCAGCCCTGCTTACTGTAAGACAAATACCAAGTTTCCTGAATAGTACAGTAAAAAGGAAAGGTGAGGTACAGAAGAGACAAGACAATGCCGAACTTTGTGAAATAATGTATACCTTTGATCAATTAATCTAAAAACAACAGAAATATTTAATATTTGTTTGTCAACATAACTGTGTACATGCCTATTTTCCCAACTGCTTTTCACATAACACTGAAATGAATCAATTTGCACTGATCTATCCCTGAACAAGAGAATTCCTTTGTGAAAGGACAAGTATACAGCAACAGCAAAGAGATTATTTCTTAGAAAGAAAAAAAATACTGGATATAGTTAAACTTCAAAGTCTACATTACACTTTGGGTAACATTTTCTAAAATCCAAGTGCTTATGCACCTAGAGCCATACTGACAGATTGTGTAATTTATTTGTCCTGCATATCCAAATTTCACTTTAAAAAGTAGCTTTGTGCTTTAGAAAAATGCTATCCTTTAATTACAATTAAAATGCAAGCTGCAAAAAACTACCAGTGAACTACTGCCGCACTACCAAACCATATCGCGCTCAAGCATAGCTGGACCTCCAGGATGGCAGAGAAGGAAAGTGAAACAAAAAACAGAAAATAGCCTACGCAAATCACTGCACAGACTATTCATAACTGTAACAACTGATCTGGTTCTGTGAAACTTCAAGAAGTTTCCGGACACAGGAGTGTGCCTAGAGAACACACTGCCAGCAGGTCTCTGCCAGTTCCAATTTTGTAGTAGAGTGCTGACTTAAGGACATCCACTATCTTCCATCTTGAGGATGTCAAACTCACTAAGCATAAGTCAATTTCTCAGAGATCCAGGCCCTGAAGTATCTTAATATCTACCCATACTTTAATATCTACCCTTTGCACATCATATGGAGCAGCAAAACTAGTGCCAAGACAAAGATACTATTTATAATGCTGCATTCTGTATTAGCTTCAATCTCCAAATGATCTCAGTATGCAGCCCCACACAGAGGCAGAGAGACACAGATAACTGTTAGAGGTGCACAAAACAAGCTGAAATCAATTTGGATTCGAGCCGAATCAGGGACAGTGATTCAATTTGCTGATTTGGATCACTGCCCCCGATTTGATTCAGCTGAATCTGAAGGTTCAACGCTGATTTGGAGAATCAGCGATTCGGCCATAGAAACAGCTTTAAACATTCTTTCTACATACCTCAAGGTACCATAAACACTGCAGTGGTGGGACGAATTGAGCATCCTACAGGAACACGGGGTGGCCCCCCGTGCTAGGCAGCAAAGCCAGAAGTGGATCGGAAGTACTTCTGTTTCACTTCCAGGTCCACTGCCAAGCATGCTGGGGACCCCACTCCCCCCCCCAGCTCAGCATCAGCTGTGGGGGGACCCCAGGTGCTTCCCCCAGACCCAGGAAGCAGCAGTCACCAAGTTGGGGGAGCACAGGAGGGGACCCCTGCAGACCCAGAAGTGCTTCTGGTCCACTTCTGGGTCTGCTGTTGAGTGCGCTGGGGAGTCCCCCATGCTCCTGTGGGATGCTCCATCTGCCCCAGCAGCACAGCATTCATGAGCCACCTGGTACCTTGAGGTATGTAGAAAAAAAACATTTAAAAGCTGTCTATGTCCAAATCACCAAATCAATTCGCAGGGTTCCCGATTAGATTCGGAGAGATTAAAGGGTCTCCTGATTCAATTTGGATTTGGAGAGTCAGCCACCGAATCGAATCAGGGATGAAAGCTTTGCACAGCTCTAATAATTGTACCATTTCACATAACCCCCCTCAGAGTTGTACTTGGTTTATGTACACTTAAAAAGCAATCTTTGACAGAGCTGATTTGCTAATAATCCAGTAACAGCCTAGAATCTAACACCACCCACAAAATGTTGGTTTGTGGTAGAGATTGCAAGCTGCACTTCAGCATTCAAAGCTGTCAATGAGCTGGTTCCTTCCCAATTGCCAACATTCTCACCTAGACAGTTGTTCAGTGGGTCAGTTCCATCTCACTTAGACACCAGTATGATGGACCAAATTATGCTATGTCAAACATGATGAGAACTGGCCACATGACACCACGGGCATTTTAACTCAAGTCACCCGTTTCAACCAACATTTGTACAAAAATGCTAAGCAGTTTATCTTCAGCGGGCAGCTTCCAAGGCAAACCAAACACTGCACAGAACTACAACTCTGTTCTTCAAGGAGCAAAACAGGACAGCACAAACAGAACATATTCTATGAGTGTATTCTACCTATAACTACTCATAGCTTCAGATTTTCAGCATGGGGGGGAAAATAGCCAAACAGATCCAAGACAATGCAGTTTCCCCAAGTACCAACTGACCTCTGGCTCAGACACACAACCCCGTCCCACCTGTTAGACAGTCTGATGTCCTCCAGACTGGGGGCATAATTCCACAATACATGAATCACAGCATCATATCAAAACGGGTCTGGAAGGGACCTCACAATGTCATCTATTCCAGTCCCCTTGCTCAGGGCAGGATCACTCTCATTTAACCACCTCAACAGTGTGGTCGCATCCAGACTAGCGCGGCTGTTTGGTTCTCTGGGGACAAGTAGCAGTGGCATGCCTTGTGCTGGAGCTACTTGTTCCCAGGGAATGCCTGTGCCACAAGCATTTTGGCATGCAACAGGATACCCTGGGAGCAGTAGGGGAGGCTGGGGCCAGCACTGGGCTGGCCCCAGCAACCTTACTTGGGGTCCTCCCGGGGCTGCAGCCACAGTGCTCCAGCCCAGCAGAGCCTGGCTAGCAGCTATAGTGCAGTTCTGGATGGCCTGGCTCAGTTTTTCAGCAGCACCCACACTCCATGCTTGAACTGCTCTGTTTTTTTCTGTGAGTTTTTTTGACCCCTGGATACAGAAAAAAACCCAGGGCAGCACACACCCAGGCAGTGTGCCCTCACAGCACAGAGAACACCTCAGTGTGCAGTATGTGGCGTTGCAAATGTGTTCGCAGCGCCACATACCACACAGCCATGCTCATTTGGGCGCACCCTGTGAGTCCAACCTGTTCCCAGGCAGACAAGGTTCTTTGGGTAAACGTGATATCTTTTATTAGACCAACTAAATAGCTGGAAAAAAACAAAAAAACAAAAAACCAAAAACCGTTCTTTGGAAGCTTTCAGGTATAAATGCTATTCCTGCTCTCAGAAATTCCAGAAATGGAGATTCCACAATGTCTGCAGCCTCCTAATCTCCAACCTAGATGTCTTCTGTGGCAGCTTGAGGCAACTGCTCCTAGTCCTGTCCTCTACAGTCACAGCAAAAATCCCACCTCCATCCTCTCTACAGGCACCCTTCAGGTATCTAAAGACTATCAAATCCCTCCCCCAAGTCTTCTCTTCTCCAGACTTAAATAAGCCTAGTTCTTTCAGCTTTCCCTCAAGTCATGTTTCCCAGGCCCCTAATCATTTTTGTCATTCTCCACTGAACTTGTTCCAATTTGTCCATGTCCTTCTTAAAGTGAGAGATCAAACACACAGTACTCCAAGCAAGGCCTCACCAGTGCTGAATAGAGCAGAGGAACCACTTTCCTTAATTTGCAGGTGACGCTTGTTAATACAACCCAGTATGCTATTGGAGGGGGTGGGGGTTTTCTGTTTTGTTTCACAGCAAGCACACTGTTGGCTCACGTTCAGTTTACAGTCCTTCTCTGCAGTACTAGCCAGTCATTCCCCAATCTGCACTTGTGCATGTAATTATTCCATCTTAAGTGCAGGACTTTGCACTTGTCCTTCTTCAATTTCACAATTGACTGCAGACCATTTTTAAAGTCTCTCCAGCTCATTCCGGATCCTAACCCTACACTCCAGAGTGTCTGCTACTCCATCCAACATAGCATCATCCACAAATTTGTTAACTGTGCACTCAATCCCATTATCCAAGTCATACGATATTAACGATGTTAGACCTAGGGCAGACCCCGATGAACCATATCTGATACCTTCTCCCAATCTACTAATGACTAATTGGGCATAATGATCTAACCAGTTATATATCTATTGTACTTTCATCTAGTCTGCATTTCCTTAGCTTGTTCATGAGAATGTCATGCAAAACCATGTCAAAAGCCTTGATCAAGTCAAGGTATATCGTATCCACTGCTCTCTTATATCCACAGAGCCCATCACTTTATTACAAATAAAATCAGGATGGTTAAAAATGACTTGCTCTTGGTGAATCCACACTGCCTGCTCCTGATCACCTTTTGCTCCTGTAGGTGCTTCATAACAGTTTCCTTGAGGACCTGCTCTATGATCTTTCCCAGTATTAACATCACACTACCGGTCTGTATTTCCCCAGGTCCTCCTTCTTCCCTTTCTTAAAGATGGGCAATATTTTTGCACTTTTCCAGTCACCTGGGACCTCACCTGACCTCCACAAATTCTCTGAGAGGAGACTCAATTCCTTCATTACCTTAGAGTACAACTCATTGGGCCCTGTCAACGTGAAAGCATCTAGCTCTTCTAAGTAATCCCTAACCTGTTCTGCCATTACCTTAAGACCAGTGAGCCAACCTTTTGGTGGCACACCTGCCAAAATTAGCCACACATGCTCCCCATTCCCTTTCCCTGCCTAATCTACCACTTTCCTTTCTGCTTCTTCCCCTGTGCTCCCTGACTAGATCTGCTACACTGCTTTCTGCCCTGCTTACTCTCGTACTGCCTACCCCCTCACTGGTTTACCATGTGCCACAGGGGTGGCTACCCTTGACTTAAGCCATTTAAACTCCTTGCCCATTTTTGCTACCAACTGCACTTGTCATCTGGCAGCTGCCCCATTTGTGAATTTTTTATTTTGGCCTAAAGTACTTCATACTTCTCTGCCTCATGCATAAACTCCCCTCTGCATTCTTGTATGGGACCTGTTATTTCTTTAGTATTCTTCTTACTCCTGACATACTTGTAGTCTCTTCTTGTCACCTTGTACCCCTGCCAGCTGCATCTCAAATTATGCCTTGGCCTTATTCATTTTCTCCTTGCATGCCTTCGCAATACTTATACCCTTCCCTAGTAATATGATCAAGTTTTCACTTTTCTAGGATTACTTTGAGTTTCAGCTCACTGAGGAGACTGCTAGGCTGGTCTTCTGCTGCAACAGAAGAATGGGAAGTGCCTGCTCCATCACCCTGAGAAGGATCTCCTTAACATGCAGACTGCTTCCCCGCCACCTCAGACTTCCCTCTCCAGGAATCCTGCCCACCAGTTCCCAGAGTGTGCCAAGTCTGTTTTTCTGGACTCCACTGTCTTTATTCTAATACACTCCTTCCTTCCTCCCCTTAGCATCTTGAACTCTATCATTTTGTGGTCACCGTCACCTGAATTACCTTGAGTGATGGCTACTCTGGAGAAGCTATATTGCATATTACACAACTACTACTTTCAAATGTAATATGTCATTTTAGTGATGGAAGTCCAGAAAAAAATACCTCAAAAGTTGGGCTTCTGCTCTTCCTTAATGGTAATGTAGAATTTTTACTATAGCTCATCATTATGTCAAGACATCTGTTCCAAAACCTTCAATTCTTATTTTACAGAACTCCACAAGTCAAAAAGGCACTAATTTTAGAAACCCACCATTCACCTTTCTAGCACTGCTCAATGCCCATACTGGTTGACACAGGACATACTACTGGATGATTCAAAGAAGAGTTACCTCCTGTCTTTCTACACTTCTACAAGTCAGTCTCTTGAAATCTTCCAAATCTGTCACAAACGAAATATTCCATTTTGTTCCATGTGCTGAATGATACAGACGTATGGAAGTTGATAACCATTCTTCTTTTCTAGATTCTGTATTCTGTTTCTCAAATGCAGCTCAATTACCAGGTATTTTATTAATCAACAGAAACAAACACTAGCTTCGCTGGGGAGAGAACCAGTCATCTGATGCTAAGACTATCCATAAGAAAAGATTAACAAACTTTCTGAGGTCCAGAAATGCCAAGATGTCACATCTTAATGATTCTGGTAACCCTCAGTAAATTGCCCAAGATTCAATCCTAAATGGCAAGAGTACACAAATTTCAAATGCAAATGTTGGAAATGACTTCTGAGTGAAACAGATATAAAGCACTGTGCTCCAAAATAGGAGTTCCTGAAAGGCTCTCCACCTTTAGAAATATTGTCTAACTCCTTAAAACAGATTTGCTGGCTAGTGGTGGAAACTTCAATTGTGGTTGCTTTGAAGATGGAACAAGTACTTGGAAGCAGTAGTTACTGTCCTCTTAGGAGGGAATGTTTTTAATTTAACTTGAAACTATGGTAGTGAACTGAACTGAGCCAGTTAACTTCTTTTTCCTCTTCAGGTAATGGCATACTTGCTCCAACTGGTTAGCCAGCTACAGCAGCATTTCTCAACCCGTGGGTCTCACAACCAAACAAGAATATAGGAAAGGGTTGTGAACAACCTTTAAAAATAAATAAATAAATAAATCGATTCTCCTTTAAAGGATAAAAAGTTGGGAAACTGGCTTTTTCCTTGCAGACTGGCAGAGTTCCAGACTGCAAGGATTACTTGTAGCCCCCCTGCCCCATACACCCACCCTCTGCCCCACACATTGGGACCTGGGGGCAGTTTGGGAGTGAGAGGCACTGGGTCAGGACTGGCCATTGATGTTTATAAGTAGGCCCTGGTACAAAAAAGGTTGAGGACCAGTGAGCTAGAGGACACAGCCCTTAAATTTTTTTATTTATTTTTTTTAAAAGGCACAAATGTGCCAGTCACAAGAAACGGAATACTGGAAAATACTGAAGTTTTTCAGAGGCTCAACTACATAAAACAGCCTTCTTCACCTAGACTCCAGAGCCTAACCCTTTGCACAGGTTAAGTGACATAGTTCTTCCTGGACATTTTACCATCAAAATAAGATGCAATTAAAAAGAGAGAAAAATGGAAAAGAATGAAAATAAAGTCAGAGCAAGAAAATAAGATTTAAAATATGAGCACTGTTGAATACAATTAGCTAGAAGGGAGGAACAAAGTAGGAATGGGAAGACAAACAAAGTCTAGCAGAAGGAGGTTTGACATGTAGCAAAGATTGCTAGTACACAGAAAGGTGAAAACTTTTCCAGACGTGGTGAAAAAACAGAATTTAAAGAAAAGAAAGGAGACAAGAACAGTATGGTAAAATCTCTATTATCCAGTACTTCACCAACCGAATATTCTATTAACTGGAGTTTCTGGCCAGCCAGATGCAAGGGGGGGCAGCAGAAGTTCACACGCAGAGGCCACTGCTACCCAGTGCTGCCGCCGCTCCATGTACAGCTGCCACCCCCCACCCCGCCACCAGCCAGACATTTGTGGGGGGTAGGGAAGGGGAGCTCGCATGCAGCAGCTGCTGCCACACCCCCCGCCCCTTCCCACCTCTGCTCCGTGTTATTTCAGATAACCGAAGTTTTTACATAACTGGCAAACCCCCTACCTCGGGGATGCTGGATAACAGGTTTTACTGTACATAGAATGGGTGGTTTGGGAAGGGAGCAATGAAAAAAAAATTAAGAGCATATTATTATGCATCTATTCATAGCATTACTTATCTTCAAGACTACTATTATTTTGTTTGGAGAGGAGCAAAAACAGTAACTTATAAAAGCAGGACAAGAAATCTGAGATTTATTCTAAAAGACAGGGAATCACTGAATTGACAAAATGGAGACAGAAGTCACACTGGTGAGAAGATCGTTTTAGCTGCTGAATGTCTGAAAAGCTAATTCCCATATTTTGCAAGCTGATAGAAGGATGTTACACTAGTCCAGGCATGATAGTGGCATGAATGTATTCTGGTAGACAAGAGAGGGGGTGGAAAATAGATGTTTTCAAAGCAATAAGATTTATAAGTCAGAAGATAAGCTCAGCCTTAGGGCTGAATGATGGGAAAGATACCGAATATAAAAATCAAGAGGGAGGAACAGAACTGGAAAGAGTCGTATTTGTCATGAGGTTTGGGAAACACCAAGAAGAAACACAAAATACAAAGATGCAAGCCTGGAGTAGAATAAATTTCTAGGTCTGGGGTACAGACAGAATAACTGTAACACTACTGAGGGATACTGTTATAAGCTGTTGTTATACATTTGCATGATTCTGTAGCAACCAACCTGGCACCAATTTCCACCCCACTTCGTCCAGGGTCAAAGTTGGGAGGAATTCACTAACTTATATTGTTGCAGGATCATGCAGATCAGTTGCAGTCTAGCATGTGCTATACGCTTCCATGCATCAGCCTCCTCTCCCCTCCCCACATGAAATGGTTACAAATGTACATTTGTCCATGCTCTTTGTAAAATTCTGTGTGAACAGGCACCTCAGGGGAAAGGGAAAAAAGAAAGTATGACCATGAAACATCAGGAAACAGAAGGCAAGAGAAAGAGGATCCACTAAAAGCATAACTATGTAGAAGAGGCAAACGAGGGAAGAGAACAAGGAGAGAGAGTTGTGACAGTCAAACAAGAACTTCCCCTGGCATAAGCATGACTGCCTATGTCAGAAAGAAAGGAACAAAGACACAAATTTAGAACAAGTCAGTGGAGCAGAATGGAAAAGGAAACTAGAGGTAACTTGCAAATACACAGTAAAAAAGAACTCAGTGCAGGCCAGTTAAGAGATGCAAAGGATATGGTACCAACTGAAATACAAAAAAATAATCTCAGTATGTACATACATTCTATAACCCTGAAGTACTACAAGGCAAGTCATGACTTCTGTCGGGGAGGCAAAGAGGTATTCTAGCTTTAAAAAGACATACGACACTACTCAGGAGTGTCCATCCACAGAAATTTTCTTCTTTCCTCTAAACTGCTAGTGAGACCTATACCCAAAATTTCCCAAAATTTTTTATACCAAGAAGTAACTGTAAACAAACCGCATGTCATGGGCTACAAATCGGAAGCTTGCAAGTTAGGTACGAATGGAATTCCACCTTACCTAGAAATGTATGAATGATAAACAGACTTAAATTACACCTAAACAGGGAAAAAAATTAAAAGGAACTGTCAGCATGAAAGAAAAGTGAAATTACAAAATCATACAGGAGGCAACAACCAAAACCTTCTAAAGATACTGTAATAAATGCTTCTACAAAATACAATACATCACAGGGCATGCTACACAATATGTAGCTATGTCCGAGGGATCATAGCCACTGTAGCTGGTATAGACTGGTTCCTTCCTTTTAAAGCATCTTTGATACCATTATACCAGTACTAATGTGTTTTGCTCTTCAGTTCTCCCACCACTGCTTTTCTATTCCTTTCTGAAAAAAGTCAAGAAAATAGCAAATTAAAAAAAAAGTGTCAGTGCCACTCTTTCTTCATTTGGGAAGGATTTCAACAAGGATATAAGTTTCTACCAACATGAAATGTTTCCCTTTAAGAGACAGGAATGATTATGGAAAATGGCACTCGAAAGGATTTACAGTGGTCAATTGCAAAAGACAGTGTATCAGTAACATAATTTAACTGCAATTTTCTTCAGTTTTGTGTGCTAGTTATTTCCTCTTATTTGTGCTAGTGAAAAAAATGAAAAAGGTGCTGTGTGAACAGCAGAGTGAATAAAACTATGTCTGTACTTCCCCTCTCTATATCTAACTATAGTTTAGATATTGTATAGGTGTCTGAATCATGGCTGAAAAGAGACTGGAAGAGAGTAGTGCCCATAATCAACCGAGTTTTAAGCTAAATTATACTTGGCACGTGTCTGTTTGAATAGAGACATGACAGGATGGCAGAGGGCTGGATTTTGCAACACAACCAGAAAAGAAAGCAGCTAAGTTATTAGTTGAGGGGAGAGTGGGGGAGAGGGAGTAGATGAGCTAACAAGCAACTGTAAAAATGAACTGGTGTCTAACATTTAGACTTCAAACTGATAGGATTCCGATATGTACAACCTTGTAAAATAGTTTTTTGGAAAACTTTCTATATCATTTCCCTTTACTTTATATAGGCAGATGGGGAACAATGCTTCTGTTCCAGTGCAAGTAAAACAAGGGGTGGGAGGCAGGGGTGGAAAGCAGGGGGTGAAAGGACCTCCCTTACCCCCAACTATCCAAAATACATTGTTCTAAGAACTTATAAAAAAGCCTTTGGCAATAACAAGTATAAGGAAAATAAATGTAAAGAAAAATCTGCAATTAGAATTGGTTCTCTTCAAAACAGCAGAGAACAGTGGTGCTCAACCTGGCCGCCTGCACCAGATGGAATGGCGCGGGGCCAACCCTAACCTCCAAACCTACCCTCCCAATCCAGCCCCATGTACTTCATGTAGCATGCAGGTCCATGTAATCCAACCCGCAGGGTTTCCCACAGGTCTGGAAATTTGGCAGCACAGAAGCAGCAATTATTACCACCACCACTCCCCACTGCCAAATTTTCAGGCCCATGGGGAGCACAGCATAGAATCCCAATGTACTCTGTGGTTACTGTCTGAATACTTATAAACTACTGTAATAAATGAGGATCTCACCCATATACCTATAAAAACAAAAAGTACCTTAGGCTCACTTTCTGTATCCTCCTCTTCCTCTCCCTCCTCTTCACCTTCCAATTCCTATGACAGGAAGAAAAGAGACTAAAAGAAATTAAAATTAGTTTAAAAAGCAGCTGCTTATGGTGAGGAAAGCCATCTAGTAGAACTAGTGCAAATATTACATTCCTGTGCCTTTCACCTATTAAAATCACTTGGGCTGGGGATAAGGCCTGACAAATCATCTGGCCTGGAGTGCTGGCTTACACATTCATATGGAAGCTACTGCAAATTTCCAAAAGGTCAGGTTTTACTTGTTATGTCATTATGAGTTTCATACTTTTTGTCCTCCACCTGCCCACTCCACCTGCAGCTTTTTCTTGCTGGGCTCATGTATTCCTGTACCTGGTGCTATACCACTAGCATCCTTTCAGCTCCTCTCCTTGCACGTGCCTAAAAGCAAGTGCTAGCACTTCTGAATGGAGGCAAATAAGCAACTGATCAAGAGCTGGTTTTACAAAAAGCTCAGATTCCTCATTGCCAAAAGGCTGAACTCCTCAAAAAATAGCCAGATACAGTCCAGACCCAAAGTTAGACCATTTTACCATGATGTTGTTATGAAAAGTTTTGAACATACCATGATGAAGAGTGGGGCAGGGGGAAGGAAATCACATATTGAGTTATTTGCCAAAGCATAGTGTCCAAATTTAACACTTTATTTTAGTGAAAAAATTGTATAGTGACTATCACTGTTGTGCTTGCGCTCTAACACCACCAAAACAAATGAACTTCAGTTGTAAACATAAACCAACTCAGAAGTAGTTCTTGTAAGTCCTTCATTTAAAAACTACTTTGAAAGGACCACATACATTTTAAAAAGAAAGGCTGAACCCTAGGACATGTAAGACTGCCAGTTAGCGGGATACCCAGCCTGTATTTTTAAGCCATCTTCCATTGCAGCCGAAGCCTTTACCTTAATAAACAGCTACATCATCTTTGCAACCCTTACAACTACCCACAACAGTTTTCTTTGGTTTCTTCGTTTTAAAATGACTCCACTAGTATTGAAAGTGCCAATCCTCAATTCCTCTCAGGTGCAAAAACTAACTGCCACAGATTGTAGCACAAAAATACTGGACAAAACTACGATGAGTACTCGTGTTGCTTGTAGACATTAACACACACCAAAACATGCTTTACCAGAAGCAGCAGCGTGTTACTTCAACTAGACTCTGCTGTGTCTGCAAATATTGGGTGCTTCGGAGGGGCTTTTTGGCACTTAGCTAAAGCCGATTCAATCTCCTATTAGACAGAAAGTGCCAAAAATGCCCCACTGAAGTGCCTGATTTTTACAGACATTGGGCAAGCCGAGTTGAAATAACACTGCCTCTTCTAGGTGTGCGTGGGTCTTGGCACAGGAATGTGCCAAGTTTCAAGTCAAGTGCCTTTTTTTTTTTTTTTTTATAAAACATCTGCAAGCACCCCTCAGGTACAGCTGTAGCAAGAGACAGAATAAATATACATTTCATATCTTACTATTAAACTATGAGAACAAATTTTGGAGAGAACTATGAACATAACAGCTCCGTTTTTGCCCAACAAATGATAACTTCAGAAAAAGAAATATGGTTAGTGATATATGTCTTACCTCCTCTTCTCCTTCTTCTCCCTCTTCAAACTAAAAACAAAAGAAAAAAACAGAAAAAAAACCCCCCACACTTTTAGTTCTGCAGAATATTTTATGTACGTATTAGCTATAGTAGGCATACCTCATGAAACCTACAGCACATTTTATTTAAAAACATTAGTACTTACACCATTGCAAAGTGGTTATACAGTACTAGCTGCATTTTTTTTAGATGTGGATGCCATTATACAAAATTAAAGAATTTGCCTTCTGTCCTATGCCAAACTGGGAAAAGAATTAGGATTCTAGAACTCATCTCCCAAGTCTAATTTGTTTCCCATTAAACTACCCACTGTCGCCTCTAGATGATGACAATGATGCCTGCATGAGAGAGGTCATTTAATCTGATCAGACAAAAGGAAATCTCAACCCGGAAACATGACTGCAAAACATGTCCCTAGTAAGATGCACCTTTTTCTTGAGCTGTCTCAGTTCTGCAAGAGACACAAAAGATACAAGCCATTACATACATGCACAAATGCCTAAAGGATTTGTGAAAAAGGCAGCATAATTCCATTTTAAAAGCCAAGTCAAAAGCAGAAGTCTACAAACCATAGTAAGTTAGATGTTCATAAGCACTTTTTTGAATACTGTACATTTAGATTAGAAGCTGAAATAATACACTGACACCCCTTTTTGCTGTGCTTATAGGATACTCACCATGAATCAAATTTAAAAAAAAAGAAAACAAAAAAAACTTATTTAATGGGATTTGGTGAAAACAAACATCAAGAATATTTTTTTAAATATAGCTTTCAAATGAAAAAATTTGCCCTGATCAAAACTGGTCAGTGTAATAGCTTGGAAATACATCCTTAAAAAGAAAATAGGAAAACTAGTTTGCTCCCAAGCCAGAAATCTTTTGTTTTGTCTCCATCTAGTGTCTGTGTGCTACCGTAACACAGACTGCTTCTTTCACTCACATTCCTATAAAGTTACCAACTCAAAAAAGAGACCAAGTTACAATCTGCATTGCTTCAATAAATCAAACTTAAGCTGCAACTCAGCCAGCACAATGAAAGCCCAAACAACTCTTAACATCAGCTCCACAAACTTCTGCAAAATCTTAAGTTCTCCTATCAATATATACTGAGAGTGTAACCATCCCAGAGGTCAGCCACTATCCTGTTGCAATTCAACAAAAAGCTGCCAGTAAAAGGAAGCAGCAGATTAAGTGAGTGGTGTGATGTTAAATCAGGTGGGGGGGGGGGGGAAAACAAACAAACAAACAAAAAAACCACCTCTCTCTACGGCTAGGGACAGAAGTTACAGAAACCGGTTTAAGTGATCAGAAACCAGTTTAAAACTGTAATAGATGAGAAGCTCAGTACACATAAATCAATTTCAAAATGGCTAAAACTGGGTTAAGATAAGCCTGGTTGAATGCATCAGTTAACTGATTTGGATCCAACTGGTTTGTGAAACTTCTGCCCCAGACCTCTTCCGAGTTCAGGTTAAATCAGAGTCCCCCAGCATGCTTTCCAGCCCAGGGCTGGGCTGTGCCATCTCCTCCAGAGAGCAGGGCTGCCCCATCCCTCCACTCCCTTGCTGGAGCAGCAGGAGCTGGCTGACTAGGGGCAGATCCAGTTGGGGATGCAGCCCAGTCTATAAAGAGGTGGGGGGTGGGATTTAAACACCCCTTCCCTGACTCAAGCTTACTACTGACTGCAACTATGAACTATAAATCCCAGAGGCACCTGGAAGCAGGAGGAGAAAGTGATGATAAGCAACCCTGCAGAGCCCTGCTGCTGTAATTCTGGACTGCAAATCCTAGAGAGACCTTGGGGGCAGCAGGAAGAGGAAGTGAACACACAGCCAGAGAACCATGCTCTAGCATCCCCTGGCTTCTGGGCTAAGCCACTGCAGGCGTGTCGCTACATTTCCCGAATCAAAAGGTAAGTGTCTATTCACTTCCGTTTCAGTTCAATCAGTGTAGACTGACCTGCAAAGACTGAATTGACTCAGCCTTGGGCTTTCTGACTGTCTGTACCTAGCCTATCAGACATAATAAATGCTAGGCAGTCAGTCAGTGAAGGGTCCCAAAAGATGCATACCAGTCTACTGTAACCCTGGTTTGCCCAGTTATTTGGCCAAAAAACTTATTGCTGATTTCAGATGCGTTATTTATTCTCTTCCCAATTCCTACATGAAAAAATTTCACACATTTATGTGTTTTAGTCAAGCAAATAATGTTGTTATTCACCATTTTCACTGGAAGAAACTGATTCTTTGTACAGGAAAACAAAACAGACAAGATCAGTCATAAATATACCTACATTATCATCATCCTCTATAGCTTCCCCAGTGAAATAAAGCACAGCACGAGGAACTATCCTTTCACGGAAGAAGTGTCCGATTTCAAAGTCTGTTGCTAAAGTAAACTCTGAATCTTCATCCTACAAAACAAGTCAATTCGGTTTAAGGCTTACTACCAGAAGCATAAACACATTACACAGATAGCTCACCTTCAGAATTAGCACTTGAAAACCGAAGAATCTGAGATCAAAGCCAAGAGGACCAGGCTTCAACTTTAATATATTTACATTTTACAACGTTTCAGAGACATTAGGGCTGGAAGGGACCTCAGAAGGTCATTGACTCCAGCCCCCTACCTAAGGGGCAGGAAGTCAGCTGGGGTCATAGGATCCCAGCAAAATAAGCATCCAAATTTCTTTTGAAGGTGTTCAATGTAGCTGCTTGAACCACCTCCGATAGCAGGCTATTCTAGACCTTGGAACCACCTCCGATAGCAGGCTATTCTAGACCTTGGAACTCTATTCTAATGGAAAAATAATAAAATCCCAAACTCTCTGCTGGTTTAGAAATTGAACTCCACCTAAATACCCCCTTATATACAACCCACATTGGAACACATTCCTTTAACAAGAAGGAATGGGCTATTAAACTAAGAGTACTACTAAGTATCTGTGTTGTGATGGGGGAAAAAAACTATTTATTAGGGACCTTGGATCTTACTAAGGAAGAGCACTGGGTGGCTTCAGGAGACTGGACCTCTTGCCAAGGTGGCCTGTTATAAAACAGACACAACGAGAGACGGAAGAGCAAGTCATAGGAGAACTAAGCTATTTGGGGAAGTAATGTAAACAAAGTATTTTGTCTTATCAAACTGAAAACTCAATGTTCTTACTAAAAAAAAGTCAAAATAAGAGCAAAATCTATGTACTACCATAGGTGTAGGCATCTGAGTAAAGTCTAGGAAGGGAAGTTTAGTATGCAAATAAACACAAAAGTAATAAGATTTGAAAAGTGAAACTTACCAGTGACTCGCCATCCCCAGATACTACAAAAACAAAAAAGATGAGTATTCAAGAAATGGTTTTAAAAACATTTCAGTGTAAGGGTAAACAAACACCCAGTGAGACCATGATGATATGAGTAGAAATCTCTTCACAGAAATAAAGTTAGGTAACTCTGGGTATAACTTGTTGGAACTGCAGAGCCTGCAAATCCTTGGTACTGATAACATGACTGAAGGGAAAACAATTCAGTTTCAGCTCATCTTTAACATATATAAATTGAATTTAAGAATCTTTGCCATATTACAACATAAAGATAATGAAATTAAGATGTGTGAACACTGCCACTCTGATTTAATGTTATAAAAATGTTGGGAAAGGGAAATGTTATCCATCTTTGAAGAAGGAACATGGAACCTTATTAATATCTGCCAAATATTAAAGGTCTCAATTCTGCAATTAATACAAAGATGTAAAATCTGTTGTCCACCAGTCCTCATTGGTAAGGTTAACAACTCTTTGCAGAAAGTTCTTCCAGGCCTTGAAAATAAATTATTTCAGACTACACAAAACTACAATATGACTGCTATTACCTGATAGTGCCATAACTCATTCTCCTTTTTTCAGATCCAATGCTGGGAGCATAAATTAGAACACCACTGTGTCAGCGTATCCTTCTTCCTTACATAATCTGAGATTTTCTCTGTCATGGCTGTATTTGTTACAAACAACTACAGCAAGACAACATAATACTTTGTACAAGGCTAGCAAAGCAGGGTGTGGCAACTTATGGCCCGGCAGGACAGATCTGGTCCACAAAACAATTGCAGGAGTGGGGGAAGGGGGAAAGCTCAGAGAAAGCAAGAATATAGCTTACGATCAGTGTGACAGAGTTTAATTTTTAAACTGTGCATCTCATCCTTTAAATCTAGAATGGCAGTGTAGAGCCTTGCTGTACAGTAGTATTAAGACCCAAACTGACAGTATTAAGAACAAAACAGCCAGAATACATTAAACTGTGCTTGAAATCCTGTTTATACTATATTCCACCCAGGTTACGTGCCTATAACATCAGGTAAAAACAAAAGTTAGCTGTTCTAGCATCTTTAGCTACACCTCAGATTACTAAATCTCTCTCCCTGTTTAATACGGCTGTAGGAAACAGCACCATTCTGCTTCATCCGTTTTGAAGAAACAGCATTTCGTTTAGAGTTTCGTTTCATCAGAACCGTTTCAACATTTCGCTCATAGGCTATAATGAGGAAGCACAAAACTGCCTGTAAGTTTGTCATTTCTAGCCTGATTTGGACCAAACGTGCAGGGATAGCGGCCCCTTCTGAGGGCATGAAGCCTGCCAAGTTTTAAGAAGATAGGTGCAGGGGTTTCTAGGAAACTGCACCTCAAGTTGCTGACAAGCAAAACTGTCACTTGCCAGCAGCAGCAGCCTCCCGTCATCTGGCAGGCAGAGCAGAGGCCCACCCGCACCCCTGGGAGGAGTCCACCAGAGCCCCACAGCCCTCCCAGGGTTGCGGGCCCCCGATCTGCCTGCTGGATCACAGGAGGCTGCTACTGCTGGCTGAAACCGACGCTGGGTGCAGCCCACACCCAACGTCGGGAAGACTGGTGCTGCCGGTGGTCCCAGCCAGCAGCGGCAGCATGCTGTCATCTGACATGCAAATCCGGGAGCCAGCACCCCAAGAGGACTGGGGGCAGTGCCAGAATCCTCTCGGGGTACACAGCCCCTGGATCTGCGTGGGATGACAGGAGGCTGCTACTGTGCTGAGACCAAGCCCGGCTTCAAAACTCAAAACGTTTCGACTGCCCTTGTTTCATTTAGAAGGTTTTGGTTTCATTTCGATTTCACTGTTTCGAGCTTGAAATGCATCAAGACAGTTTTGAAATGAAACACCAGGTAAAATTTTGCACAGCCCTACTGTTTAGTTGTTGGCAAATAGCAGCTTTTTTGTTCTGCTACTTGGTTCTCATTTCAGACACTAGATCAGTGGTTCTCAACTTTGTTAGATTCAAGCCCCTTTCAGAACATGCCAAATCTTAGTTATTTTTCTGCACTCAAGAAAAAAAATTAAGAGCAACTTCTGTTACAAACAACTTGAAAAGACCACAACAGGATAGAATGTATTTAACACAATTAATTCCTATTTGAAATCTCTGGGTTTATCTTGTGAATCATGCTCGCAACACTAACAACGTTAATACTGCATGACACCAGATGGCACCTCTTAAAGGATTTAAATGAGAATCACTGTTCTAAATGATGGATTCAGGGAAGCGATCAACTGCAGTCTAACAGCAGTACTCTACTGCTTGCCAAATGCATATCCCACTACTTTAGATCCGATTTAGCCACTTCAAATGAGGTGTATATATGAACATATTCAAAGGAACATATCTGCAGTACAGACAGCATGGTTAATGAATCTATAAGTATAGCCAAAATAAACAAGCCAATTTGATAAGAACAGAGTTCATGTAATTCACAGAAGTCCCAATAATCCCTTTCTACAGCTCAAGCTTACCTTTTATTGGGCTGAAGAAGTTAAAGAACGAATCATTGGGGACTTGTTTAGTAATTGTTCGAACTGTGCCCCGACCCTTGTGTTTCTGCTTCTTCTTGATTGTTTTAACTGTAACATTTTTTCCTTTCTTCCAGTCAATACTGCACCTACAGACAGTACAAGGGAAACAATATTTTATTGCAAAGTGACATGGGGAAAATATGCAACTTTAATATTAGTAAAACACAAAGGGAGGCAAAGATTGGTTTCAGTTTTATAGGCAATTGAATTAGCTTAACAAAATATTAAGCCTGTTTTGAATACACTGTTCTGTATTAATGCTGTTGTTACACTAAATATTCAGTGTACAGATATAGGAGTACCTCAAGGGCCCAAATTCTCTATTCATTCCCCACTGTAGAGCTCAATCATTACAAAGTTGGGAACAGTGTCACACAGCCAACCTAAGAATCATCTTTGTGCAAGGAAACCCAGCCTAGATGGTGTGGTGTAGCAATTATTCTCCAACCTGGGTGTCAGAGGGACATGGCTGGTGAAGTAAGGACATGGAACAACCCTCTTGAGCAGTGGACAGCCAGGCAAAGTACAGTCCAGTCCAGTCCAGTATCCATATTCCCATGCAAGGGACCAAAGAACTGCTCAGCTTTTGTGAGAATCAGACAGCTGTGAAGGAAACAGACATATTTGCAGTCCCAGTATGAGGCCATTGCATAGCACAACTTGGACTGACTTGACATGTTGTTCAACTCCATGCTACTGGAACTGTTACCCAACTTGGCTCTCACACCACCAAGAGACTGAAGTCAGGCTGTAGTTTTACTCATGTTTGCTCAAAACACTGAACAAGCTACAGTATAACTACAGTCGGTCAGGACATATAACAGACAGTTACCATTGGAGAGAGAAGTATAAATAAAGTTATGTGCTAGTCCTGTGTTCATTGCTGTACTCAATCTCACAGTGAGGTAGCTGTTTGCTCAGGTAGAAAGCCACGTGCTACCTACTATAAGCAATTTGAATAGGATAGCTGCTCCGCTTTATACTATAAAATCCAGGGCACATTAAAGTAATCCTGTTGTCTACTCACATGCTGAAGCAGACTCCTAATTGGAGAAAATAGTCCACCATACTCTGGAACAGTTTAGTGGCCTAGGACACCTTGTCCCACAGATAGTCAACCAGTCAACTGTTTGACAGAGGTAGCCATGTTAGACTGAAAAAAAATCAGGCAGGGTAGAGTAACATAGTCTAAAAGGGGTGTCCAGGTTGAACTGCCTCACCCATCTTGTACACACCCAGACAGAGAAGGACCGTGACAAGCTTATGCTGCTGCCTTAAGTCCTTTCCAGTACAACCTCTTTCCCTACACACCCAGAGCACAAGGTAGGATCAGGAAGGGCTGCAGCAAGAGCAGGCACTCCTGCTTGCTTCAAGTTTACCAGATAACCCTAATGCAGGCAGGAGCCTATGCTCATGTCACTACCCTTCTCAGTCTGGCTCTGCATACAGTGGGCAGGGCACTAACCTGGTGGAAACAGCAGCACCCCCCGTCCCAGTTGAGAGCTACTGAGGTAAGCTAAGGCAGAAAAATAACGGTTCTTAACTGGGGTGCTGCCAAATTCAAAAAAGGTTGTGGACAAGTACCATGAATCTAAAAAGGTTGAGTGTCACTGGCCTAGACAAAAAGGAATGTTGGTCTATGGGACCACCACAGTGAAACCAAACCAGCAAAGTATCTAATTCAGCAGCCAGTCTATGTATGAGCTTCTGAAAGGTTTTGGTACATGGTTGGGATACTTCTAGGAACGCTAAATATTATTCTTTTAGGAACAAAAACTGGGTTAAAAAGCTGAAATTCACAGTTTAAAAGGCTAAAAGCTACATGATCCCATTACCAGCAACTTAGAGTACAAAACTGCATCTATATGGTCACTACTCTAACCTCTTAAGGTCACAAGAGGTCAACAGAAAGGTCCAGTTCTGACAGGGTAAACAGGCAAAGTTTCAAAGTTTACTCCACAGAACAAAAATCTTTGGTGCAGATCCATAGACCTGGGCAAGGCAACTGTGAGTCAGCACAAACTTCTAGGAGCCCAGCTCCTAGAGTCAAATTTACAAATTCAATGTTCTATATACTGTGAATGGGGACAGTTAAGTAACCAAACAATGGCTTCATAGACAGTACACTGAGCAGGGAAGTAAGCTAACAAATGGCAAACTGCCTCACCTACACACTAAAGCACCTCTGCAAGCCTGAAATTTAAAGCCCCAAACCCTGCTCCTACACTAAAGGTGTTTAAATAATCTCTTTAGGAACAGAAAATTGGAACTCCTTAAAAGTAAAACATAGCTGGTAACAGAAGTGATACCACCCACTTGAGTTTAACCACTAGATTATTGCATAACTTGGAAAATGGAAGTGGGAGACCAGTATTTTAGGCCCTCCTCAATCTGGGGACTGTGTTTTACTCCACATTCAGCACCCTTTATCCAATGAATATGTATAAAGTCCCTAGAATAGTTCCAAAGACAGGGGTAAGAACCCAGATTTCTCCCTCTTAGGCAAGTACATTCATCATTGTTCTAGAAAGCTTTCCCCAGGAAAACTTTCATTCTTTGCTGTCATGGAAGAATTTCAAATAGGAAGATGGAGAGTAACCCCAGCCTAGGGTTTATGGCCCTCTTTTAAAAAGAGATTAAAAAAAAAAAAAAAGAAGTACGTCTGAATGCCCTCAGGCTGAAAGCACAAAGTCCAGGCCTCCCATTTCCTGATCATGTGCCAGCCAATACTTTAGTATTTAAAAGACAGGCACATCTGCTGTGCCAAGACATGTGTTACACACCTTCAGAGCGTGACTGCCAAACCAGACTTACCCAAATATTTAGATACAGAGTGAGGGTGAACCAATACAGATTTTCTGGGCCAATACCGATGGTCAATTATTAACCAGCCACATCAACCAATACCAATCCGACTGCAGATATGCAGCCCCACAGCCTGAAGAGCAGTGTTCAGCTAGTAAGTCTGTGGGGGTAGGGAGATTGAGGCCTCCACGGTGAAGGAGGAAATGGGGTAGAGGCAGGGGCTGCCCAGGCATGGTCCGGGACAGAGCCACAGGCAGCTTGTTCAGGGATGCAAAGGGGGAGAGAGGGCCAGCTCCCACCATGGTGTGAGCAGGGTGAAGGCAGGCTGCCTGCTGCAGGCTCAGGGCCTCTTCCAGGGCGTGGGGCATGGCAATTATAACATTTTGGGGTGGCTGTAGCCCCCACTTTCAGCATTGCTGTCTCCTGCCCCATGCCTGCCCACCCCAAAACACAGCCCCAGCCCAGCTGCCCTGCCAGGAAGAGGCCAGCACAGCCCCCGACCATGAACCCACAGCAGCGCATGCACATGGCATTTTTCAGTGACACTGCCAGCAACACCAGCCAAAAAAGGCCAGTTGCCAATAGTGTCAATTTTCCTTTAATCAGTGCTGATATGAACCAATATAAATTGGTGCACCTCTAGTACACAGGTACTTAGTTGGGAATCCTGAATTATTTGGATTGGGAGATGGCCAAGCTGAGTATTTCAGGGTAGGAGGATAGTAGGCCTGTGCGAAGCTTCAGGTGGAGATTTGAATCAAATTTTAATTCAAAAGGTCCGATTCGATTCAAAGCTCTCTGAATCTTTGGAAGATTTGGAAAGCTTTGATGATTTGGGCAGCAGGAAGCTGCAGCCAACTCCAAGCTGGTAAGTACTAGGGGCAGGGACCATGGGGGGTGACCTGGCCTGCTCCCCCAGCCCCCCACCACATGGCTGCCCTGCCCACCCCAGCTCCCAGCCCTTTAAAGAAAAGCCTCGGTACTCACCAGGTGCTACCTGGCAGGGGGTGATCCCTGCTGCACCCCACTGCATGGGGGGCTCTGCACAAGACCCCCAACCCTCCCCCCCCAACTGACTGAGTCAGTTATTAGATAAAAGGTGCTAAAGAGACTCCACTAAAGCTCCCAATCTATACAGACATTCAGTGAGCTGGGTCCAACTAATGCAATGCCTCTTCTGGGCACATGCTAGACTCAGTCCAGAGTGCACAGAGTTTAAAGTAAAGCTCCAGGGTTTTTTTGTTTTTGTTTTTTTTAAATGTCCGTAAGCAGCCTTAAAGGATTTTACCAATAAATGTAGGTGCCTGCAGACTGAGGCACCAAGGCAGTTAGGCAGGCATTTTTTTTTTTTTTTTTTTTAAATAGCTCGCTTGCATTTAGACACTTAATTTCCTCCAAAAATTACTCTTTAAGAACGAATTTTTTGGCTTTAGCCTTAATTTTCTGACTAAAAAAAAGGCCAACTCCCAGAAAAATCTGTAAAAAAATCTGTATAGTTACAGCTGCATGCACAATTTTAAAAGGTGAATTATTTTTTCCCCCGGGAGATACTCCTCCTGGGGAACACTGTACCCACCAGGAGATATTCCTTCTGTAAACAAACATACCCTACTTTTGAGTGCAATTTTTTTTTTTTTTTTTTTTAAATACTCGAGGCATGTTCACAAGAGTACTAGAACCACGACCCTGTCAGACAGTCCGCCTACTCAAAGGCCAAAAAGATATTCCACTCATGCATTATTACCTACATGTTTTTTCTTCTGGACTGAAGAATAATAATGTAATAGCAGTTGCTGATGGTTTATTTGCAAACTAGATAAGTGTCCAACAGGGGATGGATTGAGACCACCATTAAGTTTGCACAAAAATGCAAGCATCACTTTTTAGTCGCTACCTCTCTGATCTGAATCAGAGACACTGACTTGGAAGTGAAAGGTTAGTTTAAATTATTTAACCCTTAGCCTATAAAAACATAACAATTAAACAACACTATTTTCTTTCATATGTATGCAATGTGGTGCTTAATAAAATTCTTTGAGCTTACCACTTCTACCACCAGTTGGGCAGTTTTGTCCCAAAGGCTCTTTATATATTGCCAACCATTACCATGATAAAGAAAATAGCATCTAAAGAACACGGACTAGAAACTCATAATGTCTTAAAGTGCAAGTTTTCCTTACCCCTCACAATCAACTATTTCAGGGCCTTCAAATGAAAAAGGATCCGTCTTGTCTGGTTCCGACTTCATCTTGTAGGTTTTTGTCAGGACTGAATTAGTAAAGTAGTCATTGGGCCCAAAGTGAAACTCTAATGAGAAAGACTTAAAAAAAAATTATTATTGTTAGAATTCAAATCTAATTTGATCTTTATAATTTTGAACTAATACAGGGAAGAGCAAGGCAAAGTTTAAAAGCTTCCCGCTATGCAAAAAATCTAATTCTACTACTATTACAAACTGCTAGGGCTCAAAGTTACTTATACAAGACTAGAAAATACTAAACTAATTAAGTAAATCCATTTAGGTTTGTCCCCAGATGGGAAGACTGACAAATTCTGTCTCTTCTATATCTGGGACTTAGTATAGCACCAGAATGGAACCCATTTCCAGGAAGATACTGTCAACAGGTTACGAACAGTGCAAAAGGCAAAAAGAAAAACATGTTGATAGAGTCTGTCCTAAAACTAAACATTACAATGGCGTAACTTTCAAAGCTTTATTGCAATTTTGTTTAAACTAAGTGATTACTTTAGTCTGCAGATATACAGTTCTTCCACCCCTTAGTACACAGTCACAGTCTTCCTGAGATCAATTCCCATTCCAAAGCTCTTGCATGATTCAGAAAATCTGTTCAAGATATACTGCAGGGAAGATTCACTATGGGCAACCAAGGCCGCATAATGTACAAACAGGAACTCTCTCAGAACCAGTTCTTTCAACTTTGTTTTCATTCTAAACCTTGCACTGTTGAACAAGCCTCCATCTAGTCTGGTTCAAAGATCAATGCCATCATTGCTGCCCTTGAATGGATTAAGAAGCAGGAAAGAAGGGCAGAGGTTAAAGAGCACAGAGGCTAAGGCATCCGTTTCACCCTGTTGTTGATGTCACAAGCATTGGATTCCTCATTTTCATAATATTACAGGTGCCTTCATACCTTGATGTAATAAGTAAATGATGCTCAACAGTTTGGGGGAGAGAAGCAGAGCAGGGGATACAGTTTCTTCAGAACAATAAGGCCCTGTCTGTTGATCGTATCAAAGGCCTGTGTCAATCAAGAAGACTCCATACATTGGTATTTGTTTTTTCTACGTTTGACCAAAGATATCATATCAATGGTAGAGCATCCTGAGCCTCACACAATCTATTGTGAAAGTCATTCACCTAGAAATTGCAGCTTAAGAAGCATGAAGCAAGTGACAATTTTTATGACAATATTCAACAGGAGGTACCTATATAGTTGTCAGAACTGCTTATATCCCCTTTGGTTTTGTACAACTGTACAACCCGATCGCCTTCAAAATCCTGAAGTACCTCTTCCTCTTTCCAACAGAACAATATAACTTCATTGAGCTTTTGAAGCAACTCACTGTTGGCACATTTGTAGATTTCAGCAGGCAGACCATTTCTGGATGCTTTGGTGCCAGGAATCCATTTAGTGTCTTTCTGCAAATCTTCTCATGTAGGCTCAATGTCCAAATCTATCATTACTGCAAAATGTGGTAATCCTTCAAGTTCTGTGAGTTTGATTTCAGTCTCTATGAAGCATACATTTCCATAGTGTTCAATCCAATGCTCGAGTTGTTTTTATCCATCAGTGGTAGTATTTCCATTTAAGTCTTTAGCCAGAGCTGTTTTCTTCTCAACTGGACCAACTGTTCGTTTGATGCTTTTGTACATTCCGTGGCTATCACCCGCATTGGTTGTTTCCTGAATATCATAGGGTTTCAGCCAAAAGTCTTGGGCACACCTCTTATCCTCCTTTTGTATTTCTCTTCAATCCTTTCTCAAGGTTTTCTAGAATTACAGTGTTGGAAGATTTCCTATAATTGGTTAGCACAGTCCTTTTGTTCTCCACCTGCGGTAAAAAGGTTTCAGAGTCCTCTTCAAGCCAGTTTGGATTTTTCCCCAAACACTGTTACAGCACCATTGTACATGTTAAGTTTTTAAGCTTTCCCAAGCCTTAGAGGCTGAGGTGTTAGACAAATCTGATTTTACAACTTCATTAAATAGCCTGCATTTTTCTGTCTTTAGGTTTGCTCATGTCTTTGAGGGCAACTTGTAGTTTTGCTATGATGGATCTTCTTGATGTTGATTCTAACTTTGCAGCAGACTAAGGGATGGTCAGTGTCACAGTCACCACTGTGTTAAGACTGCTGGTGCAGGATCTCTTTCAGGTGGTTGCACCTGGTCAGTACTAAATCTAATTGGTGCCAGCGCCCTGACCTTGGATGTTTCCACAATGTCCATCTTGTGATTTTTCTCAACAAAGTAGTTGTTGGTAAACACACAGATTTGGGCTTGCAGAGTTCTAATGCTCAGTGGCTATTTTTATTCATATTACAATTTCCATGTTTGCCCAGAATACCAAACCAATTCTTAAAACTACATCAACAGAGGTTGCCAAGTACTATAATGGTCTCATTTCTGTGAGCTCTCTCAACCTCTTCAAGCTGTTGGTTGAAAATATTACTCTTGTCACTAGCTTGAAGGGTGGGTACACACACTAAACACCGTCATGAAGGTGTTCCATGCACTCTGAGCATCATGAGTCAACCAGATACAGCAATGGAGTTTTCACAGAAAGATAGCACGCTGCTTCTAATGGCAAAGCCTACTCCCTGCTCTCTCCCTTCTCCTGCTGGTTTCCTATGTCAGAATATGGTGCAATTATTCTCTTGGATAGAACCTTATCTGAAAGGGTAATTTCCAATAATGCAGCAATGTCAATTCTGAATCTAATCAATTCATAGGTAATTCAGGGTAGTAACAAGACTAAAAAAGGGCAAGAAAAACTGAAGATCATAAAACCTGGAAGCAATAACTGGTAGCATACCTACACCTTGAGACTCCCTCCAAAACAGGGAGGGGGGAAACAATTTTGAATGGCTGCCTTGCCACTACTGCATCTTATAAAAAAAGTAACTACTCACCATAGGCTGCCCTGGTTCAGAAAATTTAACTTTAATATCCTGCAGATGTTTTAAGATTGGTTCATCATACTCCTAAACAGGGAAAGAGAATGTGAATACACAGTACTTAAGAAAAACAAACTGTACCTTATTGGCTTGTTTCAAAACAATGGCTTAAACATCAAAAATACTAGGTTACTCAAAAGCTTTTAGTTGAAGTTCTGAGGCTGAGATACAAATGCTGGAAAACTAATCACAAGCATAATTTGCCAAATTCTTATTTTTAAAAACTTAATTGCTGATGTTAAAGTAGTACTGTTTCTATCTAATATTAATATACTGGCAAATGAAACCTTTGGTTAGTTATTGGTTTAGCAGTGGAATGAATAAAGTTAACATTTTGGAATAATCTCATGACAACAAGAAATGTTCAGGTAACTTCCATAATGACACTACACTGTTAAATTACTGATGGTACAACATGTCTGTATTGTTTATTTTTTTTAAACCTACTCAAGATGTCTTCATATAAAAACTACCTACCTATCTTTCTGAAATAAGGTGGCAAAAATCAAAAACTGAAACAGTTGTTGTGAGCAGTATGCGGTATGTTTTAACAGGAGATAGAACCAAATGAAATACTAGTTCTCAAATAACATATCTTATCAAACTTTCCGTTGTCTGTACTTTATTAGTGCAGTCTTCCTCAAGTATTTTACTTTAAGGCAACTTTATTCTCAAAAAACCTCACACTTCAGGTACTATCTATTAAAAGGGAAAAAAAAGGCATAATTTTATGCATAATGGTTAAAAGTAAGCACTACCAAGGGGAATTTTCTTACCTGTACTAATTCGCTTAGCATATCTACATTTCTAAAGATTGTATACCAGAAGTCTGGAATTCCTTTGGGGTTTGCCTCTTCTGTTGTTGCTGCTGCTTTTTCTTCTATTACTACTTTATTTTTCAGGTCTCCCTAGGAAATACATGCAGAAATAATTTAAGGGAAAAAAAAAAAAAATAAAAAAAAATCACAAACTCTTAATTTATCAAGTATCTGAATCCTGTTCAATTTGTAAAACTTGTTATTTGGAACTTTACTTAGCTATAATTGCAATGACTGGTTTGGATTAACACTTAGAGATGAAGTCAAATGGAGATAACAGTTTGAATACTTGTCAATTTTGAAGTACATGTACTGCTGCTAGTTTAGAATTCAACCCTTTCAATTCACTTGGAAAAACTGCATACCAGATTTCCAGGTTACTGTATTTTTTTTAAATATACAAAAATAAAAAAACCTGAGGATGCCACACCCCTAAAACTGAACTTTTTTTTTTTTTTGACTTACTATATTATGCCAATTGTGAAGTCCCCCCTAAAAGAATCATAAAAAAAAGCAACAAAACCAGATCACATGCTCTACTTATATGTAGGGTTAGCTAACCATCAGGTGCCCTTCGGTAGGGACTTTTGCACTAGCATCATTTTTGTGCACATTAATATTAACTAAGAATATTTTTTAGTGCAGTTTTTATTTCAGTATTTTTAGCACATTAATCCTTTTGGTCCTTCCCTTGGTTATTTGAGTCTTCTGTGGAATTCTGTAAAGGTAACAGCAGTTCAAGGTCTATCTGTAGTTACTAACTTATATTCAGAATAAAAAGCAAGTAAACCTGTTTTTCCTAATGGTGATCCTGAAAATGTGGGCTTGACATTATAACAACCAGCCCTCACACTAGGCAGAAATGATCTTTCCAAGACTTCCGTGAAGCATTCTGCAAAACTTCACTGCTTTAAGAATTAATCAGTGATGAGGATATAATAATGAGAAGTACCTATGGAATATGCAAGACAGGCTCAGAGGGACAGCTTTCGTCACCAAATACATTAAAACAATGAATCCAGAGTGAGATTGTATTAATAGGTGTCCCCCAGTGAACACCAAAGAAAAAACAGGCTTCGACTATGAATTAATATTTTGCTGCTTTTCTGCCTACCACTAGGTGGCAGCAAATACACTTATAAACTGCCTCCAGAAAACAGATGAGAATAATGAGTAAAGAGCATGGAAGCAATACGTTTCATGTTTTTGGCAATATTTAAAACAGTCTGCAAGAGTAATTGCTGTATTATTATGCAAATATAGGCAGACAACAATACAAACTCAAACTGCTTGCAGGCTGCTGGAAGTTACTGAAAGTGGTCCTCAAGACAGGCTGGCAACTTCTGTTAACTGTTGCTACTCATCCGCTAGGTTAGAAACCTTGGTGCACGTGGTAATACTGTAGGTTATCAAAAAACATCTAAGTAGTAAAAAATAAAGAGGGTACTATTTGTGTAGAACTGAGAAAAACTAAAAACCTGAAAAGAAGGCATAGGAAAAAGCATGAAGAGCAAGGCAACCATTTAAAACACCTTGCTTACACCAGAAAGATGTCAAACTTTGACTGTACCCAGTAAGTGAAATATACAGAAGCTATATATTTAGGCAAGCAGCTTTTTAGCTCTCTTATTAGGCTCTTTATAAAATGTAATCTTTTCTGTTGAACAGAGAGTACATAAAAATCCATCTGCCATAATCATTTCTACTAGAGTAAATCCTACTTTACAAGGAAACATGCTAGGAAGTCATAAGCTAGTCACTTACCAAATATGTATTTATGACTATACAAGTCAATTGTATCCCCAAAAATAAAGAGGGTCAGACAGACAGATGAACAGTCCACCTTCTGTTACTTCAGGGATTTAATATAGCACTGGAATGGAACCCATTAGCAGGAGGATACTGCAAACAGGTTACGAACAGTGCAAGCAGTAACAGGCCACAGTCATTAAATAGTATCGTTCACTATGTAATTCAGTATGTGTGCTTCTCAAGTTTTAAAAACAAATACGTACCTTTAAAATCTGAGGATTTTTGTAGAAGTGAAAATGTAAAATATGAATCAGTTTGAACCACTGACTAAAGTATGTATTCCTGATGTTAAAATCTGATTACCCCAATAGCTCTATACGTAATCTGACAGAAATGATATTTTCAGGATACAAAACTTTGGCTAGTTGTTTTTGCTTACAGAAGATTTGATGAACCAGTATTTATTTCCAAAGTCAACCATTATCTAATTTTTACTCACAGCTAATTTTTCTTCTTCCTCATTTTCACTGTGCCATTCTGACTCTGCATCTGTAGGTTCAGCTTCACCAGTGATAAATTCCCTTCTCTGCAAAAGAAAGTTATATGTTTAAATGGAAAAGGTACTAAAGGCTCCTCTGGGCAAGTTATTCATGTTAATACAGAAGAATAGGAAAGAATACTGAATGTGGTATACTCAGATAAAAAAGTAACTTCTCATACCTTATCAAAAAGCAAGGAAAAGAGTGACCCATGAACAAGGATACACATCTCTGAGTTTGAAAGTAACAGACTTGCATGTTGCAAGGGTGGTTACTACATCTATTAAACCAAGGGTATACGCTGAGTGTCCACAGGCTGATCAGTAGGCCAGACCTGGACTGGTACAGTCACAGCACCAGGTCCAGGCAACACACTAGCTCCAAGTCAAGTAGGGTGTGGCATGAAGCTGTACCAGCTCTCCTGCGACATGCAGCACACGCAGCCAGTCCAGCCCTGCATACCACAAGCAGCACACAATGGTTCCAAGGCTCACTGTCCATATGGATCCCAGTGTCAGCATGGGCTGGATTCGATGCTGCACACAACACAGGCTGCATGTGGTACCCTGGACCAACACACTGTGCTGCCTGCAGCATGGGATCCAACCCTCACGCTGCATGCAGCTTGTCTGCTGAGGGCCAGCACAGGGGGTTGGTCCAGGTCACAGCTCCACAGTCAAGATCAAGCCTGTCAGCCATGTTTGAAAACCCTACATTAAAGAGTAAGCTTCATAAAAAAAAAACAAAAAAAAAAACACAACAACAACCACCAGAGCACAACTAAAGTTATTTACACATTTAAAAGTAAGAATAAAAGAAAATGAGGTCTAAGCTTTCAGATAACTGCAAATAACAATTACAGCTAAAAAACCCCACAACAGTTATCCTTGATATTTCTGATAAATTTATGGTTTGCTTACTTTGAACATATATGTAATACTATCTAACAGTTTTGCTGTTAGATAGTCCCTGTAGAACTCCTTTGCTAAGGAGGCCTTTCTACAACAGGAGAGCAGTTTGAGAGTCAAATCCCTTATGCAGAGCAGAGTGGGAATAAAAAGTTCACCTTTGCACCAGAGTAACTGCTCAGTCTAGGTTAGCAATAGTAGAACAGCATTAAAGGCTAAGCTGTAACAAACCTAAGGGATGAAAACCAGCCACAGATCCCCAGGGCTAATCCCTTCACAAGCAGGAAACAGAACTGATTCAAGATCACCATCCCAGTTCTCTGTAACCAGAGTAACTCAGTGGTACAGTTCTCCCTGGGTCAGATTCTAGCAATGCAACCAACAATACACCCAATTATTTGGGCACATCTATAGGACAATATTAAAACGGGACTGTTTTACTAGTCAGTTTCAAACAATACAAGATCATTGTTCATAGCAGGCCACAAATTAACCTATGTTGAATTCAATTAGCACTGTCGCTCCTTACAGAGCATGGTGCACGCAGTGATGAGTTCTCTGATGGCTGTCAAGTCCAATGCATGAGTATTTAATACAGTCAGTAAAAATAAGTCAGTCTATAATCACCTCTCTCAATTACATAGTATCAGAGCGATATTGTAGCCCTGACAGTCAAGGAATTACAGCAAAGAGAAAAGGTTTCTGTAGGCAATTATTAGTGTGCAGGGCTGGGCAAGGGCAGTGCGCAGCCCAAGGGCCAAAATCTGGGATGTGAGGGCAGTGCTGGCCCCCAGAGCCAAATCCTGGGGTGCACAGGTGAGGTAGGGGAACAGGGGGGCTCAGTGATCTAAATGCAGTTTGGTTATCATTCTTAAAGACCAAATTTTGCAAAAAAAAGCAATTCGATAGCTAAAGAAAAGTCAATACATAAAAAAGAGGAATTCTTGTGTTAATAACGTTTGCGTCCTTCATATAGTTCTGTTTATACCTTAGAACATGAGTACCTTCCAGAAAGAAAAAGGATCTCTTTTCCTACTTTTTTTTTTTAAACATAAAACAAGAATAAATTTAATTTCTTAACACTGTCATATGTTAATGTTTTTAGAAACACTAAAATACGGCAACTAGGAACTTGACCAGCTGCTGAACTTCACCATGTAACGTAGTTCAAAAACTCTGCCCACTATCTTCTTTCACACCAGCAAGAAATCATTTGGGAATCAGAAGGATTATCCATGCAGCCCCTTTTTTATTATGTTGTGAAACACAGCCTTTTGGGGGGTTTCCTTTGTTTTTGTTTGCATTTTTCCTTTTTTAAAACAGGATATGTTATTAGCCTGTGTGTGTACCACACCCTACAGAAGACTTGACCAACTGACTAGTGCTCAAATAATTGTATCCATTCAATAATCTAATAAAGGTTATCAGAGATTAGCTAGTATACTATCACATTAATACTTCCCATAAACAGGCAAAATGACCTCCAGTTTTGTAGTACTTAGTGGATTAAAAGGGAAAAAGAAAAAAGGGGGCATTTCACACCACTCTCCAACAACTGCTCTGTGACCGACTAAAGAAGCAATGTAACTCACTCAATTTTTAAAAACAAATACGTACCTTTAAAATCTGAGGATTGTTGTAGAAGTGAAAATGTAAAATATGAAATCAGTTTGAACCACTGACTAAAGTACGTATTCCTGATGTTGAAGTCCGATTACTCCAATAGCTCTATACGTATCTGACAGAAATGATATTTTCAAGATAAAAAACTGTGGCTAGTTGTTTTTGTTTGATGGTGTAGTTGTTCCTGTCTGTAACCTTAGACCAGGGGTGGGCAATTATTTGGGCTGGAGGGCCACTTACAGAGTTTGGCATGCTGTTGAGGGCAGGGGGAGAGGGCGGAGTGCTGACCAAGCCTCAGTCCTTCCCCTCCTTACAGCTGTTTACACTGTGGAACCCACACTCATGGCAATGTATGGGCAGGGAGTAGACTACAGCCCCAGCCCTGAGCGGTCATTGCCCTGACCACCCACCTGGCTCCTGGACACAGTTCCTCACCTGCCCATAGCCTCATCCCATTCACTAGGGCTGTGTGGAATTTCAGCAGCCATTTCATTTAAGGTCATTTCAGCACCTGAAACACTGAATCCGAATCAAAAACGGAAGACTCGGAAATACCTCCGAAATGAAATGAGGCATCCAAAATGTTTCAGAAATTTCAGTTTTGGAGCCGGATTTGCAGGGAAACAGCTGTACCCCGCTGCCCTGCTGTGCGACTCCGCTCCACAGGGAGCAGAGATCCGCAGCAGGGGTCTCCTTGCCGCTACTGCCCACCCCACACTGCCCCAGTGACCCAGGGCTGCATGGCGCAGGTGGTGGTGGCAAGGAGACCCCCAGCGCAGATCTCTGATCCCTGCAGAGCCAGGTCACGCAGCAGGGACCAGCACTGCCCTGCCGTGTGACCGGGCTCTGCAGGGAGCAGAAATCCTCGCCGGGGTCTCCTTGTTGCTGCTGCCCACCCTGCACAGCCCCACGTCACCGGAGCAGCGCAGGATGGGCAGCAGCAGCGAGGAGACTCCCAGCGCGGCTCTCTGCCCCCTGCAGAGCTGAGTCATGTGGCACGGACCTGCAGGCTTGCTCGCCGCTCTGCACTGCTTCCCTGCCCCGCGACCCAGTGCGACAGGAATCAGAGATTCACGTGGGGGTCTCCTCGCCTGCACAGAAGAAAGGCCCTTCCCCTCCCCCGGACAAGCCACCCACGGCCCTATCCTGCTCCCCACTGGGGCTGGGCAGTAGGACTGTGTGACGTTTCCCTTGCAGCCCGTTTGAAACAATATGGAGGTTTGGCAGAGCTTAACCTCTGAAACAGATTCAGCCAAAATGAAGTGACAGTGATCCAAAATGAAAATCGGTGTCCTCTGAAACAGCTGAATCCAAAACCAAATCGAAACAGTCGTTTTGCAAAGCGCTACCATCTACCTGGCCAAGCACACCATACCCACGGGGATCTGGGGCCAGTCTGCCAAGAGACCACACATGCCCACACCATCCAGCACCCTTGGCAGCGGGTGCAGGGCAGAGGTGACCAGGCCTGGCGGCAGCAACACTCACACCAGCAGCCAGAAGCACAAGGGCAAAGCTGTATTTTGCCCACTCCTGCCTTAGACTGTGAGAAAAAAAGCCACAGAGAAACTAGAGTTTGGATGAACAGTCTAGATTCTCTAGGACCAAGAGTGGCTAACCTGCAGCACAGGCACCATGACATTGGCATCCACTATGTGGCACATGGCAGACTGGTGAGAGGACAGGCAGCATGGTGGTAGATAGAGCAGGGAGCAGAGCAGCACATCAGGCAGGGAAAAGGGATCAGATCAGTACTCAGAGGGTGGGGGGCTAATTTGTGGCACATCTGCCAAAAAGGTTGGCCTTCACTACTCTTCATAGCCACAGGCAAAATTAGAGGGAGAGGTACAAAATAAAGATTAAAATCAAAACTACAGACAGAAAGAGTTAGCAAAAGATTGAGTCTTCCTACCTTATCAAAGAGAGGCTCATACAGGGCTGCATATTTTCTCTCTAAATCATGAACTTCTTCATAGAATTTAGCTTCTATATGGGCACATTGCACCTGGAGCTGTTTCAAGGCATCAATTCTTCTTTTCACTGCTTTTGGTAAACTAGAAACAAACAATTCTAAGTCTAAAAGGTTAGCTATTTCACCACCATCAGATATTCACTGTGAATTACCCTGGTGTTAATCACACAGAGGTCTGGTGTGCTAATAGAAGCCATGCACATTTCTTCAAAACCCATTTCAAAGTCTGAAAAGAATCTTTTCCTACCCATGTTTTCCTCAAAGATGTTATCTTCCATTCCATTCCCTCCCCTGTATTTCAAAAAAGCTGAAATTAATATCTTTGTTTATACCCAAGGTTATACAGCAAGAGTTAACTCGTCAATGGAAAAGAAAATGGTGCATTTTGTAGTGAAAAGAAGTATAGATATAGACAAAATTGCACACACTCACTGCCATCGTTAATTTTCAACTGTTAGAAGTTTATATAAAATAGCTGGCATCCTCCTCTGTAAAATAAGCAAAAGCCTGCAAGACAGAGATGCCCAATTGTGAAACCCAAACTAAAAAAGCCCCAAGGCCCAAATTTAATACAAATCAAGCCTTCCAAAGCTTGTTAGAACCAAATGAGTTGGTTTCAAAGCAAACCCTGAAGTAGACTGAACAAGAAAAGATTATTAGAGGTGAATAAAATTTCAAAACGAGTTGAAACCTTCACTCTATCCAGCTTCGTGGCCCTAGAAAGAACATACATCCTGATGGGGAAGGAAGCAGAAGGATAGCTGCACTGTCAGAAGTGACTGGAAACCCAATTAAGTTTGATAAGGTATCAAACCATGTGAAGTTAAAGAACCAAATACTAAATTAAACCAACTATACTCTTTTGGTTGGGACATCATATCCAAAAACAACTTTTGCACTGCACATTACAGAGGCAATATTCCTTTCTCAGCCATCTCTCTCTCTTCCCCTTTATCTCACCTAAAATGTCAGCCTTCTAATTTTTTGTCTTGTATTATTAGCATGCCCAGTACTTACGTTTCAATATAGCTTGAAGGAGTGTGAGATGTGTTATCAAGTCGCTCTTGGAGAGCTGCCAGGACTTGTGGATTTTGCATCACTTGATCGGCTAGCTTTTCTAAAAAGGGACATGCAATAAAATCTGAATATATTTGGAGCAAGGTGATGCTCTATTACAGATTTTTATTTTTGGTACTGACTGCACATGTCCACACAAGACACTGACTGCACAGTCGCTCAAGACTACTGCGCTGTAGCCATCACGTGGCAGAAACTAATGCAACACTACCGCGCAGTTCTCAGGCTACTGCGTAGTCAGCGTCACAAAAAAAGCCATTCATTGGCACTACCATGCAGTAAGGCAGGTTACTGTGCAAGTCATTTAATACTTGTTTATCTCAAGCACCAAATGACTGCGCAGTAACGACTCCACAGTCAGTGTCTCGTACACACACGGCCACTAAGCATTTTTGTTTAACTTTTGAATTGTAACTAATCATTTTATTACCGAACTGTTAACAGCAGCAGTACTGGGTCATTTTTTAAACACAGAAGCAAGACAAATGAGCAGATGAATGAATAAGGAAAAAAAAAAAGTGTACAAGGATACCAAGTGAATCTTCCACTTGGGATTCCTGTTCAAACCTTGTCACTAAGGCTCACAACTCGAATATGACATCAATGAATTCATCATTTCTCCCTGGAGTCCCAGCTGGCAACTAAAGCATCCCAATGGCCACATTAGCCCCAGCTCTTGAGCCATCCATAAACTGGGCGGGGAGGGAGGGAGGAGAAAAGATCACTAATAGCAAGATGATCTTAGTAGAAAACTACATGTAAAAAGCTTTTCCACCCTTAAGGGTATATTTATTAATGATTAAGGGTGCATCATTGTATTTATATTATTTTTTTAAAAAAAATACATCTTATTTACTCAATTCCAACACAATGCACTTTCTCCCCCTCCCTAAATCAGCCTGTGAGGACAGAAAGAGTGCCATATCTTCTATCCAAGTACCACCCTGGGGCAGGAAGCAACTCAGCTTTGACCCTGGGCTGAAGCTAGAGCTTAGCCGCTGCCTGCTCCAAGCTGGAATGGCTCAGCTGGAAAGAAAGGGATATGCAGATGAGGGGAATGGAAGGGAGATTGCAGCCTGCTACTTCACCTTTTGCCTCCCTGCCACCACCCAGCTGGCCTTTCCCACCTTACTTTCTGCTCTGGCTCTAGTTCCTGTCCCTCCAGCCCTGACCTGGCTTAGCCAGGAACTGCCAACCACTTCCCTCTGGCTGGGCTAAGCATGGTTACTACTGATGCTGAGTGCCCCAATCAGGAACAGAGTTGAAGCAGAAGGTAATGGGAGGGGTCACAGTGTGAGAGAGAGACAGGCAACAGGGGACAAGGGAAGGGTCTGACCTGCCCCCCCCCACCCTGCTGCTGCCTTCCCTGTCATAGCAGTGAGGGAAGGAGGGGAAGCAATTTAAAGACAAACTTCCACTAATTAAAAAATTCTATATATGGAAAATGGTCTCATATATAAAAATGTTTAATTGTATATAAAAAAATTGGGGAGGGTCATCTTAAATTCAAAATAATCTTGGATTTGAGTAAATACAGTACGTCACAAGAACGTTAAGATCACAAAAGTCAAGCACCCAAGTTTGGCAATGTGAGAATTCAGGTTGTCTATGCAACCAGAACACAGCCCCTTGCACTGACATATGACACAGACTACTTTAATTTGAAATTTATATTCAGCCAGAGGCCCTTTGCAACTTCACCAAAAGATATTATCTGGCAAAGGCACTTCATGCATGCTTAAAATCTCAAGTATGAAAAAACAGATACACAAAAAAATTGACCATTTAATAATGTTCTCTAATTATTTTCACAATTAAACAAAACTGAATTAGCTGCTTTCCTCTCAACTCTAAAGCCTTTGCTGCTGACCACACTAAAAATGAAAAAGTGTTGAACCAGAAGTTATTTGCAAGAGTGCCATGAGCAAATAAAAAACCTGACGCAAGTTCATCTGGCAAATGTCCCTCAGGCCAGGAAGTACACATATGCAATTTCAGATATTAATATTAAAACTAAAAAATATTTACAAGTTTCAGCACAAGACACAGAATGCTTACCACCCTCAGCAGAATTCTGCAGTTACTTTTTACACTTTACCTTTTTTGTCACTTGTATTTTTAGCAGCTTCCACAGAATCTGAGGCAGCATCTTCTGTTTTACTAAAAAAAAAAATTGAGAGTCAGATTCATACACTAGAAAGAATCATGACTTTGATATAAAGCTGTCACTACAGCCAGACAAAAATCATGAAAATATCTGGCGTTACTTATGAAACCATGACACTATAAAGCATGATATGAAATAAACAAACATTTAAGCAGGCAGATCCCACTTAAGCAGCGGTTCTCAGCCTTTTTAGACTCAAGGCACCCCTTATAAATTGCCAGATTAGTTTTCACTCATTTTTGTCTGGAGAAAAATAGAGCAATTTTTTTTGTTGCAAAAGAACTTAAAGACCACAGCAGGGCATAATGTATTTAACTCGATGGATTCCTGTTGGACATCTCTAGGTTTATTCTATGAAACACGCTTGCATACCTAACACTGCATGGCACCCGCGAAAGGATCTCAAGGAACCCCATAGTGATGCATCACCATAGTTGAGAATCACTGCACTACAGGATTTTTTTTGGTCAGTGTCTTTAGATGACTGAGTGAAAAGAACTAGCTTGATTTCTACATGGAGTAACCAAGGGAGCTATATAGTCAGCACCTAATTTTGGAGACAAATTTTTACATGTACTGAACAAACATTGAGTTGTAGCCAGTCTCTCCTGGAGAGGCACATGCAGGTACCTGGGGCACATATGTGCCCAAGGCTCATTTTCTTTCCTGCATCACAAATACAGAGTCTGGGACTAGAGGGCAAAAAGAGATAAATACTATTATTCCACAGTTTGTCAGCTGCCATTTCCACACCAATTTGTATAATTAATGAATGTATTCAGATGCAATTCCTAGTCCAAGCTGCTTTTTATATTCCCATTTCAAAAAATGGATATTTGAGGTCCCCAGTTTTTCTTTTTTGGGCCATTTTCTCTCCGACTTACTAACTCCAATTTTTATGGCATTGTTTTAATAATTTCGGCGGCTAAGAGATATGTTTATTTTTAAGCATTTCTTTCAATTTTTATCTATTCACATTTTCAGGATTAAGCATGATTAAGGGTGTGGGGGGCAGGAAATTTAGTAAAATTTAGAACTCCCCCTCCCCCCAACAATTATTAGTGCAGGTTTAAACTGCCAGCTATGACAAATGTAACCAGAGACCAGAAGAGGACAGTAGCACTCTGAAGCTCTGGGAACACGGGCAGAGGCAGCAGCCACCCAGCCCAGGGTGGGAAACAGCTCCTTGTGGCCCCTTAGGGGGTGAGCCCCGTCTGGTGCGCACTGGTGGCAGGGTAGCCTGACCCCCTGACAGCCATGGCCTCCAACCCCTCCCAGCAACATGGGGGCAGTGGCTGGGTCCCAGTGGCACCCCTCACACATCCAGTCCCAATCCTGCAGGGGCCAGGCTGGGCTCACTGGGAGTTTGGCACCCTCTCCCGAGCTGGGACCCAGACAGAGTGACCAACTGGCAGTACCAGGCTCCCAGCTTCCAAAAGCCATACCCCTCAACTTCCAGTACAGCCTTACACGCATGGTCCCAGCTCCTGCAGCATCTCCCCCCTCCCCCCCGAGCTGCTGCCAAAGAAGCAGTGTGCAGGTGGCGTAGCCATGGCTCCCCCAACCCAACCTGGGTGAATCCCATCAAACCTATCCATGGGGTGAGTAGCTGGGTAATCCAAGGAAAGTGCTCCTTTCCTCAGCTACAGCGCTTTGATGGATAGTCTCTAATCAGTACTTTAACTAGTCCCATCAGAACACTACTCTGATGCAATTACCTCTCTTGCAGCATGGAAGCCACTTCCTTTCATCTTGCACGTTTATTAAGTTAGAGAAAAGGGGGAATTGCAGGTTCTCACAGCAATAAATGAAATTCCACTACAAGTACTGTGGACTACAAACCACCATGATTGGAGATCTATTTTTGTGCTGGTTTCTTCAAAAACAAAACATCAAGCAATAGAGACAGACCACATTCTCCACATCCGTAAAGAATCCAAGAGCTTTGGAAAACCAGTAGTACTTCACCCCCAGTGAAAGTCTGTGTCACAAGGTGCCTTCATCTTTTCAGTTAAAAAGATCGGTGATCTCTGAGACCATGATATGGCTTCCTTCTATAAGATCCAAGGAAAATGGCAAATTTGGAAAAACAGGACACGACAGCTCTTATTTATGGACCACAGGAGCTCAAACTGTTACAGAATTGGTGAAACAAAGTCCACCTGAGCCAAGAAAATAGGAGGTTACAAGAAAACGAAGACCAGGAGCAGTTCAGCTGGAATTCACAGACCACTTTTGACCTTGTAAAACAAGACTTTTTGCACAACAATACGGAAAAATGGATTAACCAAAAATATCTGTAGCATAGTGAATTGTAACAGCAATGGCACCCCTCAGTTATCTAGAGTTCGAGACAGGCATGTACCAATGCCTATATTAGTTTTGGGATTATTTTGAAAATGTATTTTAAATTATTCAAAATTCAAGTCAGGGTTTATCCTTATAAAAAAAAAAAAACTTTGCCAAAATGTGAACAGCTGGCCCAAATTTTCCAGGCTGGGTTTTGAGGAGGTGGAGGGAAATGGGGGTGAAATCCCAATAACTCTTGCTCTGGGTGGTACGCTGGCCGTAAGAGTCCTTCAAATTCCCCAGCAAAGTAGGGTCTCAAGAATACAGAGGGTAGACCAAAATAAACAAAAGCTGTTGATCTGCACAATACAGACTGTTCTCTATGAAGGGTTCTTCTATTTTTCACACATTTTCTTATTAGAGGAAAATTTTGCAGACCACCTATCCATGCTGTGGCTTACTAGCACCCTTTGACAACTACAGTGACTGTTTACAGAGTAAATGATACAAGACAAGAGAGGTATTTTAGCAGGCTTTAATAAAAATTAGCTAATGGATACAGTAACAAGGCCACACCATTTGAATGGTCAGCAAATAATTCCTAGGCAACCCATAGTTTATGCAGCAGAATTTGAAAATTGCTGAAATTACTCTCTAAACTCACTCCAAGTTCAAACGAGAGAAGCAAGTACAACTACAACTTAAAAAAAAAAACACAACCAACTTCCTTCTATCATCAACTAGATGTAATTTCTCATGGCAGTGTGTTCTGATGCTTATACTGCACCATGCCTTACCACCACAAACATGGGTATTTACATGAAACATAAAGTGTAATATTAGAGCATCAGCTTTGCAATGCTTTGTTATTCCTTAATCATTTATTAACAGATTTATTGGTACCTAGATGAAGGAGTCATTCTGGTTGCCAAACCCACACAGAACCAGATTTGCATTGATCATTAAAAAGAGTTTCTGAAGAAATGAGTGAAAATCTAACCTTCAGTCAGTACTTTCCTCTAACTGGAAAGGAACGCCCTAATTTCAACCAGCATGGCAGGGTTTTTTTGGTTTTTTTTTAATTTAAAAGCCCCAAAACAAATAACCTCAACAGCAAGGTATTTTACCAACAAGCTGAAAAGTGCTAGCACTACTACTTAAACTACTCTGTTGACCATCTTTAAAATAGGCATTCCCATAACTAAAGATAAACTAAGATAGTTTTTCAATATACTTCATTCTATGAATCATTTGTTCTAACCTGGGTAACCCCAAAATGTCATACATTATGCTATTTTTTGCTTATCCAGGTTTAGCAAGGTTATCTTTACCTAAGAAAGTAACACATCTGGAAACTTCCAGCAAGTGGCAATATTAATTTAAAGCAGATACAGAATAAAAGCAGTCCAACTTACCTGTTATCTGCCATCTGTATGCTTGTATCCACCTACAAGTTAACATTAAAAAAAGTTTAGAAAACTAAAATACTGTTAAATGGTCTTGGATAAAAGTTTCCAAGTAACCGATTAAAACCGATGGATGCCTGCAGTAATAGCTGAAGTATACCAACTTTGCCGTATTCTAATAGCCAAAAGCAGGAACTCACATACTGTAAATCTTTCAGTGGAAGTTACTTATACCAAGTATCATCTGAATTTTAGTTTGTAGGTAGAGGTACTCCGATTCATCGGTCCGCTATTGGTTCAGTGTCAATATAAAGAAAATTAACTGCATCAGAAATCAGCTTGATGAGGCATTTATCAGACACATTATCAGCCACATACATGCACCCAGCCACAGAGTAGAACTTAGGCAGTAAAGAGCATAACCCAGCAGTCTGGAGAGCTGCATGCAGCTGGTAAGTCTGGTGTGGTGGAAGGAAAGGGATTGGGGGTGCAGATTAAGGTTCCTGCAGTAAGGGAGGGAGCGGGATTGGAGTTGGGGCAGGTGCTGCCCAGTTGGGGCAGTGTGAGGCAAAGCGGGACACAGGACAGAACCACAGCTTGTCCGGAGGGCATAAGGGGAGGAGGGGCGGCTCCCACTGCTGCGCACATCCCAGGAGGGCAGAGGGGAAAGGTGGGGGTACTCCCAGATCTGTGCGGGGTAGGCTGGGGCCAGGGCTGCATAGGGCTCTTCCTGACAGGGGCTCGGCAAGCTGCACTTGGGGCAGGCAGTGATGATACTGGGAGGGCAGGGCTGGGGGGGCTATGGCAAATTTTGGAGGGGCTGTAGCCCCACCACTACCCCATAGCCTCCTCCCAGCTCTGAGCGCAGCCCAGCCCAGCCCCACCCCTGCCAGACAGAGCCCCACACACCCCTGACTTGCACAGATCCAGGGCACCACTCCCCACCATGCTCTCTCAGGGTACATGCAACAGCAAGAGCTGCCCCCACCCCTGGACAAGCCAGGGCTCTGTCCTGCACCCCACCCCACCCTGGCTGGGCAGTTTCTGGCCCAGACCCTGCCCCACTCCCTCCTGAACCACAGGGGCCTTGATCTGCCCCCCACCTCCCATACCCCTTCCACCACAACAACAGACTTATCAGCCAGACACTGCTCTTCAAGCTACCAGGCTGCATATTGGAAATCAGATCAGTATCAGCCAAGACACCTCCTTAAAAACACAAAAAAACAGCTATCGATATTGTCCCCAAAAATCTATCAGTGCACCCCTATTTGTAGGCTGTTGTTTCAGTCCAGGGGTGTTCAAGATTTTGTCCTCAGTGGGCCAGAGGAACGGTACGAGTCTGATCTGCTGGCTCGATCAAGCCTGTGCCAGGATCGGTCCCTAGGGCACAGCACCACCCTCAGGCAGCCCTGTGCACTAGGATCAGGTACCCAAACGAGCATGCAGGGCCTGGGGCTCCCCACGGGTCTGGAAATTTGTCAATGGGGGACCAGGGCCACCACTCCCCTGCTGACAAGTTTCCAACCCCATAGGGAGACCTGCAGGCCACACAACAGCACCAAGGGAAAATACCTCTATTAATCTGAATCTTTCAGAGCATCTGTTTAACATTCAACGTCAGTTTTGAAGAACTAAATCTAGTCAACACCTGTTAGTAGCAAGACATTTGTGCCACAGTGTTCCTAAGTGGCTGTTTCAGTTATTGGAAGAAATGCTGCTGATAAGAGGCTGTTGCTTTTATCAGGTCCAGCTGCAGATGGATTTCAACACTATTTTGGCTTGTAATCTGTTCTTAAGGCATCATAAAACATGAGCTATATACACTAAAAGTAACCAAGTTTAGGTATGTTAACAATATGATCTTGTACTGATAAGTAACCTGCCACAAAAATATGCACCCTTCCTTCTCTAAAAGTAACAGGCAAGGAGAAAAAAAAAGTTACAAATAAAACAAAAGAAAGACCTGTCAACTTGTTTATTCCAAGAACAGCATCCTAGCAAGTATCAAGTTATTTGCATATTAATGTGCTTCAGTTTGCAAATCATGAAAGGCATTTCATTTAGTTGTAATAACTGCAGAGACAACATTTTCTCAGTAATCCATAGAGGAAAAATCTGCAGTTGTGCCCATGTTCATGAACAGATATAATTCTTAGTGTTATAACAGTAATTTCAAGCTGCTTTTGCCATATGTTTGAAGAACAGATCACTGGGCTAAAGAGCATAACACAAGTAACACTAAAAAGAGGGAAACCCGATCTGTCAAAGCAAGAGGATTTGGCTCCTGAATGGATGGCAAAATACACTGAAATAAAAGGAAGCTTTATTCAGAAAATATTGGAAGGTGGGAGACGGAAAAAGAAACAAATAAATGAAACACACAAAAACAAATCTTATACTAATGAAATTAAAGCCCTGGTATGAACAATAGCTAGAATCAAGCTTAATGCAGGTTTTCCCCATAAGATCTAAACTAGTTCTGGTGGGAATCCAGAAAGAGGTAAAGAAAATAGGCACAATGTAAGTTGTGAATATATATGTTTGTCAATACACACACACACACATTTAACCCAGAAACACTTTTTGTACCATCACAAAACCACAAAGGCAGCAAGCTGAATACATAGATACAGCAATGTCAACACCTAGGTGCAACAGGAAACATCAACCAATTACTCAAATTTCAGCTCAAGAGACTTTTTGCTCAAAGTCTGATACAAGGGAGCTCTCCAGAGCAGGTATCTGACTGCTTTAAAACAAAGTTCATGACCTCTATGCAAAGTGAACTAGTATTTATCCCAATTTTCAGTAAACAGCTGCTAGAGAAAATTATAATCACAACTGGCATCCTGACTGGCAGACACAGCAAGGGCCAAGGGCTGCATGGACATTTCAGTTCTTAGAAGTCAGTAATCAGTGCCTTTAATCTAGATATTTCTGTAAGCAACTACTATGGAAGGGATGGAGTTTCACCCATTTAACATGGCAAGGGTGGAAAGTATTTTTGGATCACACTACAGGAACTACATAGACATGGCAGGCAGTCCACTCATTATACTGAAGAAATGTATAACTGCTTCTAGCAAGTTAATCAACTGTAGAAAGCTGCAAAGTTCGAAGTGGACAGGAAGATGCATTTTGTATGCCAGGTCCTTTTGAATTATTGCAATATTCAATAGAAATAAAAGTCCCTTCCCCTACCAATAAACTAGATATTCCTGCTTCATGCAGGGATACTGAAGAGAATAAAAGACACGATTACATATGTTCATGATTAATTAAAAAGAACGAGAAACACTTCAGTGTTTGGGAAAGGAGGGTACAGGACAATTTTTCTTCAGGTTTTTTTTTTTTTAATTTAAATCAGATTTCATTTAATCAGACTTTTTTTATTAAGATGCTTTAAAAAATAAAGCTAGTTTTAATTTAAGATATGTTAACACTCAAAGATCTCATCATGGAATAGTATATAATTAGAAATAAACAATAATCCCTATGAGACAACATGTTCATGTAACCTTTTTAGAAGTTTTATAAATAAGTGACAACAGCCCATAGACTATATCAGGGGCCCAGTCTCAGAGGGTCCCAGAGACTCCTTTATAGATTAGTAAAGATTAAAGAAAACCACTCTACCCAAAGGGAACTCAGTGCTCAGTCTAGAAGATCCCATTCAGCATCTCTGTGATGCCTAGTTTCAGTTCTCAAACTGTGGATTTCTGTCTTCAGAGATCATAGGCAGACAAGGTTTCATAGTTTCATAGTAGCTAGAGTCGGAAGGGACCTAGGTAGATCATCTAGTCCGACCCCCTGCCTTGGCAGGAAAGAGCACCGGGG
>NW_017728947.1:6557560-6605346 GCF_001723895.1 Crocodylus porosus
CTTGCTAATTAACGAGGAAGTATATTCCTCCTTGATGTAGAGTGCTACTCCTCCACCTTTCCTTCCTATCCTGTCCCTCCTGTATAGCCTATAGCCCTTGACACTCACCGCCCAGTCATGCGATGAGTCCCACCACGTTTCTGTGATCCCCACTATGTCAGGGCTGGTGACAGCTAGGTTCTTTGGGTAGATGCGATATCTTTTATTAGATCAACTAAAGAAAAAAATTGTTCTTTGCAAGCTTTTGGGCACAAACACCCTTTTTCAGGTATACAGAGAGTCTCATCTCCAGAGATAGCAGTAGTATATGGAACAGACCTGATTTACCCACCCATCAGTCCTACAGTCAGTCTTTCTGCAAGCCTGTGTATACACAGTCAAGCCCTTACCTTTCTCTAAAAGTGCAAAGTTTCAAGAAGTTAAATGGATAAAGGATATCAAACAATGATGTATTATTTGTAGAAAACAATGATTAAATCGAGGCTTTCTACCCAGCGATCTAAATCATGATTTAAATCGTGATTTTACATCACTCATTTAAATCAAATCCAGCCTGCCACAAACCATAAAATAAAGCCAAATCTGTCGAGCCTAGATCAGAGGTAAGCAACCCACCCTCAGAGGAGCATGGCATGTAGGCACTGTGCTTGGCGCACATGCCTTAGGGTAGATGAAGGGAAAGAGGCCAGGGCTGTGCTGCCACAAAGATCAGACCCCTCAACTCCCCGCCATCAACCCCTGGCATGCCAACATCTTACAAGTCAAGGCTGCAGGTGTTCTTGGCACTCTACCCCAAAATACTGCAGACCCCTGGCCTAGATGGTCCATGGAACCAAACAACTGTGTCTTATCCCCACAGAAACCAAAAAGCACACACAAGGAACGGAACAACATGGCAAACGTCACACTTGACAAGGCATCCATGTGCAGCTAGGTCTGTGGAAGCTGCAACTCACACTTCTACATCCATACCAAAGTAGTCTTCCCTAGATCTGACACCATGCCCCTTGGTAATTAACAGGGGGGAGGGGAGAAGCATAGGCTACCCTATCCTGATCTACCAGAGAATCACTTGACAAGGTCCAGGGAAGGGTAGTCTATATCCATCCCAACTATGCAGTTGATCCCATAAAAAATGCCACCCTACTAGAATCACAATCCAGGTGTTTCAGCATGCATACTACTATGAAGACAAGTTTATACTATACTTCCTCCATGTTCCATACTTCTGATGGGTCTGCTGCAACTCAGAACTTCATTCTCTCATCAGCAGAAAATTAAAAATAAACATAATTCTCATCGGTCTTACTGCCGACTTTAGAGCATGAAGACATGAGATACTGAAGAACTTCTTGAACAACAGTCAAAGGCAGGCAATTCTCCTACATATTAGCAATGAAAAATTGATGCAGACATACACCTCCGGTGAACTGTTATATAAAGAACTTGGACCTATTCAAAATTGCATGCATCAGAAAAATCTAGAAATCTGCAGCAATGAAGAGAGTCTGAAACAATGCCTCCAGCAACAGAAAACACAGCAGCTTAGGAATCAAAAATACTAAGCCCATTCTGGAAAGAACAAGCCTGCATTATCCTGACATCAAGGAATTGCCTGTGAATGACACAGGTGTTGAAAAGGGCCACCCTTGAAAGCTAGAAAAGCTAAGCATGACAGACCAAGGCATTTCCAACATGTTAAATACAAGTCAAAATCTCAAAGTATATTTCTTTTAGAAAGTACAGGTATATGAGTGTCTATGTTTATTGTTTTAGTTACTTCTCTAGAGAGCTTAGCTTTCATGTAAAAAAAATAAATAAATAAATAAATAAATAAATAATAACAATAACAAGTCTGATATTCTGCAAGTTAGAAAACTGGTAGCAGTAGATCCCGGAGTCAAAATGGGTTAGCTGTCACTACCAACTATAGGCAAAACTAGGGTCTCAAGTTATACCCCAAGCCACAGTCTTCAAATTAGCTGGGTGGGGGAAGATGAGTAGGAAATCACTTGCCTCAAGAAAAGTCTGCCTGAGATAACCCATATAGAGTCTGTTGCCTATAAAAGCAACTCCAGTCTCAGACACCAAGGGCAATTTTACCCATGCTCTGGGAGGTGTGGGAGGGTGCTTTAATTAGTGAGCCATGCACCCAAGCGTCACATGTATCAAAGTACCCCATGCTGAAAAGGTGGCACGGTGCTTTGAACAAAAGTTCATCTAATGAGCTTTTATTCAAAGCGCCCCACCATCATTTTTCAGCACGGGGGACACCAACTGATCGAGTCTGCTCTGAATCTAGCTCTCTGCGTGCGTATAGCACCAGGAGAAGGGACCAGCAGATGGGGGCTCACTCGCCCAAAGTTTCAGCACCAGAAGAGGGGACTTACCCACCCCTCCCTATTGCAGAGTACTTTGAAAACAGTTCTGTAAGCTTGATGCCAGAAGGCACATTTCACAAACAAGGATATGTTTTGAAAACCTTCCTCTCTCAAAAGACACAGAGAAAGAGAGAGAAATACTTAGCCCTCACAATTACAACACCCTTCCAAATTCGATGAGAAGCAGCATTATCCTCCACACCAGAGACAACTTCAGGGCCACCTCAACTGCTGCTGCTTACACCTGAGCCAGACCACAATGGATGAGATGGGAAAGGTTGGGGGGAGGAAGTAGGGGGGCACGAAGGCACCCGTTTGATCCCTGGGGCCGAAAGAACTTACAAGCTGGTAGGGCAAAAAGCTGGCTGAGCCACTCCACGTGCCTGTGCCCCCTCCCCCACCCCTCCCTCCGACTGCAACACTTCTTCCAGGCCCCCTTGCCAGTTCCCAGCGTGCCCCTACCTCCCTTCCTTCCCCCCCCGTGCTCTGTGGGGCTGCGAGCCCCCTCCCTTGGAACGCACCATGCGCGGGGGGGAGGGGGGGGACGACAAATACGTCACAACACACCTACTCGCGCGCGCCCCGCTCGCTGAGGCGGCAGCAGAGGAGCCAGTGGAACGCTGGGGGGGAGGGACGTTCCACGAGGCCAAACGGTCCCGCCTCCCAACCGCCGCAGGAGGCACCGTTATAACGGTCCCGGAACCAACCCCAGCAAGCCCGCCCCGCCCCGCCCCGCGGCCGCACACGCCGACCTCCGCCGCCAGCAGCTGCCGAGCCGCAAGAGCAAGCTCCTCCCCGAACCCCACCCCGGGCTTGGCTGAAAAGGAGGAGGAGGTCGCTCCCGCCCCGAGGGCCAGCCCGTGCGTCCCCCTCCCCGACCGCGCCCTGTGGCCACCCCCGCACCTGCCCGGGCCCCGCGTCTCCTCACGCCCGCAGTGGCGCCCCAGATCCTCTCAGACTCACTAGGGCTGCGCCGCCGCCAAGAAGGCCGCCTCCCATTGGCTGGCGCTCGGGCACCCCCCGCCTTGACAGTAACCCCGGCGCCGATTGGGCGAGAAAAAGGCCGCGGCTCCCGCACGCTGGCCCTGTTGACTATCAGTGCAAGAGGTGCTCAGCCAATCAGCGAGCGCGCTCCGCTGGGGGGGGTGGTTCGCGCCTCTGACCTGGGGGTGGGTGATGGTGGGGAGCGGCGCGCCTGAGCCTGGGGATTTAAAGGGCCAGGCACCAGCTTTGCGGGGAGCGGGGATGGGACAGGTAGGCTGCTGCTGATCCCGGCAGCCATTGGAAAAAGGGGATACAAGTGAGCAAGCCCTACAAGCCTCAGCCCCTGGAGGACTGGTTTGGGGGCCGCTGTCAATGGTGACCGAAGCAATTCCTCACCTCAAAGGCCACCAGTTTCATCACTGGGTTATGTTGCATTCCTGCTTTTTAAGCACGTGAGAGCTGCCGTTTACGGTGTCACCCCCATAGGTCTGTCTTGCCCGGGGTTCCTGCAGTGCACAGGCCCCTGCTACGCGTTACATATGTGACCCAGCCCACCAGCGAGTCACACAATGAATAGCGACTGGCCATGCAGGCCAAGTAATGCTCACACCATAAAAACGAGGGTCCAGCTATAAAAAAAGCTGGCATCAGACCCATTAACTGTGCATCGAGGTTGTGTACACCCGTTTATCTCTCAGCAACATTTCTTTTTTGTTGATCCTTTATATCAGCCAGAGCTCAGATCAAGTGTTAAAGTTAGCGCTTGAAAATGTGTTAGGAGGCTATAGCTGGTTTCTGTCCAGGTTTAATTAGAAGGCGTAGCAGGACCCGGAGAGATGCTGAAAAGGAGTGTGAGTGGGCTATGACCAGGGTTTCTCCCACTTGTAGCCTTCAGCATTTAAGGTCTAGGAAGTGCTGATTCAGAGGCTATAGCCACAACTCCCACATTGAATAATTCCTGATGGATGCCACTCCCCCCACCCAAGAATTTGTCCAACCCCTTTTTGAATCCAGCAAAACTGTTGGTTTCCACAGCATGTGGTGGCCTTGAGGTCTACGCTTGAATAACAAGCTGTGTGAAAGACCTTCCTTTTATTAGTTTTACACTTACTACCTGCTGGTTTCATGTTGTGGCCCTTAGTTTCTGTGTTGTGAGAGCAAGTAAATAATAAATAACTATTTACTTTCTCTTCACCATTTAGTATTTTGTAAACTCTTATTATGTCTCCTCTCAAGTGTCTCTTTTCTAAACTGAATTTAAGAATTTTGTGGACAATTCCCTTTGTTTTGGGGCCAGACTCAGACGTTTCATATGTGTGGGGTTCACAGGACTGAAAGCCTCAGATTTCTAGCACTCTTTCTCACAACATCTTCCTTATCTCTTAGGCTCCTTGCCCTGCTTTAGAGCCTCTCCCCAGGCTTTCTGGAATTAGAGCAATAAAGCATGATGTCCACATACCCTTGCACACTCTCTGGTCTCACAGGCCTCCAGGGCCTGTCATCAACATACGCTACTTATTTCTTATAGACCTGAAGGGGCCTGCAGAGCCTGCTGAGATACTCTGCTATTATATTTATTTGTAAGGCAGTGAATCTGTAGGATTCAGTTACCATATAGCAGCTGCCATGCTCAGTCATGTAAGCCCTTCCATATGCAGGCCACAGTCCCATCATGAGCTCTGCATGCATGCAGCTCCAACTGGAGCGTAGACTTTCAGGGGATTGCTCATGTGAGAGCAGCGTCAGGTCCATTATCTGTGTGTCAAGGTTGTATACACCCGTTTATCTCTCAGCAACATTTCTTTTTCATTGATCCATTATCAGCCAGACCTCAGATCAAGTGTTCAGAGTCTAAAAACAAAATAAAAATGAACATGCGCCATTTGCTACATCACCTGTGTACAACCATCAAGATATACAAGAATGATGACAACGCAGGAGATTTTGGTTCCACACCTGTCTCTGACATGGATCTCCTCTCTGATTGTGGAAAAGCCATCAAGGGTCTGCTTTTCAGATAGGGTGACCACCTTTTCAAAATGGAAAGGTTGGACACAAGCCTGTCTCTCCTCCCCTCCCCTCACACCCCTTCCATTGATGGCATGGCTGAAGCAGAGCAGAGTCCAGCAGACTGGGGGCAGATGTGGGCTGCCTGCTGTGGCCTCAGGGCTCCTGCCCTACTGCCCTCCCCCAGGACCCTTGCACTAGCTGTGCACCCCTTCCCACATGGAAGCAGCAAGGGGCACAACTCCATGCCACCACCACCCCGCTGCTGCCGGGAAAGCAGGAGGTCCACACCTAACATGGGGCTCCAGGGGAAGGCAGCAGGGCAGGAGCCCTGAGGCCACAGTGGGCAGTTTGCATCTTCCCTGCCTCATATATAAATCTGAGGGAGGCATATGCCCTCCTTCCTCCCCTGAGGGATGCATGCAGCGGCGGGAAGCCCTGCCCCATTCCCCCACCCCCTGGATGATTTGCCCATGAGTCCTTCCCACTCCACGCCCTGGCTCCACACATTGCCCTGGCTGGACAGCACCCCCAGTCCCATTCCCTCCCTCACCGCAGGGGCTTCAATCTGCCCCACCCTACCCCTGCCATGCCCCCTCCTCCCCACAGACTTACCCACAGGGAGCTGCTTTCCATGTTGCTGGCCACATGCATGTGTATAGGCACACACATGCACATGGTGCTCCCTGAGTCCTGCTCAGGCAGCCCCAAACAGGCCCTTGCAGGCTGGAACTCTAGCAGTGTGCAAGGGGAAATGTGCCATTTCCTGTGGTGAACAAAAAACCTGGATCCCTACAGCCCGGGACTGGGACTTGATGTTCCCATTCCAAGACTGTCCCTCCCAGTTAGAGATGGGTGGTCACCCTATTTTAAAAGAGGTGAGCATCTGCAACATTAATATTAGGGAAGGGGAATTTGGGGTGCTCAGCACCCCTGAAAGTCTGTTCTTAAGGATTGTGTTCTCAAAAGCAGCCTCAGGTTTTCAGCATTTAGATTTAAAAGCTTCAGGTCTGCTTTTCAGACATGCTGAACACCCACACTTCCCACTGATGTCACTAGGAGATGTTGGTGTTTGTGACCCAGCTAAAAACCAGGCCCTAGAATTGTCTAAAAGTTTAACTCATAACACTGGAAACCACTTGTGAAAGTGTGTGTGTGACCATCTGCAAAATAGGAATAATGACTTACTGCTCATATTTACTGCTCATATTTGTAAAGCTCTTTGAAACTCTCTGAAAAGAGCTTTATGTGTGTTAAGTATAATTATTAATCCATTTTCTGCTATTCAGCAAAACAAGAATCATCCACTAAGACTCGTAATTATTTTGCTGCCTTCTCATATAAATGGTATATTTAAATGGTATATTTAAACTTAATAAAAACAGAAGCTGTTTTTAAAACCACCGCCCTGTTTTGTCCAATAGTTAACTATTGGACAATAGGGAGATGCATGCTTTAGGGAGAGAGTTATTAATAAATTACACGCTTGGGGCTCACTTATTCCCTTGGTTTGCATTTCATTTATTATTAATTAATTATTATCATATATTTTTTCATCTGATATATTCTTCTGGAAGCACTGAGTTTCCTGAGCTCTGGGTTCCCTTTTGACAAACTTAATAACACATATACAAAAACAAAGGCTCTCAAAATTACTTACAGATATCAATCTTCTGGCTCTTCTTTCTGTGGCTGTTGAAGTACAGTTTTGGCCTGATGCACTGCTGTTCTATTTAAATATTCAAGGGCAGGTTAGACAAGCCCTGGTTTAGTCAGATGCAATGTTGCCTTGAGCAGGAGCTACTGTGGTCCCTTCTGCTCCTACTTTTCTATGATTCTATGATTTAGAAAAGTGCATCCCACAGAGCAGGTAGGAGGAGCTCAGATCCACCCTGCGCAACAAAACAATTCCCGGTACAACCCATTGTCTCTTTTTTCCGCACTCACACCTTCTGTTTGCTTTGACAGTGGGTAGCCTTGATGTCATGCTTGACTCTGGTCTCAGTTCCTGCAGAGCAACTACAGAAATTATGATAGGTAAAACTACCTATAGGGCATCTGTTTTTGCTTGGTAGATTTTTGTTGGGGAGGGGTTCCTCTTCTCCATTGGCAGTACATTGGGGGTGTATGCAGGGCATTTGTGCACCTCCTGGAAGTGCCAGCCACAAAACTGAAAGTGCCGGCAGAAGCGCACTTCTGGTTTTGCTGCTGGCTCAGCAATCGGCCGCTGGGGGACTCCCATCCCATTCCTGGTCAGTGATCAGCTTCTGGGGGACCCTCCCCCCATCAGTGATCTAGTGCCCCCGCAGACTCAGGAGACACCAGTCGCTCATGCCCTTCTCCATTTCATTGCAAACATGTTTTTGGAGCTAGTCTTATTTTCTTTTACATTAGTGATAAAACTCCCAACGACATGAATAGGAGCAGGAATTAAAAGCGTGTTTTGCTATGTATAATATAAAACAATTGTGTAAATCTCATTCACTGTAAATTACCTATTTTAAGGTGGTATGCTTGAACCTGAAGGCAAAATCAAGAAGCTTTTCATCATTTCAGCATTTTATCTGATGCTGTCAGAAGAGAATATAGAACCATGTTTACCCCGAGAAATTATTTACTTGCTCTCACATACCTGTGATTGGACCTGTGCTTATGGCTTTGTGTCTCATCCATTCCCTTGTACAAAAGACCACACATCACATTGGATATTTTGTGCTTAGAGCTAAAAGATTTAATCTGGTACAAACCAAGACCAGGGTGTCACAGATTCACCCCAAAACAAAGTTGTCTTTGGAATTCACTGTGTGGCATGCATGAATAGTCTCCTAAATCAGGAGTCCTAAATCAGGAGTTTAGTCTCTGTTTGAAGTTAGAGTCAAGCTGGGTTCAGCTGTGTCATTTTCACATGTATGTATTATAGTACACATATGAAAACAGGAGAGCTTGCTGGAAACCCTCATAGAAGGGGCAGAGGCAGGATCTTCTTTTTAACTGGTTGAAGCCAGCTAGGGACTGCTTCCTTCGAGTTAAGGTACAGGGTAAGAACAAGTTATTTTCCTGATACTTTCTTTTATGTGTTTATTATTATATCTCTTATCAGAAAAGCAGCTAAGAATTTTGGGCTATTACAAAAACATACATGAAATAACAGCAAACTATCAGGTAAGGTGACAATACGAATCTATGAAACTTGTGTGCTGCCACACCTGCTTTATGGTTTCAGACATGTGGACTACATATGGTAGGCATATCAAGAGACTGAACAGCTTCCATGTGAGATATTTGTATAAGTTCCTGAAAATAGGAGGGAGAAGACCAAACAGAGCTACTAAAACATGCAGGACTGATACACTTAGGATGCATTCACACAGCGTCATATGGCGATGTTGCTATGGTGCTGCACTTTAGTACTTCCTTTTGGAAGTAGTAAGTGGGTAGATTGTCATAGCGATGCACTACACTGGGGGAGCGCACCATTATGACGACGTAGCTGGCGATCACGTGTAGACCCATATGATCGCTGCATTGCTGTAGTATGCCATATAGTGATGTAATACATCACTACATTGTTATAGGGCAGGATGGACAAAATACAGCCTGTGGGCAGTGGGTCCCTCAGTTTTGCCTGGCCCAGCACTATCCAGCTGCAGTGTGTCCTGCCACCTGCTGAGCATGCAGGGGGCTGGGGTGGCTCTGCAGCTGGACTGCCTTTCTAGGCAGACCAGGTTGGGGCAGCTTCTTCCATTTGCCACAGCTGCTGGCCTCACCCCCGTGGTACCAGTAGGGACCTGGACCACAGCCCCAACCTGGCACATCCCACATGTGTTCTGGAATTGCCTGCTCATGCTAAATAGCAGCAGCAGCAGCTGGGAAGAAACTTTTGCTCAGTGTGGTGGGAAAAGTGGCTCCTCCCCCTTGCCACTGCCTGACACTTCCTGCTACAGCTGTCTGGGCCGTGGAGCCCACACTGGGCTGCAACTCCTCTGCACTGCCATCGCTGTCCCATGGGCCAGTCTGGATGCGGCAGTGATGGCAGCAGAGACAAGGGGTAGCCCAGACACAGGCGCCAGGCACCTGTAGCAGGAAAGACTGGACAGCGGTGAGAGTGAGGGGTCACTTTTCCCCCACTCTGAGCAACAGTTCTTGCCTGGCTGGTGCTGCTGCTACTCTTTAGCATTAGCAGGCAAGTCCAGAGCAGGTGTGAGGCATGCTGGGTTGGGGCTGTGGTGCAGGTCTCCACTGGTACTGCAGGGCTGAGGCCAGCGGTGGTGGCAGATAGAAGAAGCTGCCACCTGGTCTGCCTAGAAAGACAGTCCCGCCACAGAACTGCCCCAGCCCTGCTGTGTGCCCAGGGGGTGGCAGGATGCATCACAGGCGGGTGGCACAGAGCAGGCCCAGGACTGGCTGGGTCAGGACTGTGGCTCAGTCTGCTCCTGCTGAAGTCAGTCTGGAGTGGGTACGGGGTAGGGAAAGGTCTGTGTGCTGTTGGCAGTGACAGGGAGGTGCCACAGGCTGTATGGGCTCTAGGCTTTTGCAGGGTGTGGGCAGGTACTGACAGACTGAGGGGGGCCTGTGTGGGGGGCTCCCATGCACACCCCACCATACTTACAAACCCTCCCCCACAAACCCCACAACCCCACCCTCCCCTACACCCAATCATACACCCCACAAACATCACACTCACCCACACCCCTCCCTACATGCATTGCCCCACATACACATCTGCATGCCTCCGGGCAGGGGGTGAAGCCCTGCTCACTCTTGTGCACACACACCCCAACACATGTTCAGCCACCCACCCCCTCCACACAACCCACAAACCCCATACCCACTCCCCCACAAACACCCCCTCCAAACTGCCTATTCCCAGCCACCAAGATCCACATACACCCCCACACTCTCCCCCATTCTCTTCCACACCCCACATACACACACATTTACCCACAGCCCACCACAAACCCCATACCCATCCACCCACACCCCCACAATGTACAAGAGTAAGACTTCATTTTGAACTATTATGCAATCACCTCTATATACATGATACAAATACACACAAATCAGGATTAAATATTTTTTTAAATACAATTAAAATATATTATTGTGGATGTTTGATTTTTAGTGTATAATTTGGGGTTTTTTTCCAGTTTCAAGAAGGCAACCCCCCTTCCCAAATGGAGTACCTCCAGGGTGAGGAAAGGGACTTCTAGTGGCAAAGGTCAGGGGTTAGAGGGTGGGACTTCCAGTCCCAAGATGGTGACCAGGGTATGGGGAACCTGTCATGGGGCAGGGCTACCCTTGCAGCCCTCGACAGCTCAGCCAAATTCATTAAGAGGCCCTCCAGCTGAAATAATCACCCACCCCTGATGCAGGGTGACATGTAGACACGCCATTAGAAACTGCTATCAAAGAGAAAAGGTTGCAATGGGTCAGCCATATCAGGAGAATTGAAGGATACCCTATCCCCTAAGTATTTGGTACAGTGAGATTTGAGATGGCTTTAGAAAGCAGGATCACCCTCTATGGCAGTACTACAGTGTGTGCAAAAAATATATGAAGTCATTCAATATCAACATAAAGAGCTGGGGGAAGCACATAGAATCCTGTCCAATTTGGAGGAAACATCTGGCACAGGGTGCAGCTCAACATGAAGCAGGTTTGATTCAGAGGATGGAAGCAAAGCGGAAAAAAAGAAAGCAGCATGCTGTAAATTTGGGCCCCAACTTAGACAACATAAGGATCTGTGAAACTTACAACAAGCTGTGTCACTCTCGAATTAGTGTTGGCAGCCACAAATGGATTCATCAAGCATCTGATTAGACCTCTTAAGTGTACACCATGGCCTAGAGGATCAATGGTTGACTACTACTATATCTCTGTGTGTATCTAACCATATGGTTACTGATTTCTTATGCTGGTTCTTGTTCTTTATAATAAATCTTTGTTATCTTTTTACAAACAAGGATACTTGTTTCCAGACTATCTGACTATATAGGCTAGCCCATTCCAAGGAAAGGGAGATCCATCTTTTCTGAGCATACAACTGTCAGTGGTCAAGTAGCTGGCAGCAGAGAGGGGAATGGGACAGAAGGACACCCCACTATGGGGAATCACTCCAGGAGTATGTCTGAAGAGGGTAACCAGGCTGCATCTGGGACCAGGGTGTGTTACACAGGGAAAGTTTTGCTAAGCTTCCTTGGAGCTGTTCTGCCTTTTAGGGAATGCCAGAACACAGAGCTTATATCATATCCCTTTTCACCTTAGCCAGACAGAGTGAGGGACGCATAATGGTTAACATGGAACTGTTATGTTGACAGTGTTTCCTAAAAAAATTTTCTTTGCTGGGGAAAATCAGGTAAATTGTTTTTATGGCCTCTTTGCCCCTCCAGAGCAACACAAAAGTGTGATTCAAAGATCTTGTTCCCTTTGATCAGCTTAGGAGAAAATACAATATTTAGGATCAGATTCTTCTCTCACTTAAAACAGCATCAGCCCAAAGAAATTCCACTGAAATGAACTGCTCTACTGCTGATGTAAACGAGAGGAAACTTGGGGACCCTTTAGGTATAAGCGCAACAACATTTTACAGTTTTGTGGAGTATAAGTATTAACTCTTTACACAGGTCAGAGGGCACACCAGCTTGCCTGGCCAGCAGCACAAAAGGGAGGTTATCATAGTGAGGTTATCATCTTAAAGCCCACACTAGGGCCGTGCAAAATTTCACTGGGTGTTTCATGTCGAAGCCATTTGGACACGTTTCAAGCTTGAAACAGTGAAATCAAAATGAAACAAAAGGCTTCGAAACAGCTTTGAAATGAAATGAGGGCACTTGAAATGTTTTGAAAAAGTTTCAAAATGTTTTGAGTTTCAAAGCCAGGCTTACTTGGCTTTAGCGCTGGTCCCAGGAGGCAGTGGTAGCCTCCTGTCATCCAGCGCACAGATCCAGGGGCTCGCACCCCCGGGAGGGCTGCAGGGCTGTGCCAGACTCCTCCCATGGGCGTGAGCCACTGTATCTGTGTGCCAGATGAGAGGAGGTTGCTGCTGCCGCCTGGGGCCAGCAGCAGCAGCAGCAATCTTTCCCGGCACTGGGCGTGGGCTGTGCCCAGCGCCAGTTCCAGGCAGCAGTGGCAGCCGCCTCTCATCCGGCAGGCAGACAAAGTTTTAGGCATTTTCATGATTCCCCATTATAGCCTATGGGCGAAAAGTCAAAACGCATCAAAACAGCTTCAATGAAACAAAATGGAACGGTGCTTTGAAACAAAATGAAACAGAGAAACAAAACACTGTCCCTTCAGAATGGTGAAATGGACATCAAAATGAAATGATGGTGTTTCGTACAGCCCTAGTCCACACCTGTCATCTTTTGGGACATCTTTGCAAGAAGAAGAGGATCCTTCAGTCTACGCTGATATGTTGCTGAAAACAGTAACAGCCAGTCTTGGAAACCAGTCTTCCAAGTAACATCAACAGTCAACACAGTTTAAGTACTTCATAGCAGAAATCAGCTTTTGCCTATTCATGGTCTTCAAATATGTGGATTTCACGAAAACCTTTACTTGTGCAAAGTCAAAATGTTTGGCTTGATTGGAACTGAATGCTTATTGTTCCCTGGAAAAAAAATGGTAGTAGGTCAACAAACCTTGCAGAATCAGTTGTGCAGGTTTCAATTTTGCTACTGTACTGTACTGTACTGTATTTTCTTCACTTCCAGTATCCTATTGTTTGGCTATAAGTGTTTTTCCAGCTGGCAAGGTCAATGCACACTACTTATTCAGATGGGTTGCACTAACCTATCCTTGATGGTATCTGAAGCTCCAGGCTGAAGAGTCAGGGGCAAAAGATACTTGCCAGTGGTAGTGCCACATGGATTTCAATGACTGAGCTCTGCTCAGGTAGTGGAATTTAGAACTGATTTGGCTAATTTGCCCTGAGACATTAAATTAAAGAAAAAAAAGTGTGGGCACATGGGAACATGGGTGCGTAGTGTGATTCTGTATCAGGAATGAGAATGTTATAACTATAAAGGTGTGTTCTGGATTGTCAAGAGAACCACAGTGGTCACAAGACAGGTTGGTAGAGCTATAGATATATGTATATATACCCACATAGAAATAAATATTTGGGGGGGAAAAAAAAAATCAGTATTTTTGGCACCAAGGGAGGGTGTCAGAGTTTGCTGCAGCCTCTCCAAGCACTGGCCTGGTATTGCATTACCTCTAGGTGAAGTGCTCATTTCCTCCTTGGAGAGCAATTGCAGTTTTTTGGGGTTTTTTTTAAGGGTTACACACACACAAAAGAGAAAAGGTTCCCATCAGTATGTTTGCTCAATGTGGGCTATGTGTTTTACAGTCATGTGTAGTGTTGATTGCATTTAACCAGCTTCATAGTTGGTTTCTCTTACTGAGCACATACTGCTTTTGACAGCAGTTTAATGATAGATAATGTATTTAATGAAGTTTCCTTGTATGCAAATGTAAGATGAGGAGTAAATACAGTATAACATATTGTCTATGGCAAAAGCAAGCCTTTTGTCAAAATTAATCCCATATTTCTGAACTGTTCTTACTATTGCCTGACTCACTGCTTTAAATTTCACAGTTTCTAAACAAATGCAGTCTATCAGAAAATACTTTAGATCCAACTCCCCCTCCCCTAGTCACACTGAAGTGTTTATGAAAGAATAACAGGAGATTGTTATAATGCTGAGCATAGAGGCCTTCTGTTGTCTCATCTGCAATGAGACTAAGCCCAGGACAGTCTGTCAACAGTTCTTTCAGGTCATTTACATGACATTCTAAAAGCCTTGGTAAGTACATTTTGTCCAATTGATCCGAACAAGGTGCAACACCAATGTTTTTTTCAAAGAGCTTTTGAAATAGCTTCTCAGAGTCAGGTAGTCTAAGACATCAGTGGAACATTAGCAGTGCAAAAAAGCCTCTGTAAGTCATTCAGCTGCTGTTCTACGATGCATTTGCTCTGTTTTTACAGAAGATTGCTCACTAGCTAGCTTTTGATTTGATTTGCCCTTTCTATTACAACTGCAACTGTTTGGACCTGCCCTTTTATACAAGCGCACTCAAGATGTCTGTAACAGCTTGCTTGTCACTTGAAATCCACCAAAGTATTCATCCTGTACATAACAGAAGTGTTAAACGTATAGCTGGAAGCCTGGATCCATTCTGTAGGGATCCCAGAGGGAATTCAAGGGTAAGGTGGGCAGCAGTAAAACCTGCCACCAAATTCCCAGCTAGGGAGCCTCATTAAGGGCCTCTGTCAGCAGTGGAAGGGAGCAAAGTGATGTCTGTGTTAAGTTCTACATCTGCATTTGCCCTGCTGCTGTTGCCAAGTCCAGATCCAGCCTGCGAGGAACCCCGCAGTCTAACTTCAGCCAGAGGCACAGTTGAGTTTGACTCCCTGGTATAAAACATCAAGCTGCGAAACAAACCTGTGGATACATTTTACTCTTTCTGCTTAACAGTTGTATTTCCTAATTTGTTTGCACTTGCAATAGCCACTTTGTGCCTCATTTTTACCTCACTGGCATTTATGTGCATCCTTGTTTAGCTACAAATCTCATGGCTGTCCATTTATGTTGTCAACAACAAAACAATAACTTTATTGAGCGAGAGACTGGGTGATTTGATCTCACATCAGCACGTGACATGTCCTGTGTGGTGCCTTCAGTTCGGGCTGTATCTCCCCACTCCCTGGGCCAGACCCTGACTCACTTGCCAGGACTCAATGGAACTTTCATTGAAAGGAGGAGTTCAGTGGTGTACTTGCCCCAGGGCCGGAGATGGTAATACTTGCTGGCTTATTGTGGTTAATCCTGGGGCTTCACTTTCCCTACACCCAGTCCACTTGCCAACCATGAGGGCCATCATGCCACTGCCAGCTCCTGGCTCTGGCCTCTTATATCCTCCCTCTGGGTCTCAGCCTAATCGGCCTCTACTTGAAGTGCAGGCTTGTGGTTGCAGCCTGCCCCTCACTCCTAATCCTTGGCTATGCCTGCTCTGGGCCCTAGGAGTAGTGACCAACCCCAAGCAGCTTCCCATACCTTGTTTGGTTCCTTGCTACTGCTCTTGCTTGTCTCTAGCGGGGCAGTGTCAAGTGTGGGGGGGTGGGGTTTTTAAATTTCCCATGGCGGTGGTCACAGCTGATGTCATCAGCTGGCCACTGCCCAGCTTGACAGCCACTTAAAAAACCCAGCACAGCACCAGCTCGGGAAGCTACCTCCCAGGTAAGTTTCCTGTGGCTCTGGGGGCATCGGGATCTGTCCCCAATGCTTCTGGCCCCTGAGAGCGGCCCCAGCTGCCACATCCTGCATTTTATATAAAATAAAGCAGCCACCTAGGAACTTGTAGTTTTTCAACCATTTGCAAGATTTTACTGAGTTTTTTTTTTTTAATGGGTTCTGTGGTGGCCATGACAAAATTGTGGCCTAGAGGATGGCCTGTGAATTTATATCACAGTGGGCACATCTACGCAATATGTTTACTGTGCAGTAAACATCTCAGTGTCTACACGTGCCTGTACTAGGGCATACAAAACTAATAAACTCTATAGCCAGGTAAGACTTGTAAACACAAGCTCTTCCATGTGTAGCAGCACATGTGTAGATGCTGTGCCAGCTGGCTGGGACACTGGGTGCATTAGTGCAAGGCTAGCAGGCAGGCAGCCCCTGCACTGAAGCACCCTCATGCTTCAGCCAGCGCCTGCACAGCACATGGAGCCTGGTCAGAGCAGCCTTGGGTTGGCAGGCTGATTCCTGGGTCCCCTGCTAGCCTGAGCTGCTCTGACCAGGCTCCGGGTATTGCACATGAATAAACTCCAGAGCAATGAGCCCCAGAGTTTATTCGTGTGTATTAATTGCATGTGTAGATGCATCCAGTTAAAGGAAAGCAATGCAAAATAGGCAACATAGGTTGAGGATAATGTCTAAGAGTTAATTCCTGGAGTCTGATCACAGCTCTTCAACTGGCTCTATCCAACTTGTGGGCAAACCACTTAAGCTTTAATTTTCAGAAGTGACTACTGACTGTGGGATACTTCAGTTTGCGGGTGTTCAACTTCAATCATGCTAAAAGGGCTTGGTTTTCAGGAATATCCATTCTCTGAAAAAGAAGGCTCATTTCAAATGGTTTGAGTTGGACACCCCAAATCACTAGTAGCCTTGAGGCATGTAGGACATAATCTTTCTGTGCGTCTCTGTTTCCCAGTCTGAAATGGAAAGAATTCCTTTTTGTTGTGAAGATTAATTAGCTTGTGTGTGCTTTGCAAGCATAAAATGCTACATAGTAGCCACATTATTAAGAAACAATGCAGTTTTGGCTTTATGGGAATCATTCATAGTTTATTAGTGGTAATCCCTCATTGGGTAGCAAAAATATTTAACCCTTAAGAGTGCACAAACTTCTGACTGAGCACTGTTGTTCTAGAAAAGGCTAATTAAATCACTAGGTTGCCACAGAGCTCCCAATTTAGCCTGAAGGTTTAGTAATTAATCTCCAGGGTTAGTTACCACATAATTACTGAATTAGATAGATATTTTGGATAAATTCCATTACATTAGGGATTTAAAGACAGAAATAATTGATGAAACTATAGTTACATTATTACTAATACTGTAGCTAAAGAATGAAGCTAATGAGGAAATTAAATTGAAAGAGCTGAAAAAAACTGCAAAATCTGGGTGCACAAGCAGATTTAATGGGGGAGAAGAAAGATAACTCAGTTTGCTATGGACAAATGTGGTTGAATACATTGCATTTGCTTACCTGTTTTTTTCCTCTTGTGCCACTAAACTGACCCCTTTCCAGTTGCCAACACGTTTGTGGACCTGATACTTTTCTCTCACTAGCTTTAGCCCCCAGGGAAATTCTATTCACATTAATTGAATTACTTTTAATTCTCATTGGCATAAATAATCTTAGTGAGGTCATGTGTTTGTCTAACCCTCTGCAAATTTCTAAATACTGTAGAGAAAGGACAATCCAGAGGCATTCCTGAATGATTTTCTATTTTAACTGTTTATTTGGTTTGGTGGCTGAGGGCTTGTTAGAATTTTCCCCCAAGATTCCTACTTTATCTCTATGCAGGTAAAAGTATTTTTCAGCATAAATTATTGTGCGTCAGACCTTGTTCCTAGTGTAGTTAAATGTAACTTTTATCACCTAGGTAGTAGAGAAGATAGGATCAACTTGCTTATTTCCACTTTCTCAGTGATATATCTAAGTATGGTTATTATCCAGGTGATTTGTTGTATAATTGCCTCTTCCATGGAAAGAATAAATTTGAAAGTTATGCATCGATGTCCTATAAATACAACAGCCTTTCATTTAAATTACCTTTAGATAGTCTGAAGCAAACAGATCTGTCTACAGCTTGAGTAAGAACTAAGGACTTGAAAAAGCAGAAACAGTAGAGTACTTATTTAGTCTTCTGCAGAGGATATGTTTACTAAATTTAAATTACTTTATAGCTTGTGGGGTTTAATGCTTCCCTGTGTTGAGAGCACATGATGTCTGAGCTATTGTATTGGCAGCTGCCTAACCTCTTGTAACTTGGCAGCGAATTATAGAAGCCTGTGTGGAGATGCATAGCTCTTCTGTTGAATCATCTTGCCAGCAGGTGCTTGCAGTCTGCAGAGAGGCGAGGAGATATTTTTGCTGAATCACCCTGTGCCTAGATCAGATGTATCCAGTTTGGTTACATTAGAGGATTTGAAGCACCCTAGCCTGATGCAAATAGGACTAGAGGGAAGCATTTCTGCTGGGAAATACTATAAACAACTAAGCTTAGAGAGAAGACTCTGGCTTTATGTTTTATTATTTGAGTTACAAATAAAGCCAGGCTACAAGAAAGGGTAACACTGAATTTTACAGAAAATGTAGGTATACTTTGTTCTGAGAAGGACAGTAATACTTCCAACTTTTCACCAATCAATGACATTAGGAAACATTTGGAACAGTTTTGCTAGGTCATGAACAAGACCTAGGACTTACCTTACCAGTACCTTTTAAGATTTTACTTGAATTCCAGTGTGTGCTTGGATCATCATGAGGTCAAGTGTCACAGTAATGAAGCAATTTAAATAATCTACTGTATTTCCCCGAATCCAAGATGACGTAGAATTTAAAGACAAACTCCCAGTAATTACATACTTGACATGGAAAATGTATACATTTGTTATGGCTTTCCATGTAGAGAATCTCATTATTGCAAGGTTATCTTAAATTAATCCCTGCCACTACTGCAGAAGAGAAAGCAACAGCAGGGAGGCAGGCAGTGGGGAGTCAAATGGCTTGACCCCCTCCTCTTGCCACCCATGCCTGCATTCCCTGGTGCTGCCTCCCCCACACCCTTGCTTCCCCTGGCACCTGATCCCCATGGCTACACCTCCTCCCCATTGCTGTTTACCCTCAGCCCCGACTCCAGATCTGGCCCCTGGCTCCAGCCTAAGAGCACATGGTAGCTCCAGCCCTGTGGTTGCAGTAGCAGCAGCTGGGGCTGGGACTGCAGCCTGGCTGAGTGGGGATCAAGACCACCCATGCCCTGGACCAGAGGTGGACCCGGAGCTGCAGCTGAGGGTAAGCAGCAGCAGGGAGGTAGCAGTTGTGGCTCCAACTCCAATCCTGAGCCCAAATCAAGGCCAGAGTTACAATTGCAACAGCTACCTGCCCTCTTACTGCCTCCCCTCACTTTGTATTCAAATCCAAGATGAGGGGCTCCTCCCTGTTGAAGGGAAAAAACCTTATCTTGGATATGGTAGTTCTGCTTCTAGCCACATTTATATCCATATCACAGCTATCTCATAGGTAGGAATCAACACAATATCAATTGTAGCGTGTTTTTTTTAAGGTATGCCTTATATTACCACACACACATAGCAAAATGCTCATGGCCCAGTGCAGCACGCCAAAGCATTCCAATGCTTAATTAAAACAAATTACACTGACTGAAACCACCCCATCAAACTACCAAGTAGCTCAAGGTTTGAACACAAGAAAAGCATAGACAGAGAAAAAGATAATAAGAAACCAGTAGTGGTCTTCTGAAAATTAAAAGAGCTTTGAGCCTAAGTATGATTTAAGTATGATTAAGAATTGAGGCAGCTGAGGCTGAGTGAAAGGAACACCTTGACAAAGGCTCAATTATCTGGTAATTCCAGATGCAACAGTGAGCCCTCAAAAACATGAGTTTAACCATGTATCAGTACAAGGTTCACGGAAGAAGTCTTCCATGTAACCAGGGCTTCATTTGACCTACTTAAACTCAGCCTAAAGAACGCAGGCTCAGGTTCATCAAACCATGGGCAAATTTACTGCTACATTCTGAACAAGCAACAAGTCAAGAAAGTACCCCAATATTTGATCCTTCTGGTGCCAAGGGTCTTGGGATGTTGGCAGTGGTAAAAGGTGCAGCCTGAGCACCCTGCTTAAGTGAAATATGGCTATCATGCCTGGCACCCAGTTCTCCATGGAAAGAATGTTATCAGAAATCAAATTATGTTATTTTAAACTACTCCACAGCTTAATGAAGTCCCTTAGAGTAGTGGAAAAGAGCTGCCTAAGAGCGTCTTTTCATGCAACAACTTTTATCTGGTAATAAGATTTCCATCTTCAAGAGCTACAGATGCAAACTTTGACAAAGCCAGTTGGCAATATAAACCAAGCACTTTCCCTATGACTGAAACCAAACTGGCACAATCCACGTAGAGTAGGGGATTAATTAACTAATGCACAGAGAGACTATTCAAAGATTTGTAGATTGTGAGGCTGGAAGGGACCTCAGAAGATCATCAGGTCCAGCCCCTGGCACCAAGCAGGAAAGACAACTGGGGTCAGTCAGGTGACCCCAGCAAGGTGATTGTCCAGTCTCCTCTTGAAGATTTCCAGGGTAGGTGATTGCATCACCTCTGGAGGGACCTTATTCCACAGTTTGGACACCCTAGCTGTGAAGACGTTTTTCCTAATGTTGAGCCAGAAATGGTCTTTCAGGAATTTGTGACCATCACTCCTGGTTTTCTGCAAGGGTGCCCTGGTGAACAGTTGTTCACTGAGCCCTTGATGTGCACCCCTGATGTGGCAGTAAGCTGCTACCAAGTCCCCTCTCAGCTTTCTCTTTTTCAGGCTGAAGTCTCAGATCCCTCAGCCTTTCCTTGTATGGCTTGCCTTGCAAGTCTCTGATCATATGGGTGGCCCTTCTCTGGACTATCTCAAGTTTACCACATCCTTGTTAAAGTGTGGCATCCAGAACTGGATTCAGAACTCCAGCTGTGGTTTCACCAATGCCGAGTAGAGTGGAAGAATCATTTCCTTGGTTTTCCTGGGGATGTATCGATTGATGTATGCCAGAGTATTAATTGCCCTGTTGGCAACAAGCATCACACTGTCAGCTTACGTTCATACTGTGGTCTATTATTACCCCCAGGTGCTGTTCATTCATACTGTTGGTCAGATTAGTATTGCCATGCCTGTAGGTGCATAGGAGATTGTTTGTCCCCAGGTGAAGCACTTTGTATTTCTTGATGTTGAACTTTATCTGGTTCTGATCCACCCAACTTGCCAGCCTATGTCTGCCTGTATCTGCAGCCTATCCTCAGACGTGACCACGCTCGCCTATAACTTGGTGTCGCCTGTGAACTTGGTCAGCGAGCTCTTCACCCCCACACCCAAATCATTGATGGAGATGTTGAATAGCACTGGACCAAGCGCTGACCCGAGGAACTCACTGGCTACTTCTTGCCAAGACTATATGGATCCATTCATTAGGTTTTTCTGGGTCATACCCTGCAGCCAGCTTTGTACTCGCCTATCTTGCAATTAAGCCCACAGTCCTCCAATTTTGTCACAAGAATATCGTAGGACACCAAATCAAAAGCTTTTTGGAAGTCAACATATACAATGTCAACCTCCTCTCTCTTATCCAGGTGGTGAGTTACCTGATCATAAAAGGAGATGAGGTCGGTAAGACAAGACCTGCCTATGATGAAGCTATGCTGGCTATCGTTCAGAATCCTACCTTCTGCAAGCTTATCGCACACAGACTCTTTAATGATTTTTTCCAGGATTTACCCTGGGATAGAAGTTAGGCTATTTGGTCTATAGTATCCGGGTCCTCCCTTCTCCCCTTCTTGAAGATGGGCACAACATTGGCCCTCTTCCAGTCCTCAGGGATGTCTCTGGAGTGCCACAAGTTTTGGAAGAGTTTTGCCAGGGATTCCATGATGACCAGCTCCTTCAGCACTCTCAGATGAAATTCATCCAGTCCTGCTGACTTAATATTTCTAATTTTTTTTTACTTAATCACACACCAGTTCTGCAGCAATAGCAGGAAGGTGGTCATTCTTACCCTGCTCTTTCGGTCTGATTTTCCCTTTAGCCCAGTGAAAGACTGAAGCAAAGTAGTCATTCAGGAGTTCAGTTTTCTCCCAAGTGCTGGTAACCAGCTATACTGAGTTGGTGAGCAGTGGCCACACACTCTCATTTGTTTTCCTCCTGTTCCCTGTGTAACTAAAGAAGGACTTCTTGTTGTCCTTGATTCCCATTGCTAATTTTAGTTGTTTCCAACTTGGCCTTTTTAATCTGTTCCCTACAAGTGTGGGCCATTGTTGTATAGTCCTTTTTAAGACATGTCCCAAGCTTCCATTGTCTGTATACCTCTTTCTTGTTTCTCAAGAGGACCATGATTTCTCTATTTAGCCAAGAGGGCTTCCCAGCCCTTTTGCTACCTTTCCTCCGTGTAGGAATGGACTTCCTTTGTGCTTCAAGGATCGTGTCCTTAAGGAATAACCACTCTTCATGTACTCCTTTCACCTCCGGTCCCTGGTCTTGCAGTATTTTTCTTATTAGTGGCCTGAGTTTGTTGAAATTCACATTTTTGAAGTCTAAAACTTCAATCCTGCTATCTAACTTGTCTGCCTTGTGACAGACAGTGAAGGTGATGATTTCATGGTCAATATCACCGAGGCTGTCCTCTATGTTTAAGTCAGTCACCACGTCATCTCCTTTGGCCAGGACCAAGTCAAGACAAGCACTACCTCTGGTTGTTGGCCCATGCACCTCCTGAGTCAGAAAAAGCTCTTTGACTCAGGTCAGGAAGGAACGCGACCGATTGGAGTTGACTGAGTGTTCCTCCCAAGAGATGTCTGGGTAATTGAAGTCGCTCACAACTTCAATTATTCTCTCCCTTCTGTAGAGGTTTCATTGTTAAAAGACTTTATCTGTTGAGTTACATGGAATGTAGGACAGATCCAAGGGGGAAGGCCATATTTCAAATTCTTTTGTGTTCTTTTATGATACAGTTGTCCACTCCTATTGACTTTGTCTTTTAGGTATCCCTTGTACTTTTGTAGGTTTCTGCAAGACTTGCCAAAAATGTCTTTTAGTTACTGCAAGTATAAATTATGCATGGTCCACCATATTAAAATCTGCTGTGAGGTTTATTGTGATCAAGATATTCAGCTAGGTTAATTTGATGACAGTGTTATCAAATATCAATAATCGGAGCTCTCTCACAAAGGAGTGATGCCTCTAGGCTTCTTTTGGTCACCACATCCTGGAAAAGGGACTTTTTAAAAATAGGTTTCCACTGGCATCAGTAAAAGCCCAGCAAGAACATTTCTTATAATGGTATCCTAGATGAATCTAGACAGGTGTCTTGTTTGGCTTGAGATACTGAAAACTTACGTTGACAGGAGCATTGGGTTACCTTTTGTTTATTCCTTTGTATGTAGATAAGTATGACAGTTCAACACATTGAGTGGAACACTAGCAAACATATCTGGCTGAGAAAGCTATTATCCTTATCACAACGTGTACTGTTAGAAACTGCCTTCTAATAATGTAACCTTTTCAAATTATTTATTAAAAAACATTTATTTTTTCTGTTTTCCATTAATAAAAATGGCAGTCTAAGTGGCCTTAGGTCCTACAGGGTCTGCAGTGATTTAGTAAAACAATGTTAAATGGCCTTTTCTTTTGTTAAGTGTGCTTCAAATATTAGGCACCCAGATAGATGGTTAGGAGTTTTCCTGTTTGGACATTATTTATCAATGTTTTATTTGAGACTTCAATTCAGCATCTTCCCTTTAATTAAAATCACATACCTGGCTATCACAGTGCAGATCATCTATCTAGGAAAGTCAAGTTTATTAAGTGACCAGCTACATTGGCGTTCCTATTTTGAGGCCATCAACTTGAAATCTATTTCCTCTGAAAACCAGGCCCACTTAAGGACTCTCAAGTTAAGTACCAAAAAACCACGATGTCTGGGATCACTGCTAAATATGATTACTGAACGATACAGACCTATGTGCATTCTAAAAATTTCAGGACTAAAATGATATTAAGCACAATCATTAAAGACTCCATCTGCTCAGAACTGGCAACGTTCATCAGTATTCAAGTGAAAAAAAAAAACACATTAACCACAAGAAAATCCCCTCTCTTTCCTACCAAGCTATACATGCATCACCTAAAAACTGAAGATAAAGAGCAGTGATAGCATAGAATGGGAGGCAAAACTTTTCCTTTAAAAAAACCCAAGTGCATCTCAAGTATAAAATTTTAACTTTTGTGATATCTGGAAGAGTATTCTCTTCAAATAGAAGATAAAACTCAACTATTGATCCTTCCAGTGTATTTTTTATACTGTTACATCAAAAACCAAGAAGTTACTATGGAGTTGGCCTAAGTCTGCTCTTTGACAGAAGACATTTGTGCATTCTTTTCTTCTGGTTGCCAAGTCACTCTCCCCTTAACAAGTGCAACAGAATTCACTTAAATGACACCTTGATGGATCGCCAGGGAACAGATTCTGTGCTGTGCATTTCAATGACTACAGAGATCAATGACACACCTCATTTGGCAGTCTGTTTAAATGCCACATTTGTAATCCTACTTGCAGCATTGATGTCTGCTAACAAATCGCTCTTTTGCCTGCTCATTGGGTCATGTTGCTTTCTTGCAATATGGTGGTGGCCAAAAGAATCATTATAACAATTGTTTCTAAATAATTTGATAGTTTGCTTCCTAGTTAAATGACATGGAGACGGCTAGCAGCATAACCCAGCAACATATTCCCATGGGCGTTTGGTAATCAAGACGATTGTTTTATTGACACATTTTGTCCTTTGGGAAAAAGGGTCCAATTCCACAGTTCTAACTTGGGCAAAAGTCCCATTTACTTAATATTGTTAAAGATTTTCCTGTTTGTTATGGCTCATGCATCAAGATGAACACATTTAACGGATGTTACTTTGCACAAGTAGCTGCCAGCTAACTCAATTTGCTTCTTTAAGTATTATTTTTAAATTAAAAAATACAGAATTGTCAATTTATTTTTGCTTTAGGGAGTCAGGCACATTCCTTGCTCTTAAGTGTTAGCTACTTAGGAGAAACAGGGGAGAGAATTATTGTGGAAGAACAGTTCAAGTGTGGGAGTTACCAGGTGCAGTGAATAGAGTATTCCTAAAAGAAGTGGGTCTGGAGAGGTTCAGAGTGCAAGGAACTAAGCAAAGGAGTGAAACTGTAAGAGTGACAACGGAGACTAAGGGGAGGTAGACTATGCACAGAGAGGAGGGGATGGGGATGAGAATGGGAGAGTACAAGAAAATGAGCAGAGGCACATGGGGCAAAGATTACCCAGAGCAACGAATGTGATGCGGTCAAATGGCTTCCTGACCCCACTAGCTTTGGATCAGACCCTCAGGAAATTCAGGGTTGGAAGAACCAGCAGCATTTGGAAAAACGTTAAGCTTACAGAGAAGAAAAGGCAGTGCTGTCCCCTTCCTTGGAGGTATTTAAGAGGAGATTGGACAAACACCTGGCTGGGGTCATCTTTTTAAAGGTAAGAATGTTAGTCTTCATACTTAATAAGATACAGATTACAATAAGCCATTAGAAGAGGAGTGGCTATTAAAGAGGGACAGAAACATGGTCTACTGGTTAAAGCACAAGACCAGTTTTTGAGTAAATCCAAGTTTAATTTTTCATTCTGCTGACCTTCTCTGTGATTTTTAACACAGAGACAGAGGGAGAGGGAGAGAGAAAAGTGTTTTCCTGTGTGTAAAATGGGTTAACAGGTACCACGCACTGTAAGCGAAACAGTAGCACAGGACTCTCATGGCAGATTTTTTTTTTTTTTTTTATGTAGCCACATTGCAAACAAATTTGTTTCTTAACCCTTTGCTGGCCTGTGACTTTTAAGCCCGACCTGAGCAAGAGCAAGTGCATAGCCAAATTGCTTCCAAGAGTGGATCAAGCAACAAATATCCCAACTCAGTCACACAATTCTACTCTTACCGCCCCTTTGACCTAGCTAGTTAGTTCATCCCTTTTTTGTAGAGGACCCTTCTTCCCTTTTCCAGTGCCAGGGACAAGGATTACTTCTCTTGTCTTGTTCACAGTTGGTGAGTAGTCCCTGCATTTAACTCTGTGATTGAAATCACAACCTAAGCAGGGGAAGAAGTAAGTGGAATGGGGCTTCTTCCTGTGAGTAAGGGCTGTGACAGTTTAACCCCATGAAAGTGATTGTTGGCATATACAACAGATTTTTCTGTGTGTATATTTGGAGTTTCTAGTAAGGGCAACAGAAGCATCAGGGCTGAACTATTTACAGCTCTTCCTGCTTAAATAACATTAAAATCATTTGAGAAATATTTATGGGGGGACACAGTGATCAGCTTTCCTTTAGTAAACTGTACTCCTGGATATTAGGTGGATAAGGACTGGCATACATGACAAATTACCAGCGGCCCAAATTGTCTATAATGACAAAGAAACCTTATATGGATTAGCGAAACATGCAGCATTTTTGCAAAAAGAACCAGCAAACATTCACTCTAACAACTGACATACAAACATCTATACAGGTTATTTTTTATAACAATAATTTTTATTGACTCCCTAAACCAGCTGATATATTAATCCATTTCAATTAGGATTTTTTTTTAGCTTGCACACGGTAGAAAGTGTAAACACAATCTGAGCACTGATTATGCTCATTCCTGTTCCACCGGTGACCCAACACTCGCCTTTATCTAAAAAGAGACTGTCCAGGTTTTCTTCTCATTGTGCACTTCCATTCTGAACCATTTGTAGATACTCTTCATATAGTTTTTCTTGTGCTTCATAAAGTTTTTTCAGTTTTTTCATTTGTCCTTTGCTGAGCTCTTTGCCTTCAGTGTCGTGTGTAGGAAATCCCTGCAATATTAAGAACAGAAAGATCTTAGAAAATTCCATCCAGAGACCTTGTTTGCCTATAGACAATCTGATGAATTTGTGATGGGACTCTGTTGTCTCTTTTCATCAGAATCATGTGCTCTGGATGGGAGAAAGGATTAAAAGTAAAATTGATACAAAAATATCTAAGTGACTCAATTTATCATTGTATTTGCTGGCTTGTATGCAAGCGTTTCAGGTCACTGTTCAGGACAGATCAACTTACTACCTCTCAGATTTTAAAAGAAAAGCAATAAACTGTACTGTGAAACTGCTGTTAAAATTTTCAGCTCAGATTTTTTTTCTCTCCATGACCTGCATCCAAAGGACTTACTTCTGCATGACACAGCAGTTGCCCACAGTGTGACCTAGGGGAAGGAGGTAGGACAGAAACTCCTTGCACATGCAATAATACTACTTTTTTCAGAAAACACCTGACTTCACCCTGCAGGTTAGGGAGAATTTGTTGGCAAGGTTCCAACAGAGCTGGGGCTGCCAGAGAAAAGTGGCACAGTGGGCAGAGCCAATGGGAAAGCACAGGGATATAGAACAAACCAGTGGATATGTGGAAACTTGAGTATTAGAGGCCCTGTTTATCAGAGTGCAATCCTTGCCTCTCAACAGGACATTCTAAGAGGTTTCTGCAACAGACCCCCGAAATCCACAGGGAAGTCTTATCCAGTTCAGGTAAGTTCATGGCATGTTAAAATAAACCCAAGCAGTCACAAAACAGGCCGCCTTGTTCAAGAAATATGTAATCTCCCACCAGATTCAGGCCATGGGCAGGTGTTCATCTCTAAAGCTAAACAGCTCTGTGATATTAATCGTGCTAGAAAAATAGCTAGGGAGTCAGAGCATACATATGTCCTAGCCCCCTGCCTGGGGAACTATACAGGCAAGGTCTCCAGTCAGGCGGTACTAGAGGGGCACTCTTTGGTTCACCCACACCCTTAAGGGAGCCCACTTACCAGGAAAAGAGTCAGGCTGTCAGTGGGCAGTTAGCAGCTGCAGTAAAAGCAGCAGCTGTCACACAGACAGTCCTTTGCCCTGGAGGAGTGGGCAGGGATTCTTCTGTGGTGAGAACCCATCTGGAGCCTTGGAGGATTACCACTGCAGGAGAATGGCCCCCCACTCCATGTATTCTTCCAGATCACCCTGGAGAGGTGCTCAGGGTGGGAGGCAAATATACCCAGGGCTGGAACATTCTGAAAGCCTTGGCAGGTTCCCAGACTGAGGAGCCCCCCTTCCCCCCGGTCATATGCCCCATAGGTGAACAGGCAGGGAGGTGAGGGTGAGGCAGGAACCATCCCAGAGCCCAGGTTCTTGCTGCTGAGGAATGCCCCCCTACCCTGGGCACTTTTATGGGTCACCTGGGGCCACAGGATGGAAGACAGAGGTAGCATACCTGTGGAAATTACTCCCTGCCCATACCCAAATCAGTTCCAGGTCTTGCCCGGAGCAGGAGACAAGTGTCTGGGGCTGTTGGCAGTTTGAGAGAATGCCCTCCCACCCCTTTGCACAGACTTGGGGTGCTCCAGATCTGTTCAGTGGCTTTGAGGTACTATCACTCATGACAGAGACCCCACAAGTCTCCCTGATAACTCACCCTATCCAAGGACGAGCTATCAGGGAGCCAATGTTCTCCTTCGCTCCCTCTCCCTTTAGGGGAGTGAGAGCAGAGGACTGTAGGATACCGAGTGTCCTCAATACCTGAGAGAGGCATACAACAGTTCAAGTTAATGGAGTAGGGGAGAGCTCTTCTTGATCAAAGAAGGAAGATTTCTCCTGCAGAAGAGACATTTCTCTTGCACATCATACTCCTCAAACAGCTGTATGCTTTCTTTTTTATCCAAAAGAAAAGCTTTTCTTCTGGCACAAATATAATGCCTGTCCATGGCCACTGTCTTAGGGCTCTACTGACATTTAATAAGAAGAGAATCAGTTACCTACAGGCCAAATGAAAAATAAGAATTTCATTCCTGTCTAAGGGAAAAAAAATCCATGTCTTACATTTTCATCAAATTTGGAATATTTGTCCTGCTCCAATTTAAACATCTCATTTGGTGGAATCTTCATCTTTGCCAGTTTTGCAGCCTGCAATATAAAACATGCATTGCAAATTTAAAAAGTATTTACCATCCCAATGAAATAAATGGTCATTTGTCCTTTCCTGAAAACTATCCATGCACTGCAACAAAGAACATCTAAATTGCAAATCAGACTGCACTATAACCAAACGTGTTTATGTGAAAAGAAGAGGGCAAGGAAGGGCAACTCTGAACAAATCTTGACTGTATCTGTCTGGCAGGATACAAATGAACTTAATACTGTTTTAAAACAATTTATCAGTTAGGATTCAATTAAGACAAAAAGAGAAGAAGTGTGCGTTGCAACCACCCGGAATAAATAGCTTACATGCTGTAGAAGCTGAATGTAGCTTCTTGTTGTACTGTATTTTAGATACAAACAAAAACACAGGCGAGTTACTAATCTACTCAGTGTAGAAAGACCCATTTAACCATACAGAGCATCCTTGATCCAAACAGGCCAAGAGCAGGATCCAGACCTAAGTAAATAAACCACATTAAAGACACAACTAGACTTTTGCTTAATTGAAAAGAATGTGTTCTTAACATCATTAAAAGTAATCTATGTCGAATGCAACGATGCCAGATGATTTTCTCTTCAGAGCACACTGCGTGAGCTTATTTTTCTATATTTTACTACTAAAGCTATTTGCATGAAAACAGGATCTGTGCTCCTTATGGGTCCACCTGCTCTTCCTGCTTGGTCTTTACCTGAAGTCTTGAACCTTTGTGCTATTGCAGTTAGATGCTGTGGAGATGAATATGTCTTCATAGAACATTAGACTTCATGTCAAGCATAAACAGCAGGAACAGATGGACTCTTAGAAGTGCAAATATCCTGTTTTCATGCATATCTATATGGCAGTAAAGAGGGAAGAAAATACTAAATGATACAGGCAAAATCTCTTCTAACTTTTCATGGAAGCCATAAGAGCACTGATCATTTAAACAACCTAAATTGCAAGGGGGAAATAATTGTAAGCAGAAAGTTACACACACACAAGAACAGTGGATGACCAACGGAAGCTGAGCTAAAAATCTGGCCTTAAATGTATGCTTATGAGCATTAAATACTGCTATTTACACTTTTCTTCAAAAAGCAAATGTTCATTTAAGTATAAATTTAAACAGTTATTTGGATAATTTACCTCTTGTTCCTGTTTTTTCCTAGCTGCTTCTTCTTTCTTTCTTTTTCTCTCCTCTTCAATCTATGTGAAGTTAATTGAAAAGCAGTATTACTGAATCAAAATGAAACCACTGTATTAGGTTCTCCCTTAATCATGTGAGCCAACTATCTTTGTTTTATATATCTGATTATACATACACCCGGTAGAACCACCTACAGTTAAAACACTAAAAACTAGGTGAAGTTGCCTACTCCTTTTTCATTTTAAAATCCCATTTTAAATTTGTTTAAAACATTGCCTAATGTCAATAGTTCACACTGATAATTTCTGCAGTGGACGTCTATCTTAGTCTGAAATTTTAGAAACACAGTTCAGCCATTCTAGAGAAAGAAACTGTGGAAAATTAGTCACCCATGTTAAGCAATTCTTACAACTTTCACTGAGTAACTCTAGTGCTTCCAATACTTTAGCTTGAAATAAGACAAGAGAGTTAATCTTTGTTCAGAAATGTGCCTTTTTTTGTTCCCAAGATCAAGTTTTAAACCTCTTCAAAATCTCAGTCCATGCATGTACAGCAGAGACTCGTTAGTTTGGCAGCTAAACTTCGTCAGAGATCAGCAGTGGAAATGCAATCTGAGCAAGGTGTACCAACCATTAAGGAGTACAATGATACGGGACTGAACTACAAGTCCCAGGAAGAATGTTGGCAGCATATCCTTATTAAAATATTTGGAATTTTGGCTGAATCTTTTCAATAGTTGATTTAATTTCCTGGGGGAAAAAAGCCATAAAAATATTCCAAGGGAAAAAAAACCATAGCATTTTCCAACCAGTTCCATTCAGCATAATTCCAACATCATGGAATTTTGCTGTTTTTACAAACCTCAAAAGGTTTCACATAAAAATTGTTATTAGGAGAACATTATCAAGGTTGGAAAATCATGCATTCAAAAGTCAGGTTTCTGTGCATCTTTCATTTTGCTCTCTTGGAGATCTGCATTACAACACAATCTTATTACACAATCACATGCTGGTTCTTTTCTTTCCTCATCCAGTGCTACAATAATGAAGATTTAACAATTTCATTTTGTTATCAAAAGATACTGAGCCAACACAGTCTAGTTTTATATGAATATGTAACTCTGATTTGCACTGTAAAGTATCAAACTAAATTACTAATAGAAATTGTCATAGACACAGACACCACACTCAGCAGATCACAATTTTATAAAGGCTCTTGAAACATACAAATATATCATTAAAATTTCCCTAGTATTTTTCAGGCAATTATCTTAAATTTATTTTCTCAGCTGCTATTTCAGGTTTGTTACGCGTTTGTGTGTCCTTTTAACCCCATTTTATTTATATTCAAATGTTGTTCGTCACAAAATCAGCAAGCCTATATATAGTGGGTGCATCTACATGAGGTGTTTAGTGTTGCATTAGCATAGTTTACTGCTAAATAAGTATGTGTGTCTGAACATGCACATACGTACTTTGCAGTAAACCTCCCTAATCCTGAGTAAATTTGCTACCTGCAAACGCAAGTAGCAAATGTATTCAACGTTAGTAATGGCACCATAGTGCTTATGCAGACACCTGTCCAGGAACAAACTCTGCTCCCAGTCAGCTGTCCACCAAGGGGCAGGAGATAGTTCCCCGCCAGTGTAGGCTCTGCCACAGAAGTGTAAGCAGGAACTATGCCCCGCTGCCCCAGCAGCAGGGAGCTCTATGCCCCCTGCTCTGAGACTGAGATCAGGGAATGGGGGCTGGGTGATCCTTATCTCTCAGCCCCCACTTTGCCATTGTGATTGGGGAGCAGGGGACTGGGAGACCCTGACAGTTCCCAGCCAGCCCCAGGCTGTGTGGGGAAGCACATGCAGCCTAGAGGTGGCTGGGGACTGTCCTGTTTTGGGCAGGCCCCAGCCAGCTCCAGGCTGCACATGCACAGCGCAGGGCTGGCCAGAAACTGTCTTGGTCAGGGGCAGGTTGTAGCCCCATGCCCTGATCGGGTGATTGAGGTACCGGGCCTGCATGGAGCTGTAGGGGTGATGTAGGTCCCAGCCTCCTGCCCCAATCTGCCGGTGGGGCAGCTAGCAGCGACCTGCCCCTCCCTGAGCCAGAACCAGGAGCTCCCTGATGCAAGGGCAGGGGGACACTGTTCTCACCTCAGCAACAAGCAGCCCCCTGGGGCCAGGAGACTACTCCCTGCCAGCCCCTGGACTAGCACCCAAGGGGAGCCTGGAGCTCCCCCTGGTGGCAGTAGGGGCCCACTGCAGGGCTGCAGGGAACTGGGTACAAATCTGATCCCTAATCCCTGCAAGTGCAGACGCTGCCCAAAAACCTTTACTTTGGCTTATTTTACAGTAAATCTAGGCCAGATTAAATGCATGTGTAGATGGGCCCAGTATCACTTTAGCACACATTTTATTGATGTGTGTAAATATTTAAATCCACTTAAATAATTTCAAACCTTTTTCTTTTCTTCTCTTTCTTTTAGTAAAGTGTCTCTGTCTACCAGTTTGACCACAGTTGGGAGTCCTGGAGGAAAAGAAAGAAAACAAATGCTGATCCCAATATTCACATTTTCTTGATTTATCAAGGATTATTTTAAAACATGACCTATGTTGGCTTACTCAAAATTACTGTGTTTAGTGTCTGTCAAGTTATGATTCCCTACTACTCTTCGGCATGTTTGAATTTTTCAATATCTTAAAAAAAGAATTCACTACATTTCTATGATATGCAGTACATGTGGTTAGCTACCTTCATGATCTTCAAATCGAACTCCAAGCTCAGGAAGGATGTTATCTCGAAGAGCATCGCTCAACTGCAGGACTCCAGGAACTACCATACAAAGAAAACTAAATTGTTGATGCATATTTCAAAAGAAAATGTACTTCTCTTCAACAGTTATTTAATTACAGGCAAAAAAGTAATACTCTTTCATATAATTAGATCAATAAAAGATTTTTTTGTATGGTCAATTTATGTGAGGTTACTCATTGCACCCTCTCATTGCAGTGTAACCTTCTGAGCCTCTATCCTATATAACATCAAGACAAAAGAGCAAGCATGTGTTTTTCAGGAGACAGACTTGAAATGTATGCACTCATCCCAATATTCCACAACTGCTCTTGGAAACCAACAGAACACTTCAGCTCTGTGATACAGTCTGCTTCCAGAACCAGCAGTCCTATACTAGCTGGATATCATGTGGCATTACAATGCGTGATTTTTCTCCTAACTAGAATTCAGTCTAAATATCAACAGAAAGGTCATGTGCAAGTCTAACCTTCTCTACCTCATGAATGTCTCCTGAAATTGCAAAAGCATGTTACGAACTATTACTTCACCATTCCATTTAAGGATGAACTGTAACCTTGGTGTGACCGTAACAGCTGTAATTAAGACCACAGAAATTATCACACTGAATCAAACCACAGTCGTTTTTTATAAACAGTTTGGAAAACAAACAACAAGTATTATCAACCCTTCCTCCCAAAATCACCAGATGTCAAATAAAAGTGAATGGCAAGACAGCAAGCCTCTTTCACAAAAGATGAATACAACTAACTACAAGGTAGGTGAAACTGGCCATATTTGGTCTTAATGTTTGATGCCCATTATTAGGTGCGATTTCTCAGGCCTCCAAGGATCAATGCTCCACTGTGGAAGGTGCAGTCCACACATCCTGAAGAGTCTGCAATCAGCAGTAAATGACAATGTACAAGTACAGCAGACAAGTCTAACAGTGGGGAAGGAAAGATGAGTTACCAGGCATAAGTGCTGGAAAGACTTATTGTGCAGAAAACAGCAGCATACCACCTACGTAGCCATTACCTGCTTAGAAAATAATTTAGTATACTTTAAAGCTTTTTAATAAGCTTAATTGCTGAGCTTGGGATAACATTTTCATTCAGCTATTTTAAATCTCTAGCCCTGTCTAATCAATCAAGCATACATTAAGGCTCGTCTGAAGTCTGCTTCCAACTGCCTTAGTCATGTGCTCTAAACTCTGCTGAAGAATCTAAAACGAAGAAGGAAGATAAATTTAAAGGTAGGCAGCCTTAATGTTTAATATTGTTTTGCTAATTCAGATAGGCATTTAACAAATCTGTATTGGCATTTTGTATCTAACACAACATTTTGGATAGTAAATTGAGGAACATTTTTGTTGGCAGCCTTGTCTAAGTTTTGTTTTAGCTCACAAAGCAGGTAAATGGAATTAGTGAAATGAGGAATGACAAAAACCAAGGGAACCCTACATATCTTTACTTTCAGTATTTTAACTTGTTAATTATTAGAATTCTGTAGAGATGAAGCAATTTTGTTCAGTATCACTTTCTGTGGTCAAGTCTTTCAGGCTCTTTGCTAAATAAATAAAACTATTACTGTCTTTCATTGAAATGTTTACTAACAACTCTGTTTCCTTTACAGAACTGCCATTTTTTTAGCTTCTACTACAGCTGCATGCTCTATTATTAAATGCACCATTTCTTGACCCAGTTGACACTAACCTAGTCCATTGTGAAAGTAACAGTTTGAGGCAACTACAGTGACTGCATCCACCCCATTCTCCATTGCAGGTGTATTTATGAGGATAACACAATATTTTTTGTTTTTATTATCTATCTCCTTCCAGCCCTCTTCAAGTCAGGCAGTTGCAAAATCTACTTTCCCGCTCTGCTCCTTTGATCTTAAATAAAATGGCCACAGGAGATGCTCGTGTACACAGCTATAAGTACAGGATGTGGTTTGTCATTCCAGCCCTTGTTTTTTTCCTGGTCTCATCATTTTCAATTCAACTGCAAAAGCAGATCTCATGCAACACAGAGCTACCAAAAGATAGCTCCTGTACCAGTTGTAGGGAGGGCTCGCATGGCATGGACGCTAAGAAGCACAGTTGACAGCCCTGAGGTCACAAGTTGGAGGCCACAGCAGCAGCACTCATGGCATGGCCCTGTCAGATGCCAACAAATTTATAAATTCAGCTAAATACCTTGTCACTCAAGGACATAAAAAAGGAAAGGACCAGTTATAGAAACCTGGTGACTGGGAAATAATAAACCAAAGAAGAAAAGTAAAAATTGTTAAGAAAAAGCAGAGATGAAAAAAGACCAGAACAGGAAAGAAGCAACAGCAGATGGAAATTAAAAAAGTACTAACAATTCAACAAAGGGCATTAGGATGCACCTTTTAGGCCCCTGGTATGCAACAAATTGTAATGTCACAGGTTTAACTAATTTATTGCATGATAAAAACGGTAAACTGCATTTAAATGTGGAACATCTCTGTGGCTGGCTTGTATTGCAAGTTAATTATAAGATATGGCATGTTAGTTTAAAGGTGCCCACTTAAATTTCCTGACATGGGGGGAGGCATGAATGACAAATGGAGGCTGGAGGGGGCACAGCGACCGCCCACAGGCAGCGGTGGCAGTGTTGGTGGTGGGGGCGGCAAGCAGGGACTGCTTGCAGGCAGCCACGATGATGTCGGCGGGGAGGGCAGGCCAAGTGGAGACTGCCTGCAGGCGGCCACAGCAGCGTCGGTGGTGAGCGGGGAGGGGGCAGGGGGTTGGCAAGCGGTGGCCAGCGAGTGGAGACTGCCTCCAGACACTGTCCATGCTGTCAGCAGTGGTGAACAGAAACTGCCTTAGAAGCTGGCAGTGGCTCATCTTGTGGGGTCATGCAATCCCGTGCCCTCCCTATGCGTTGTCTATAGGGGGAGGCTATTACCAGAGCTAGGGACAGACATTACACACAAACCTGGTTTAAGTAATCAGAAACTGGTTTAAACCTGTAACAGAACAGATGTTCAGTGCACATAAACCAGTTTGAAAATGGCAGAAACTGGTTTGAGATAAACCTGGTTGAATGTAGTATCAGACTTAACTGATTCGGCTCAAACCAGTTTACGCAATGTCCGTCCGAGATTCCTTGCTATTTTAAGATAAACCAGATACCCCCAGCATCCCAGCATGCTCTCTGTCTGGGTAGGGATCTCTGCTCCACAGCGCAGGCCCCTCCCCTCTGCTCCCTCACTGGAGCTCAGCAGTCTCTGCAGGCGTTTGCCTGGCTTCTGCTTCCCCCTCCCCACCCCTCTCTGTGCTAAGTAGGCATCCCCTGTCCCTCACAGACACAGACACAGCATTAGCTAGCAGACCACATGCTGGCTACAGTCTGTGCTGTGGGAGAACCAAGGCAGACAGGCTTTTTGGAGCTAAGTAACAGGTAGCTTAATGTCCTATCTTGGAAATGCTGTTTGTTCCCTCTCTGCACCCTGCCCTCCAGTGCCAAGGAGGAATTCTCCCCTTCACTCTGCCTTGCTGAGGAGGTGTTTGTGTATTAGCTAACAACAGACCACATGCTGGGTCCGTACTGGATCAACAGGTAGAATCAACAGTCTTAATGGAGCGATAAACACTGAGATAAGGGTGATAAACACAGTTATCAGCCCCTCCAACCCCTGCTTGCCTGCCTGTCAGTTTGGTGAAGACAGTACTGTATAAAGAAGCAGGGAGGGAGAGTGGAAAACTCCATATCATCAACAGATGCATGCACTGCACACACCCACTTGTCTCAGAGTGCTAGCCCAGGGCTGCAGGCTGGCAACACTCCTGCCGCTTGAACAGCAAGCGGGGAAAACCCTGGGACTGCAGGCAGGGTTGGGGTTTATACCCCCTCCCTAATCAGAGCCTTGCTGGAGCCTACAGCCTGGGGAACTCCCTTCTTGTCAGCACAGAAGCAGGGAAGGATCTTGGAATCACTACCGATTCCAAGATGAACATGGGCTGCAAACGTGGGGACGCGGTCAGGAAGGCTAACCGCACCTTGCCATGCATCCATAGATGCATCACGAGCAGGTCCAAGGAGGTGATCCTCCCCCTCTATGTGACACTGGTCAGGCCGCAGCTGGAGTACTGCGTCCAGCTCCGGGTGCCGCACTTCAAGAGGGATGTGGACAGCATCGAGAGGGTCCAGAGGAGGGCCACTTGCATGATCAGGGGGCAGCATGGCAGGCCCTATAAGGAGAGGCTACGGGAGCTGAACCTGTTCAGCCTCTACAAGAGAAGGCTGAGAGGAGATCTGGTGGCTGCCTATAAACTTGCCAAGGGGGACCAGCATGCAATGGGAGAGTCCCTGTTCCCCACATGCACTACCAGGGGTAACAAGGAACAACGGCCATAAGTTGCCTGAGAGTAGATTCAGGCTAGATATCAGGAGGCACTACTTCACTGTCAGGGCAGCTAGGTGCTGGCACCAACTTCAAAGTGGTGCTTGCCCCTACCCTGTGGGTCTTCAGAAGGAGGCTAGACAGCCACCTTTCCTGCCCATGGCAGGGGGTTGGACTAGATGATCTGCTTAGGTCCCTTCTGACTCTACCAACTATGAAACTATGGAGCCAGCTCAGCTCAGCTCTGCAAGGGCAGGGAGGGCTGCTCTAGCACCCTCTGGCTTCCAGCCTGAGCCACTGCAGGCATGAGCCTGAATTCCCTCAGTCCAGATGGATTGCCTGTATGGTTAGGAACCAGTTCAGCCTAGCCAGGTTAGACTAACCTGCAAAGACAGAATCAATTCAGGCTTTTGAATGTCTGTCCCTAGCCCAGGGAGCTGAACACCTCCAATGCCAAACTCCCCAGAGGCTGGCAAGTTTAAAGGGGCATGTAGGAAACCTGATAGTGGGGAGCAGCTCCATGATCTTGAGATCCCCACACCAGCATATTTGAAAGGCTTGAGGTCAGCCAACTTCACATATACCATTTAAAGGTCCATGATGCAGGGAGCTGTGGAGCATGGTGATTTACTATTTAAAGGTCTACTGGCTGCATGCATGTCTTTTAAACAGGCCAGCAGATGGGGAGCCCAGAATTATGGAGCTCCCTGATACTGAGCTCGCCGCATGCCAACAAGCTGAAAGGGTAGGCATGCAGCCCAGCTTCATTCTCTGATTCTGGGTTTTCTGATTTTTCTCTTAACTAGAATTCAGTCACAATATCAACAGAAAGGTCATGTGTGACTGGATTTATCCCAGATCCAAAAAACTATATGTCCTGCCATACCAGATCTTGAAAAACTATCTTTCCTACAATGTTTTTTTTCCCCTATCTACCTCTTCTTAGCTCTTTCTAAGTTAGGCATTTGCAAAATCAGAGAGAGATTTCAGAAGAATTATGTAGCTGATTTGCAACTGGCAAAGAGACTATGGCTTTTCTTGTAAAAGTACACTGTATCCTGAATTACCAAAATTGAGACCCTCACTACTTACACACACTTATCTGAAAACAAATACCACTCAAGAGACTTCAGAGAAAAATAATATGTTTAGTCAAACAAATGTAAGCAATGAGAAAGGATGAGGAACAGCAGAAGCAGTTAAAACAACACTAGGAATTATAGCTTCCTCTGGATATATTTATGGGGCTGGTAATCACAGTTTAGTATCACTGTCTGATTCATAGTCTCATTTAGAAGAAAATGGTTACTAAATGTGGTAAGATTGATTTGCATCGTCTGACAGTATGAGCTTTTAATAAGTAGGCCTTTCCTCTAGATAAGTTTCTCTTGCACTCTTGTTTCAGTAAATGTAATATAAACATATATTTAAAAGTATTTTTAAATGTGCTGTATAAGGAATAGTGCAACTTGTTCACATTTCTCAAGTATTAAGCATCCAGTGTGTGGTTTAGTCTCTAAAGCACTCACCTGGGCTACCATAAATTACTGTTCCAGGGGGGGTGTTCAGCTGTGCTAACCTTGATACATTAAACACAGATGGTCCAAATGCTAAAAATCAGTCTGTGCCTTCGCGCAGTGTCAGCAACCTCTGTGTGGGCAGATGTCATCTCAGGGTGTCACCTCATGACCTTATATGGCCTAGCAAGTATTCTACCGTCAGTTCCCTCCTATATCTTTTTTTCAAAATACAGACTCCTTTTGCCCATCCCCTTTCCACTTAGTTTAGGAGTCCCAGAGCCTTTCCTGTGCAGGTCCAAGTAGGCTGCTTCACTTGTCTCAGAAGTTCTGTTGCCCTCCTTCTTGGAGCTGTGTTGACTCAGGCTAGCTACAACCACAGGACCTTTCTGCAGCTCAAGTACATTTATTTCCTGGGCTAGGCCACAATCCACAGGCATTAGTCCTTAAGGTGTTCACATGTCCTCAGTATGGGTGAAAAGGCAAAAAATAGGTGCAGCCCTCTCTCCCAGAGCTTGTTCTTGATGACTGGGAGGAGAGGAACCACCCCAAGGCTCCTGATCCACAAGCTTTAAACACAAAATAACTCCTTCTCAAGCAAGAAAAATTCCCAGAGGACAGTGACTATCACAACATGACCTACTACTCTTCCCTAGATCATCATCATCTCTGGGATTTTAAGAACCACACCATGGAACAGAGATTAATTGGCTCCTAATCCCTACTATCCTTAAAGAGAACAGACATCCTGTTCCACCATTTCTCACCTGTTTTTCCCTAAAAATTGATCTTGAGTCAACCTGTACTTGCTTGTCTGTGAAAGCATCCTATTTGGTACAGGGGTGTTTGCTTTAGTCTGCAGTGAATTAAGCTTTTCTTAATTCTCAGTGGGTGGACACAATGGGCCCAATCCCTCTCCCAGGCACATGTAGTGAAGCCAATTAAGATAAACTAAGAATACTAAAAGGTGTTGACTAGCTTACGTGAAAAAGTTGTGAACATAATGCAAGCACTGTTTCTGATGCATCCATTATTGTGTAATAAAAGCAGTGGCTGCTTCTGTTATAAATATTTACTTATCTGAAACTATGAATAATTAAAAAAACTTAAGCAAGGAAAAATTCTTCAGGGCACCAGAGAATGAGAGATTTATACAGGAGATATTCATAATTTATCAGAAGCAATCATCAAATGAGGCCTTGTGAAGAGTGCAGAAAAGCTCCACATGCTTTCATAGGGGTAAACTATGCTATTTCTCCATTTGTGGTGTCACCTGTATGAGAGGCTGTGACTGGGTTTTTTGTTCATGGACCACAGCTAAAGCAATCCTAACATGCTATTCCCAAGGAAGAGCCTACAGAAAGGACTAAATAGAAAAACGATGTTTGGTGCTGTCTCATCAGCATTGCCCAGCTGCACACTGTTCAGGAATCAAGCAGTAGCTACACAATATTTCTTTATAAGCTTTTTCCTTATCCAGTCTCAGGGAAAGATCTGGGGCAAGGGGGGGAGAAGTGGTACAGTTGCACCCCACTTTGATTTCTGCTCCACCCAAATTTTAAAACCAGCTACCCAGGAGACACTGCAGCATTTCTATTCAGGCAGGGCTGAGGGATCAATTGACTTCATGGCTCATCATAATCTCCCTGATTCTTGCTAATCTCTTTTTATTCCATAGGTGTTAACAATCCTCTCCTTTTAAATATTCTTGATGTTCCATTAATCAAGTTATCTTTCTGCCTATCCATTGTCAAGATACTAAAGGAGGCTAGATTTTTTTTTTAACAAATCTGAGTAACTATTTAACTACAATGACTACAAGACTAATACAATAACAATTTTGGACTATTTTTACCTAGTTTGTTGTAAATAAGATAGCAAATTAGTACATGTTCCAATAACATTGTATTTGTTTGTACTTTGATCTTAAACTGAATAAATACAGCCTTGGGTCCCTAGTATATTGGCAAGTCTTCTACTTTCACTTTAACTGGAGAAAAAGACATGTTGCATTATATATGATGATGCACCACACCACCTGCACATCCCTTTTCAAAACCCCTGATTTACCCGTGCCCACTCTTTACATCTCCTATAAACTTCAATTGTGTTGGGCACAGGAACGGGTAAAATAAAGGTATTTAGCAGGGGTGATGGTTTTTAAGGCACTCTAAACATTATGGCATTATAAAAGAGGAAGTACAGTAAGAATCACTGTGGCTTGTCCTAATGTCTCTTCAGTCTGATATTTTAAGAAAAGAGAGTAACTTCTCCCACTCTGTTTAGGATACAGTGTTAGGTGGTGCCCACCTACCTGCTCACAACATGCTGCAAAAGATTCCTTGATAACAGTGAAAGAATGAACAGATTTCAGAAATAAATAACTGTACAATAAGACAATATACTGCTGGCACGTACCCAAGAAAGAAAAATTCCACTCGAATAAGTAATAAGCTACAAATGAAAATTCTCTAGCATTGAAAACCCTGAGACAGAGCAACACGTCTGCTGCAAATATGTATTATCACTGAGACAGACATTGCAGGACTTTTGAATTTTCTCAAGTACTGAAATAAAGAATGTGAATTTACTTTATACAATGCAAAGGATTAAAAAACCCATTAATGCTTTCTGGAAACTATGAAAAGCATTTCAATTAGTTATTTTTGCCCACTCTACACCTATTGAGCACCATCAGCATTCTCCTTTCCCCATTTACCCTGTTCACAGGAAATAGTCACAGGTTAAATATATAGAGAATGACTAACTGGCTCAGAGATTCAGATGTCTTCTAGCCTTTGTGAAATAAAGGCTTTTATTCACATGTTTCAATGTTAGCTATTCTGGTTAAAGAAAGAAGAGTTTATTCAAGGATGTTTGAATATGCACTGTGTAATAGCTCCCTCAGCTTCTTTTGAAAGGTTCCCAGACTGTAAATGACAAGGCAATGGCACGCCTTGTGAACTGTTTTACTGGTAAAATCGAATTTTGGACTGGAGCATATGCAACTTTTTTACCTATATAAACTTACACACAATAGAATTGACAGAAAGCTATTTGCAAGATCAGCCAGGCATACGTAACTTGCTGGTAACGCAACCATTCAGATATAACAAAGTGTGTCCTTGTGCTTATGAGATAGTTATCCTAACTGCTAATGAGTTGCACAATGGTAGAAAAGCACTTTGTTAGATTCTTTGCCAGCAATTATCAACCCCACTCAATCCAATCCATTTAATAAAAATCAATTTCTTATTTTGCCTTCAAGCCCAATCTCAGTTCTAAGATTAGTTGCCAGAAAATTAGTATCAACTGCACACTAAAGATGCATAAAAATCCACAGGGAACAGTAGGCGGAATAATAAGAAATCCATTAGTAGCTAATCAACCAGTGCAATCAAAGACAGATTAATAGAACAGCATTTGTAACATAACAGTTCTGCTGCCAACATGCAGAGCAGCATCAAAGCTTTTAAGAAAAAGAGACCAAAACAACCTGCAGCAGACTCCCATATGAATGCTCTAAAGAGATCATAAAATACTGTCTGGGGATTTACAATACTATGTTACCAGATGAAAGAACATCTTGGCCTATTTGAATACAAACTATCTAGAGCAAGCATTCTCAACCAGGGGAACGCATACCCATGGGGTACTCGGAAAGGTCATGGGGGTACACGTGGCTCTTATGAGGGGGAGGGGCGCACTGGGCACAGCTGGCCCCACATAGAACACTGCAGCACCTCCTCATCCCCACCCCCACCCCCACCCCAGCTTGCTCTCCTGATTGGCTGTCAGGGCACATGCGTAAACACACATGTAGACATGCCCAGTAACTATTTACTACCTCCTCACTCCCCTTCTACCACCTTCTCCTTCACAGAAGGAAACATGTCTGCTTTCAAGTTTGAAAAGTACACAGCATACTTTAGGTACTACATGAAACGAGATTTCTGCCCATGACACAGACATGATTTTTTGGATACTTTAACAAGTTAAGTAAACATACATTGTCTTGAAGAAGAGAGTGTCATAATTAAAAGGAACAAGTCACACACAAAAACATCCAAGCTCTGGTTTAATTCTGAATACATACACAGAAATATAATCTGCTACCTTTATTCTTTAAGCAAGAGATGCTATGTAATCTGCATATTTAGAAACCCTTCCTTTAATTTCTGCCCACCTCTTTAAATCACAGCTGTAATTGTTTGAAAAACTAACCCTCACCTTTCTTCTCTCTGGCAATTTGTCTCACGCCTTCTCTGAACTCGGACAAAACTTGTAGGTACGGCATGACTGTAGACTCAAGCTGTGGAACAAATATTTTGATGATTAGGTTGTGATAATTTATATTCTTTTTTTTTCCCTTTGTTTGATATCTGTGCACTTTGGGGCTAAATTCAGCCCTGTTTTTCTAGGGAGTTACATGGAGTATAGTATAACTGACCTCTCACAGCGGGTCCTCTGCTAGTGTATACTGTCAGTTTCATTGACTTCAATAGAGCTATTGGCATTCACATCAACTGAGGAATTGTCCCTTCATGTTCAGTAGTCTGTTTTATTCAAGTAAAACAGCTTGCAAGAGAAAGCACACATGAGTATCACTAAGCACCTGCCCTGAAGTCATGTTCACATCAGAATACAGAACCATTCCACAAACAGCAGGTTACTAGGATTTTATTTGCTTCCTGCAGCTTAAGAAAAAGGAGTAATTTACATTACTAGGCTCTGCTTTGGCAACAAAATAAGAGTCAGTGAACTCAGGTAAAAGAAAATGTCCTTGTAAAAACCCCATGACAGATCTCAAGACTTCTGCCTCAAAGGTGACAGAGGCACATGAACTGTTGCTGTTCACACAAGAGCACTGCACCCCAATGCTGCTTGGGATATCCTAAGTGCAGAAGCTCAGCATTTAAGATCAACTATTCCAAATATTTCTTTAAACAGAGGGAAAGGGAGACAAAAAGGTTGAATACGTACTGCTTTTTAAAAATGTATCCCTTTGTGGAGATGGTCCCCTTTTCAGATCTATCTACCCCCTCATTACCACTCATGGACAAGGTGCCAAAGAACCACCGTAGTCTATGTAAATGCACCCAGACTGCCTGAAATTAGGCTTTGGACAGGTATAAAAAAAAGCAGCTTGGACATTCAGCTGGACAATTTTGCTAAGAACAAGAAAAGCCTGGAAGGTAGGTGCCCATACATTCATGAAAACAAGAAATTTTAAGGAGAGAACACTGGGAAAATAAATATCATGAATTGTTTTCTAACATGTATCTTTAAAAAAAATTAAGATCAAACAACTGATAATTTAATAGGTGAAAATCCAAGCCTCTTTCTTTAAAAATACAAACCACAATTTTGCTAACAGGCATGGGGTTGCTAACAGTGACTTCTGATGCTTAAAATGGCAAGAGTTTTCACAAAAACAGGATATATAATATATTAAATGAACTCTACAGTTTTATATCCTACTCCAAGTTCAGAATTTTTTGATGCCTATTAACCTTGGCAGTGTTTTTAGAATAATGAAAAATTTTGCTTGTTGCCTAGGCTAATGCTAGTCCTTTTGCTAGGCACATTTTTTTTCCTAAGTACTGCCAGTTCTCTCAGAAACATTTTTTTATTTCATCTATGAAAGATAATGAACAAGGCTGTAGCCTTTCTGTTGGAATTGAAGACAACAGTTTTTGTTAATTTGGAACTCCATTAAAAATCCAATCAATATACATGATTTTTTTATATGAGATACACAGTAAACTCTTCACTACAAGTGTGAAAAAAGAGAAAAATGACTTGAAGTCAATAACATGATTCTACATGTATTGTGCTTACATCTGAATGATCTCACATGATGATGGTTGGAGTGGTAAAACAAAGGATGTTGTACTGAACACACATGCATGCATACACACACAGAAGCTACGGTATTTTCAAGTTGGATTTTCTCTCTGAGAAGAAATCATTATTACTCCCTTGTGGAAGAGGTGAGCCTATCAGCAGCAAATGTGTCCCAACTAGTGTCAAGAAAAATCACTCTTTGACAACCAAATAAAATTTGACCCATAACTCTTCATTATGTGTACTATAGGGAGACCAGAAAACAAGGAAATCAGGATCAAACAACTGTCTCTCAGCTACCTTTTGGGTTACCCCTCAATAAGCTCTTTTGTTGCTTTTATTTTTAAAATTATTTATATAGTAATAAGTATCTGCAAGGAGCCTTTCACTTTAACAAGTATGGTTTAGAGCAGTAGTGGCCCAACCTTTTGGCCCAAATGATCAGATGAGTGGGGTGGAGCCAGTCCATGAGCCAGAATGAGCCCTGCATGCCAGTACCAGACTCTAGGCCCGACGCTGCCCCCTCTCACTGTCACACTCCAGGATTCATCCCTGGGGGCCTGGCACCTCTTCCTCCTGCTCACTGTGCTGGGATTAGCCACTTGGGGCCTAGTATTGCCCTCTCCTATCCAACATGCTGGGATTGGTTCCCAGGACCCCAGCACTACCTCCTTCCCACCAGGATTGGTCCCCAGGGGCCTGACACCACCCATTCCCACTTCAGCACACTGGGATTGGGTCCCAGATGCCTGGTGCCACCTCCAGCAGCCCCACCACACTAGGAATGGGTCCTGGGTCCCAGAGCCACCTCTGCCTGACGCTGTGCACTGGAATCAGGAGGCTGGGCCAGTGCACAGGACCTGGGGCTCTCCACAGGTGGGGTGTGGTACCACTGCTCTTCTGCCATCAAATTTCATAACCTATATCATAAGCTGGATGATATGAGGCCATGGGCCACATTTGGCCCATAGGCCAGGGTTTGATCACCACTGGTCTGGAGTCAAAATGGTTCCTTCTTTCTTGCCTGACTTCATTACTTAGAAAATAAAATCATCTGTTTTTTTCCCACCTTATCGCAGCCCCCATTTATCCATCATTAAACTAGAGATAAAGATTCTGATCCCACAATAAAATTCTGCTCTCTGGCCCCTGAGTAAGTGTAAAATCTCTCAATTAATGTTAATGGAATTATTTCAGAGAGACACTGTTAAAAATGGATGAATGGAATTTATCTGCATGTAGCTGTTTTTTAATGTAGTCTGCCAAACTGTACAGCAGAACAGAGTAAGCTTTCATAGTGCACTTTGTTCTTCACTTACATTTACATTTTGGCTGTTTCTTCCAACAGGGAAACCGACAATTTCATCACTTTCTATGGCACCAAAAATCTATTCACAGAAAAGGAAATTAAAAGGATTTACACATTAAAGAAAAGGTACCTTTGTGGCAGAAATAAAATATATTAAGATCTGAAAAACCCATCTGATTTATCTACATCTCTTCAGAAGCTCACAAGGAGATTTCTTTTAGTCACAAAGCATCCCAAACAACTGACAGTCAAGCTGTCTTAGTGCAGGGGTGGGCAAAATGCAGCCCATGGGCCGGATGTGGCCTGCCAGGCCATTCTATCTGGCCTGTGAGGTCCCTAAAAAATTTAGAAAATTAATATTTATCTGCCCTCGGCTACCTCTCATGAGGCCCTCGATGCCTTCCCAAAACTCAGTAAGCGGCCCTCTACCCAAAATAATTGCCCGTCCCTGTCTTAGTGATCCCATGACTTCAGTTCACAGCTTTTTTTACTGTCTGATTTTTCTGTCTTTATTACCATTTACCAAATATAATCAAACTGAAAACACAGTTGAGAGAACTCCAGGTTGTTCCAACTGTACCCATGGATTAGCATTTTATTTTTAAATCCAAACTGCTCCCATCACTATAGTCACACATTTATATACATATCTATATTTGGGGAAATGTCACTATAGCATTTGGGTTCTGTATTGGCACCTTTATTTTAATTTTATGTAAAGGTATCACATACCTTTAGCATTTGAGTGAGATAAGAACTGACGCTTTCCAGCAAAAGTCTATTTGGAATCTGTCTGGCAGACTTCTTTGCAGCAATGTAGGAGTTGCTCTGACTGATTAAAGATCGCATTTCTTCCAAGACAGTGCGGGTGTCAATGTTGTCACACAGTGCTTCATGAACTGCTGCCTTCTTGTCATAAAAGCTAAAACCAGAGAAGAATAGACTAAGTTTACCATTTATATTAAACATACCTGTGCCCCATCAATCCTTGGTGAATGTTTCTTAGAAGCCCAAAGTGGAATTCAAAATGGTATCTCCTTTCCTTGGTCAGTTTGTATTTGAAAAAAGGTTGATTTAAGAAAGGGTATGTTAGATTTCATTGTACAAGGTATTTTGTTCAAATATTTAAAACAAGCCAAACATTATATTGCTTCAGTATGGCTCCCAAGGCCAGAGGCAGACTGAGTTATCCAACAGGTGGCAGCTGTGCAAACAAATTAGCTTTATCTTACATTATAGCAACTCTAAGTGTTTTAAAAGCCATACAACTTGTTTTCCCAGTCTCTGGTGCAGCTGTGCCCCCATGCTGTACCAGCTCTACACTCTACTGAACGCATTCCTCATGAGGAGCACTGAAAAACTTACTTAGAAGCAACATGCCCTAAAGCTGCTCCGAGTAGACATCATGAAAATTTCCATCTTAGCAGTCATGGCTGAGAGCCCCAGTTTGTAATACATAATCTGTGTCTTCCCTAGATCATTTTGCAAAAGAGATTTATTTTTGAGAGAATTTCTTTTACTTTCATTCCAAAGGGCATCATCTGCTCCATGGAGGAAAGGGAAAGAGAACGGAGAAAGATAAAGGACAGAAAGAATCAAAAAAGGGAAGAAGCAAATATTATCTTTCCAACTGCTTTTATCCTCTCTTTTCTAATTCATGATTCAGTATTTTAAGAGTTTTCTTATATGAACTTCAATTTCTCTCACTGCTCCATATTAAGTTGAAATTCATGCAGTGCAGTAATAAATTTGTGCAACTGAACTTGGAAATCCAACACTTCACACTTCTGTCTCCAAGTCTAAACTAGCCTGACAGTTTAATCACCAGGGATCCTGGTTTTCTCTTTTTAAAAACTGCATATTCTCTGATAAAAACTGCAAATTCTAATTACAAATGCAAAATCTGTGATTAAAATGAAATATCACTATATATCTACATATTGTATCAAGTGACCACAATGTTTTATTGATATATTTATATTTTTAAAGTGATTTGGAAGCCTACCAATGCCTCAATCACTATAACAAAATAACTTCTAAGCACCTATAACTTTTGGTATTTGATTTTGGGTATTTTATCATGGAACATCTGAGCTCCCCCTGCCCCTTAGCACACCAGGATGCAG
>NW_017728947.1:6605446-6629525 GCF_001723895.1 Crocodylus porosus
CCCCAGCCCTGCCAGAGGGGGCCTCCAGCTGCCAAGGCTATGGAGCCAGAGACCTGGGGCTGCAGCCCACTGCAGCAGCACCTGAGCTCCGGCTGCTGCCTACAGAAGGTGGTGGCTACTGTGGCAGAGCAGAGCATGGAGCCCGACTCCCCCTCCCCAATGGGTGGCATGACTACAGCCAAGCCCTGGGGGGAGGGGTGGGGGCAGACAGGCAGGTGCAGTCTGTTCACTGTGGGCTCAGGCTCCCTGCCCTCCCCCTGTGGCCCAGTGGGCAGGACCCAGTGCAGCAGGGCAGAGTGGGGCTTGACAGTGAAGCTCAGTGCCGCTGTTGGAAGCTCTGTGCTGCCAGCAACATGCCCCCTACCCACCCAGCAGCAGACACCAACTGTGTGTGACCACATCCGCTGTTGCCAGGCAGGCTGGGGGTGCTTTGCCAGGGCAGGGGGGGATGCTCACAGCAGTGGCATCAAGCTTCTCCTCCCTGCTGTGCTGATACGCGGGGTCCTGCCTGCTGGGCTGCACAGGCAGGACAGCACGGCGCACAGCCCAAGCCCGCAGGGGGCAACCCGCACTCACCCCATGCATGAATCGGGGGGGGGGCATGTGCCCCCCCATTCCCCACCAGGAGTGTGTGCAGTGGCAGGGAGGCAGCGCCCTCCTGCCCGACAAGATGAGTCATCCACAGCTTCATCCCACCCACCACACAGGCCCTGCAGTCATATGTTCCAGCCCCAGGTCTCAAGCTCCATGCATCGCCCCTGCTGGGCAGTAGCCCCAGCACCAGCCCTGCCCAACTCCCTCCCTGCCTCCCTCACTATGGGGCCTCAATCCCTGCTCTGCCCCCATGCCAGATTTGCCTACAGGAGCTGCTCTCCAGGCTGTCTGGCAGCCATGTACATGTGTGAGCGTGCACATGCACATGGTGCCCCATGCCTTACTACCCTCCTCACGCTGACCCCAGCTCCCCTGCAGGCCAGAACTCTGCCAGCTTGCAGAGAGCTCATTGAAAAAGTGGAAAATTTATGTGTTTCTCCATTTAAAATGAAAAATCCATACTTTTCTCAGTTAAAAGGGAAAATCCACAGGGTTTTTTGTTTTCCCATGGGAACCTGAAAACCTGGATCCTTGTTAATCACTAGCATTCCAACAAGTAGGTTTTCCTGGCATTTTAATTCTTTCTTTGTGCCATGCATTATACTTCTTTATTAGACTTTGGTAACTTCCAAGGAAATGCTCTGATGAATGTTTCTTTGTTAAAAAAATTAAATAGTGTATAAAGCAGTTTGTGTTGTATCCACTGATGGAGGATTTCATTACAATGTGGAAAAGGAACAGCTAACGGTAAAATGACCAGTGTCAATATCACTATTCCATAGCCCTAAGCTGAGAAGATTGTGAGTCAGAAGCATCACAGGTCTTATCTTTTGTTCAATCATTCTGGACAAGAATCTTTACTTCAGTGTCTTGATTTCCTCACAGCACCTTGAAAATGTTAATGTATTATGCAAGTGCCAAGGATTATTATTACTACAATTCAAACCTATGACATAATTGTGATCAGTTAATTGTATCATGTTTCAAGTAGGGAAGAAACTCACAGACACATAACCTAGCACAGATTCAAATCACAGAAATTCCCCTTTCAATACTTAAACATAATGGTGTGCAGTAATCGGGCACATTAGTGTCATTAGCATCATGCCACCCATACATCTTAAAGCTGTTGCAGGGATAAGGTCATTAGATTGTAAGATACTTCCATCTTTAATGGAAGCTGCTACAGCAATGTAAAGTATTACCATATTTACTTGCATACAACACATCTTTCCCCGAAAAAATCATCCCTCCAAAATTGAGACATGCATGTTAAGCAGGGAACATGATTTCCTGCACCAAATTAAAAGCATGTAATGACTGTCATATAGTAGCTTACTACAATGGCTTCTATGAGCTGTGCTTCTTTCCCAACCCAGGAGGGAGAGGCAGAGTGTACCTTTCAAGAGTGATGCTGAGGAGCGGGCTCTCTCTCTCCTGTCCAGTACCAGCATTCAGCCAAGTTTAGCGCAAGGTGTGGCAGTTAAAATTCTGGTAAAATCTTTTTTTTTTCTTCTTCATTTTTCCTTCCCATAACAAGGTGTATATGTTTTTTGGAAGCATGTGGTATGCAACTAGATATGGTATCATGGGGTCAAGAAAAGGAAATGGCCATTGAAGAAAAGGGGGCCATAAGTGCTTATACAAAATGACAAAATAAACCTACCTTACTCACCTTTTATTCAGCTCTATTTCCTGGCTTTCCCATTTCTGAAACTGGCCTGTAACTTCATTAGGGGACCGAAGAATATCCTTCACATTTAAAAAGAACTCCTAGAAAGGAAGGACAGAGCTTGAAATCAACTTGAATTCTATACACTCAGTATTGATTTCTATAAAGTATATTTTTATTTAACTTTTTAAAAATACTGATTTCTTGGACACTGCTAAAACCAGGGCCTGACTTTTTAACAAAAAACACAAAATGTGTATAGCTTCCATTACACAATACATCACATTATGGATGTTAATATATTCTATGCCCACACTGCAAGTCTACATAACATACAAAAATCTAATTAAAAGCCACTGCATTAAAAAAAATAAAAAATAAAAAAAGAATTATGAGTTTTAAATGGGAATTCCTGTGAGAAGTTTTAAGCATGTTGCCAACTGTGGACAAAATGGGCTAATGATAGTCTACACTTGTTATATATCTTCTCGTTGCCTACTTTATTCCAGGCTTTTATTCCAGGCTGTGGAAACCTAAGATATGTGTTTGGGAAATAAACAAACATACTTTGTTGTTGTTGATGTGTTTCTGATACTTACTAATACATTATTACTTTCCCCTTATTATATTCCCATGAATTTTCTTGAAACAACCGTTCATTTCTAATGCCTAGAGAGTATGCTATCTATATTGTTTGGGGTTTTTTTCTGTTGCCTCAAACCATTTGTCCTTAACTACAATTCACCAAATAAAATTAAATTGTATATTGCGTGTTACAAAAAAAAGAGTATGTATCAAATTAGATATTATGGAAAGGAGAGGCTAAGTAGCAGCAATCTGAGAAACTTCATTCAGGTAGATGCAATGCTTTTTTTTTTTTTTTTTTTTAAATACAGACTGTTCTGCAATTCACATTAACCTTATTAGGCACCTCTCTGATTTCAGAAACATGCCTCACTTAAGATGGCATTCCAAGAAGGACAGAACTGTGACATGTGTGACAGGAATAAGGAGCAGAAAGTTAGGTACCTAACTCCCTCTACTTCAGATTCACATCCTCTGATGGAATTAGGTACCTAAGACAGGTCCATCTTTCACTGTAGAACACAGCAAGGAAGTGATGGTGGTGTGCTGCCTCATGCAAATCAGACCAATGACTAGTGCACTGACCTGGAAGGAGATTCAGGTTCAGGCAGAGGAAGGATTCAAACTCATAATCCCTATTTCGCAGGAAAGGGGCCAGTCCCCTGGGCTATAGTATTCTAAGATGGGTTAGCCTCATTTTCTTCTGTTGAAGCTATTCAGTCTAAGAAATTTTTGAGTACTCATTGGGCCAGAGTTTGTGAGACCTGCAACTACATCTTGGTAGTTAATTAACTCATCTGGGATACAACCTACTATTGTGTATAAGGGAGTAGTAATTCCTCCTATTTGGCTACGTTTTGTGCACGGCCGGATCTGGAAGACATGTTCTGAAATTGCCTACTGAGACAGACCCTACAAGTGAGATAGGCAGAGGAATGCTTAGTCTGTGAATCCTCCTGAGGTCTAGCTGCCAAACTGCTAAGCTGTATCAGGACACAGATGACGCTGTACATGTCCAGCAGTTCAAAAATGATGAGTCTCCTGACTTTAATAATGTCTAGGGTCAAGCAGCAGCCAAGTGGAGATTCCAAGGCTCTCAATTTTGAATGTAGGGGCCTAAAAGAAGCCATGTGCATCTTAGTAGACTTAACCTGTGGCTCCTTTTAGGAGTGAGTTCCACTAAATGGTGTGTACAATAGCACAAAGTTGGGATGGCAGGGGAAAAGAAATCTTACTTACATTCATGAATTTCTCATATTGAATAGCTGATTCCATGGTGTTGTTTGAATAATCCAGTGTATCCTTCCAAGAGTGCATCAGAAAAGCCAATCGTAATTGCCTTGCTATAATAAGTTTTAGAAGGCATGAGGAAAAATTGTCATAATAATCCAAAGTACTTCCATGGCCCCCAATATTATAATATCCAGATGCCCACAGTCTTTAACATGCTTATCTTAAAACCCCATGAGATAGGGAAGCACTATTATCCCCATATTCCAGATGGGGAACTGAGACACAGCTAGTGGGAACAAGGCACCTTGAGAATTTTGAAAAGGCTACTAGGTGCATAGCTACAGCTTTATGTAGCTAAACACCTTTAAATCTTCTCACCTCCTATGTGACTTACCCAAGATGACACCAAAATTCTGTACCAAGGCATAAACATGAGTTCAGTCCTCCAGTCCTAGGTTAATATTCTAACCAGTGAACCACCCTCCCTTTATTCCCTTCTAAATTAGTTTCACTTATATTCCAATGTACTATTGGAATACAGTATGCTACCAGAGCTAACCTATTGTATTATGAACTAAAAACATTAAGCACAAGTTCAGTTAAAACAGAACCAAAATAGGCTAAACTCCATTTTTTTCAGGGAATCTACAAGAATTCAGATTTATGTTTTTTTATGAGCCTTTTTTCCTAAACTGATTTCTTTCTTTCCCAATTTTTCTACCAAAATAAAAAGTGCACTTCTGCAGTCTTTCCAAAAAGTAATTTCCATGATAAACATCTACCTGTATGTTTCTTTAGTGCATCTTTGATGGTAATGAAGTTCTTTAAAGATTTGGACATTTTACAGCCAGCAATTGTTAAGTGACCAGTATGCAAAAAATAGCGGACCCAGTGATCATTTTCAAAATATGCCTGCAACAGAGTCAACGAACAGGAAGGTCATTTGTTATGCATGCATACATAGTTGGTTGCCAGATGAGCAAAAAGGATAACAAACAAAAGCACTATGCTGATACCATGCCTCCGTTACTTTTTTTTTTTTTTTTTACTCTAAGTAGGACATTTCTGTCAAGGGAATTTTTCCAATGGAAAATTTTAAAAATGGTTTTCTGAAGTCAATGTCCTTAATCAGAAGCTGCAAAATACTGCATAAATCTTAGAACAATATAATACCATTTATAGACTATGTGTTCACTCTTACAACAGGTTCTGTATAGACAAAGGCTTCCATGTGCTGGGAGTCCCACTGAAGGAGGGAAAGTCTTATTAATGCAGAACTGACTGCAGGATAGGGCACACTGATGTACCACCAGCATATTTACTCCAAAGTCATTCTGAACATGGAAAAATAAAGCAGAGCTTAAATCACAAGAGTGACAATGTGCTACTGCTTGAGTTATTTAAAAAAAAAAAAAAAAAAAAAAAAAAATCAGGGAAGGGCAAATCAGAGATGAAAATTCTTCTTAAATGAATGTGAAATTAATTAGATTAGTTTCACCTTTTATTTTTGAAAAAAGCTTTTTTATTATTAAAAGTAAAGGCTTAGCATTAGAGCTCATAATTCTGCCTTACATTTTTCAACCCACTGCAGTTTTATATATAGAATATTTTTTGTGACTGGAGAAGAAATGGGAAACAGTATTTACTCAAATCCAAGACTATTCTGATTTTAAAATGACCCCCAATAAGATTCTAGACATAAAATGTATAGGTTTGTTATAATTTTCTTTGTCTAGAATGTAACTATTGGAGGGTTGTCATGAAATTTCCCTCCTTCCCCTGTACTGCTGCAGCAGGGCAAACAGTGGCAGGGAGGCAAACAGTGGGGGGAACCGTAGTAGGGCAGGTGGTGGTGGGGATCAAATGGCTTGCCCCCTGCTGCTTGTCTCCACCCATACCTACGTGCCCTGGTACCTGTTCTCCCCCACACAGTCCCTGCCCCACACCCATTCCCCGCTACCTGCAGCCCTTGCTGGTTGCTCTGACACCTCTGTGCCTGTACACCCTGGCATTTATACTGCCCCCCCACAGTGTCAACCCCACACCTGCCTCACCACCATCTCTGCCTCTCCCTGTGGCCTGTTCTCCCCTCCCTCTAGATGCCTCTGCCCACCCTCCCCTGCACTAGATGCCTTTGCCCTCAAATGCCTCACCTGCTTACCTTCCAGCCCTGGCCCTGCCCCAGCATGGGACATGGAACAGATGGTTGCTCTGGCCTCAGCCTGACCACTCAGCAGTGGTGGCGGTAGCTGTGGCCCCTACCCCAACTCCAGGGCTTCACAGAGCTGCTGCTGCCACAACAGCTGCTGCAGGGCTGGACTGTTGCCAAAACAACCATCTGCTCTATGTCCCAGGATGGAGCGGGCCTGGATCTTTTTTTCCCCTCAATGTAAAATGGCGGGAAAAAACTGTCCTAGATATGAGTGAGTATGGTAAATTACTGTATTTTCTCATGCCTTCCTCACCCCTCTCCCCCAAAATCAACCCCACAAATGTGGTACACGTTTTAAATGGGGCACTTGTTTTCTTTGCTGGAAAAGAAGTAGGCCTGGACAGACTGTGCATGCCATGAAGCTGCCAAAATGCGTGGAGGGGCAGAATCTTGTGTTAACCCTCTCAGTTATAGCTCTTCACTGAATGCTATAGCGTGTGCGTGGAGCAACAAGTAAGCTGTTGGTAGGATCTTGATGAGGCTTGTGATGTGGAAAGAACACTTTATTTACAGGATCTTATATAAAGATCTACTTACAGCAAAGAATTAAGAATCTCACTACTGCCCTTGCTAAGGTCTGGGGCCTAACTTTGTGTGACAGAGTAAATCCTCCTGGGAACACAGAGGGCATTTATACATGTACCTTTTAGTTCTTGGACATGCCAGAGATCCACCACTTCAGAGTGGACTTGATTAATCGAGTCTGCTCTGCATGGGAGCTGCTGTGCACCGCGCTGCACTGTGTGCAGTTGTGTAAGTGGCAAAATGTACATCACCACAGAGAAAACGGCAATGGTGCACTTTTGAATTAAAGCATCTCCAAGCTGACGTGCATTTCGCTACTTATACAACCGCAAGCATCGTTATGCCAGGATCTTTTCAAAGCGCCTTGCACTGCAGCGTTTACACATGTAAAAGTGTTCAGAGTGTTCAGGTAGGGTGGCATTGTGGGAAATAATCTGCTACACCAAGAAGTTCCTGCTCTCTCACCCCCAGACTGTCTCCTAGGATGTCACGCTTCCTAGACACTCTACATTCCCATTAGGACTTACTTTACGTCACACAGTTGGACGTGATTCTGGAAAACTTTTTATCTACATTCTGCCTTCCAATAACAAGGTGTGTTTTTTATTTGGGGGCGTGTTGTACGCAAGAAAAGATGGAACCTTTTGTTCAGTTTGTTCACTTTGACATAAATTTGTGTAGCATCAATTTCACTATTGTGTAGATAATCAACTGCTAACAGAAACTACATATTAAAATTAAGGTTTTTGAGAGGGTATATGCCATCTTAAAATCAATCGCAAGGATCTGTGAAATTACAGTTAAATTTACATTTGTATAGAAATAAGGTAATAGAAATTAAAGACCAAGAATGAGAACTTCATCTACCTCAGACTGCGCCAATTCATTGTCGTGGTGGGGAAACCGAAGATCAAACCCCCCTCCGTGAATGTCCATTGACTCTCCCAGAATAGACCCAGCCATTGCAGAGCATTCTATGTGCCAACCTGGGCGACCCTGTTTAGAGAGAAACAAGTTATTTCCTTGTATGTTAATTTTCTCTGTTGCCCCCCCACCCAAGATACTCTTATGGAAAAACTACTTCTCACCCTGACATAGTACGTAATATTCCCTCACTGGTTTCTTCTCTAATATATAATCAGTACCTTAAAGTGACATACAGAATGTGTAAGAGAGAACAGATTCTTAGTTTTCATCCACATTGATATTAATACATCTATGAGAAAAGAATAGTTTTGAACTTCAAAATCGTATACCATATATACGATATGCAGAACCTTTGCTGTATATTCTATATGATGTATAGTCTATATGATGTATATTCTATATGGTGTTTTCAAAATAATAAACTTCTCACAAATAATTAAAAGTTAAGGTGGGGACCGTTGGAAATTTTTGTGCAAACTACCCTTCTATTTAACAGAAACTTCTTCCCATGCATTCCAATCTGTGTACAGCTTGGAACACAAGATGCTGAACCTAAAAATTTCACAAAGATAAATTACTGTGGAAGAGGGAGCAAGATGGAGAGAGGCACACTGATAAATAGTGACAAAGGCAAAATTACTGCATATTTTTTTGATTGAAAAGTCGCTAGTAATTGAATTACTACACTATATAGATAGTAAACAAACATGGCCAAGACCTTTCTAATACACATGTCACTTAATGCAAGTTAAGTCTGAATTACTGGCAACAAATCAGTGAACATGATGGTTCAAATGATTAGCTCCTGCTTACAAGTATTGTATAGAACATATCGGGGTCCTAACCTTTCCCCAAGGAGAGTCCCATGAGGGCTCTCCTGGCTTGGAAGATTTCCACAAAGCAAAATCATTTGGAGAACGTTTCTCACTCAAACGATCAGCAGAGATGCTCAAGTCACCTGTCAAGAAAAGAAAAACTGGTTAACTATTTATATTTTATTTAAACATTAACTTTATATACTCCTGGCTCTGCTATAATTTGCAGCTGAATGTATCTAAAACATACACTCAAAATTTACACACAACAGTAGTAAATGACTAATAGATGCATCAATGGTTGTCAGCTGTAATACTTCTCTGAAGCCTGGAAGTGTGCAATTGACCTACCATTCCCTCAACTTGCACAAGCAGAATATTACATTTAAAGGGGAAACAAGCCTAAAACAAACCCTGTGTTAAAAGAACATTTAGGTTGGCAAAACCAACAACTCAGAAGTTAGGAAATGCAGGAATAAGGCTGCCTATGCAACTGTTAATTCAGTCATTCATGCATCTTTATTATGATACAGATAGGTTTTTCACCACATCAGTCTTTAGCATAACTGTCTAATGAAAAGATATTGTACCCATTTCACTTGGCAAAAGCAATATTTATAATGTGAAGGACAGTTCTCAATATGTAAGAGAGCAAGTTCACTCCCAAGAATACCAGATAACCCAGTGGTTAGGGGACCCCCCCCCCCATTTAAGATGTGGAAAATACAGTTTAAGACCACTGTTCAGTCAGTTTGGCCTAGTTGAGAGCCCCAACCACTGGTCAGTGAGCTACCTGGGCATGTCTCTCTCCAATTTTGACCAGAAATACCACTTTGGACCTACGAAACCTTTCTGGCAAAAAGTTACAACTGATACATTGTGGTGAAAAGTTCCGATATTGGTGAATTGCAGTTTTCTGACAAAAATCCACTTATCAGAAAGTGTTTGACCAGCTCTCCTGAATCCTGGAAAACAATCTGAGCAGTAAGAGAAGTGCAAACTGCATTCTGGTGGTGAGTCCCATCCATGTTCATCTCCAAGGGCAATCGGTAGGACTTAAAATGCATATATACATGCATTGTAAGTCTTACCCATATACAATGTATACATAGTAATATCTGTTATCTGGCATCCCTGGGGTAAGAGGACTGCCAGTTACGTAAAAATTCCAGTTATTTGAAACGCCCCAGCAGGGGTTTTCAGATAACACAGAGCAGAGAGGGGTGAGAGGTCCACAAGCTAAGTGGGGGAGGGGGAGTATGGTAGTGGCTACCCGTGGAGCAGTGGCAGCGCAGGGTGGTGGCGGCTGCCATGGTGTGCAAGCTTTCCCTTGTGCCCCACTTTGCATCCGGCCAGCCGGAAATTCTAGTTAATGGAATTTCTGGTTAGTTAAATGCTGGATAGCAGAGATTTTATTGTATACATGCATTGCAAGTCTTACCCACATACAATGCATATATACAATATATGCATTGTAAGTCTTACAGATATATATTTACCTTCACCCTCCTGAAGAGCTTTTTGATCCCCTACAGCTTCAGGCACCAACTTAGCATAGGAGTGTTTTCCAGAAGCATCAAACTTCACTGTATCAAAGTAGACAGATCCATTTGACACGTAGCTAGAAGGTAAAAAGAATATTTTAAGTGAAGCTTCATTAGCATAAAAGTAGGTTCCCGCAAGATATGTCACTTATAGCTCAAAGAGGGTTGTCATCTAAGAAGTTAGGTACTGCTTACCATGAGCAAAGGTGATTTCAGGGGACTTAATTGTACAGATTTAGGGCAAAGGCATTCGGCAAAAACAAGAAAAAGCCACAGCAGATGTGCCATGAAAAGCGCAATTAAAATGTATTTATTACACATATTTTCAAAAGATACAAAATCACCCTAGTAGGCATTAATTCTTTACACCTCTTGATTTTTTGCAGTAACCTAACCATTAAAAAGTATATTTATTTTATAATTAATAATGTCTTTGTCTGTTTGGCTAACATTGATATGGCTTTTATGGGGCAGAATAAATCAGCCTTGGAGTTTTATTTCTCTGCCTGAAAACCTCCAAGAAGGTCTAGGACTCTTGTGTTTACTTTCATTTTTCCTCTGCAGCCTTTATGATTTGGGCATAAGGCACAAAAGATTTAGAGCCAAGCATATTAAACACCCGATGGCAAATTTTGGCTACAGCATTTGTTCCAGAACATCCAAGGATGTTCAGTGTACTGCTTAGGACTCTTCTGTGATGCAAATACTATCATATGGTAAATTTGAGAGCTAGTTTATGCTACCAACAGAAAAATTACCCAATCCAATCTTTTCAAACGAGAATGCCTAAAGTTAGGTGCCTACACTGATATTTAGGGCAATTATACAGAAGCAGTTAAATTCTCAAACACATTAAGCAACAGGAGTAATTGAGAAAAAACAAACCCGATGATCTGAAAATCGTGTCACTTCTATTCTTATATCTAAATCTAGTTTTAAACAGCTTACTTTATACATCAATATTTATGCATCAATATCTGGAAATCTTCACCTAAGACCAAATGTGAGATCCTAACCCCATTGAAATTAATAGGAATTTTGCCACTGCCTGCAGGTGGGCTAGGATTTCACCCTATAATTTCATGATCTAAAGCAGTGATGTCAAATTAATAAAAAATGAAGTAGCTTAGGGCTGGTGTGTGGGCCAGGTCAAGCCCGCGGACCAGCCTTCTGGGCCAGATCCAACATGTGTGTCAGAACCAGCCCTGCATGTTGCATACAGTGAATGGAGCTGGTCCAGCACATGCCACATGTGACATATGGATCAAATACTAACCCCCTGGGCAGTACTGCAGGCCAACTGATAGAGCTACATAGGCTAGATACAGACTGTGGGCTGTACCTCTGACACCCCTAATCTAAAGCCCCCATTTTTAAAAGAATATGGAAACCAGGCTGACCCAAAAACTGCACTGGGCTCAAAGACATTGCTTGAATACAGTCTCTTACTGTTCCTTCCAAAAACAGAGCATTTCACAGTGTTATACTAAAAATGTTATTCAGTTACAGAGCTTTGCATGTTACAAAAGCATGACAAAAGATAATTAAAGTAAATAAAGATAAAGTAAATTAAAAGTTACACAGAAAAAAACCTGCACTTACCCATAACCATTTTCCATAATCCTCTTAACAAATTCCACAATTTCTGGTACATATTCACTAACCCGAGTTAAGACATCAGGAGGCAACACCTAAAAACAGCAATATCTATAGGTGTATGCATGCCAGGAACACCATATCTCTCATCATCAATTAAGTTGCACTACTTTTGTTGAGGTAACTATTTATTTTAGAGGTGAAGAAACTGAGACAGACAAAGATTAAATGACTGACTCAAAGATACAGTACAAGTGCCAGTCAAAAATAGAACCTAGTAATACTAACTCCCAGTTCCCTGCTATGGACCTTGACAGTACTATTGGGCCTTTCTCCTACTCAGAGGTCTGGCTGCTACAATACTCAATTCATGACCTCTCTACATGTAGGGGCAATATTTCCCTCCAGAATTCTGATCTGCTTTGCAGACAGAAGAATAGCTTTTGATTATGTAGACCTCTGGATAGGAGATAGTACTCAACTATAACAGCTGGAGAAAAGCTTGTTTATTGTTATCATAGAGTCAGTTTAAACTTCTTAGTTATCCTGGGATGGTGAACAGGCAAACAAATGGTCATAGTAATGTAGCCAGAGGTCTTAGCTATAAATCTCAGTGTCCTGGCTCAGCTGGTAAAATTGGGTGGCAAAGGCAGATATTGGCAATGGTAGGTAAAGGAAGATGGACCTACAAAGTATCCATTCCAATATGTCTGGCCACTTCATCTCCAGTGGTGGGAGGGGGGTGGAGATATGCAATTTGAAGCGCCTGATTTCCAGACAACTGGCATTGCTGTTAATTTAAGCACTTGCACATGGACTACCTTGAGGGAAAGAGGAGAGCAAGGTCTTGAGATGCTGATTTTAATATTGACTTACTCATTACAAATTTAAAAAAAAAAAATCAAGAAGGATAAGGCCTAAAGGCCTTCTGTAACCACTGAAGTGATGTGGAATTTATTTTAGTGCCATCTAAGACAACACTGCATATTCCTCACCCATAGAAAGTTTTTAAATGTTTATCTTTGCTTTTGCTGATACAGCTTGTCTACTTACATTGAGGGCTTCCATGTCTTTATGATACTCTGCTTCCCAGAATTTGGGGAGCTTGGAGAATATAGAATTGTCAGTCACCTGACTCCCAAACTTGATATCCAGCCAGTCAGACAACAAATCTTTTGCTTCTTCCACCAATGTCTATAAAATGAAAGTGATATACATGAAACAGTTCAGCACTTCACAATATGTCAATTCTATAAGAAGGCCTAAGTTCATAAGCAAGAGAAAAACAGCTCTCTTTGACTATGAAAAGAGAGAAAATAATCCTTGGTTCTATCATATGTTGTTCCCATACTGCTTTTCATGTATTAGGAGTAAATAGGACAGAGGTAGTAATTGATATCTAGAGAATTATAACTGCCATCTGGTTAAACAGTGGTATTTCTTTAGAAATAAGGGAGTTTGCATTTTGCTGATAACCAAGACAAATATCGTATAATAAAATAGAGATAATTCTGTAGAAAAGAAAAAGAAAAAAGATGCTGCAAATGCCACAAACAGAAAACAACTAAAGTTTTCTCACTTGCACACCTTAATTATACTGTTAATGCTGAGGGCACAGCTAGCATGAGGCACATCCTGGAAATCAGCCTTAAATAAATATTTACTTCGGTGTCCTAAACATATGTAGGTATCACATACTTTAGTATCTGGATGTACTCTGCAAAACAGACAAAAATGGACACATTTTTTCCAAAACAGGAAACATACCCTCTGTGTCTCCTGTAGTTGATACACCAAATAGTTTTAAACTGAGGAGATACTAACTGGAAGACTAAGTACCAAAAGAAATTAATTACAGTAGCTCTTGTTGTTATTGGGGATAGTTTAAAGCCAAACAACAGGCATATTTTTTATAAATGTTAATAGGCTTTGAATCAGACCTTATATAGGACAGACATTTTTAATAATTTGTCCATAGATATGATGGTTTTTGAGGCATTAAATACTTGAGCAGCATAGCAACACAACTGTCAAAGATATGTACCTGGGCATAATACACAAATATATGCAAAAGCCTGTGATTGCATGAGATAACATTCTAAATGGGAAAGCTGGAAATAGTTGAACTCAGACAGCTAGTCAACAGACAAGAACAAGAAGGTGCTGCAGGGGTTTGAGGCATATTTGAACAGCACCCTGAAGCTATCTGCCTAAGTTTAGGCATACAGATTTACTATGAATAATGTTAAATATTGGGAGAATGAGGTCTCTCTCTAATACCATTTGTATTAAAAGGCACATCTACAAAAGGTGATTCAGAAAATAAGTTACAAGGCAAATGTGATTTTAAAAGCCATTCATACAAACCTTGGCATGTTTGCTGATCTCTTCTCCAAGGACTCTCTCACTCACAGCTTTTTCTAGAGGCTCCACAGCAGACTTCACTGTATTCTGAATTCTTTCCAGCATTTGCCTTTTATCTAGGTCAGTTGTCTCATTTAATTTGACTGAAAAAGACTAGAAGAAATAATTATGAAATAATTCAGTGTAAAAAAGTTCTATAAAGGAAGTTAACTTCCTTTGTGATCTCCTTACATACACTGCACTTAAAATACACTACTTACGTATTCTACAGGCAAAATATTTTCTAGGAACAGAATTCTATATTTACCACACATAGCAGTTTACTCTACATATAGTCACTTTTAAATCAAATCATAGGCAGAAAAAAGGCTGAGGCACCTGACTATTAGTCTAAGAGTCCAAAAGGACAAAGAAATATATAACTATGTCCTTTCATATACAGTAAGTCTGAATTAACATACATATCACCACATTTATTCCTCTTTATAAAACTTTACAAAACTATAATTAGAGGCAACCCCAACTTAATGCAGTTTTGCTTAGCACTATTTTGCTATAGTGCTTATTTAAAAGTCATACCTCATTCCACTGAGCGTTCAGCCAGTTTCGTTATAGCGCTCAATGGAATCAGCAAGTTTCAGTGGGTGGGCAGGAGGGTGGGGAGAAGTGGGGGTGGTGGCAAGCAGCAATGAGTGGCAGCGAGTGGGCAGGCATGAACACAGGGCCCGTGCCAATTACCTGGGCTCAGGGCTGGCTTGTGGTGCCAGAATGGGCAGTGGGTAGGTGGGGAGAAGCAGTGACAGTGGCAGCAGCGAGAAGTGGTAATTGGCAGCAAGTGGGAAGGGCAGAACAAATTATATTTATTTACATTAAATTTCTATGGGAAACTGGGTTTCACTTAGCACAGTTCTGCTTAAACCTTGTTTTTTCTGGAACCAATTAAGAGTGCTAAACAGGGGTTTCCAGTACTGCTGTTTACCACTTTCCATTGAGTTTGCTGCTTTCTGCATTTTATAGATGGTATATAATATAGGATAATATGGATCATGTTGCTTTTTAAAGATGACGTTTAAAATGACAGTAGCTATGCAAGAGTCAGGAAGAGTATGCAAGTCTTCTGACTCTGGCACTGCATTTGATTAATTAGATTCAGAATTACTACTCTTTTATTTATGAACTACATAAAAAAAAGTCAAAGAATCATCCCCTCAACCCACTGTAACCTTTAAAACCCAAGGACTGTAGCTCTTCCAGGTGCTCTCACTCATAATGTAATGTAACTTGCATATTAGTGCACAGCAACATGAACATTTTCATAAATATCTTTTACATATGGTCTTCCCTGAAGTTTATGCATTTGTTTGTCAAAAGCTCAAATGGTCTTTTAGAAAATATATTCAATTTTTTTCCTCAAAATACACACACACACATACATATACATATGTATGCAGATTAGCCATAAAAATACAAAATAAAATGTACAATTTCACACACAAATCTATGGTGAATTTTTTGCTTTTATTTAAACAATGGTAGAAAATCCTACTAATGGAAAGCTTGCATCACTTTCAGCAGTGCAGTATCAGCAGTTTTTCTAACTCTGGTCCTGATTCAATAAAGTACTTAAAGCAAATGTGTAATTATAAGCATATAAGTAGTTCCACTGAAGTCAAAACAACTACTCAGCTATACACATACATTGCTAAAGAGAAGCCTAAGTTACTAGGAGAGGAAAAAGTGTAAGCTCACGTCTGAGGCAGTTTTAACATCTTCAAGCAGCTGAGCTACAGATGGCTTTTTCTCTATATATTGTTCAAAAAGATAGTTTTGTCTGGCTCTCTTGATGATCTAGAAGGAAAAAACATGAAAAATGTATTTCTAGAATTTATAAATATACGAACAGAATGTGCAGACACAGACCAAAATATAAATACAAATGCTTTTTGTACCATGTCCTTTAGCAAAACCCCTCTGAATTCAGACTAAAAGAGCTACATATTTTATTAACAAAACTAAAACACATCATTCACACCCAGGAAATAACTGATAATACAGAAAGACAGCAAAACAATTTACCTTTGTAAATTGATTAGTCTATGTTTTGCCAAAGGCAGGCTTAGATTAGTGACCAAAATGAATGTCACTGTGAAAGAGACTGTGGTCAGGTTGCAGTGTAATTCATATCCCATCTCACCTAACAAATAAGGTACAATCCATGCACATGACTTACTTTATCATCAATATCTGTAATATTCATACAGTAGAAGACATCGTATTTAAAATAATCCCTCAGCACTCTTCTCAGGATATCAAATGAAATATATGACCTGAAAAAACCCCAAGAGACAGAACTTTTACTTAGTGGATACCTCAAACATGCATGGATGTAAAAACTATGCCTATCCCAAAGTCAGTAAATCCAGTTAGAGCTGCTATGGTAACTTTACCTCATTCCAGATTAGAAAAAGGTTTTATCTTGCATGATCACACTATAAATGGTACCGTTCTTTTTCCATTCTATAATACTCAAATGGCTCTCTAGTGACACACCTATTTTGCACATCTGATAAAGTGAGCTCAGGTTCATGTAAGCTCATGATACACATCTCTGATTTAGTTAATCTATAAAGTACAAATCTACCATGCTTTCTGTCTATACATTGATTGACATACTGCTAGATATCTTCAGCTCTCATTTAATAAATTGATTAAAGTAAAAACTGTTAGTATTTTGCCAAAGTAAGAAACTCTGTGGTACCTAGCATGTCCCATGTGAGAGGCATCATACACTGTTGGGCCACAGCAATACCACGTAACCTTTTTGCCATCTTGGGGCTGAAAGATATCCTTAATTGAAAAGAAACTTACGATGAGCAAAGAATTGCAGACATATCACTTCAGCAAAGCAACATCAGAATAGAGGCACACCAAGTGAATTTGCAATACAAAAAAAGACAAATTACACCCTCAGTTTTACTGGAGGAAAAGAACATTGCTACCGTCACAATCTACAAGCAAGATGCTCATTGCTCACTCTCCTTCACTTAGAGAATAATCTGCCTGTGATTATTTCAACTAAGACATACATTAATTGCAATCTATAAAATATGATAGCACATCGAAAGAACTGGATGGTCAGATCTTTATTCAGCCCTCAGGAAACATTGCCCAAGTATCTGAAGGGAAGTTAGGTTCTTGTTTACATGGATTACTTTTTTTTAGCATATCCTCAAGTGTGAATTTAAACCAGCATAGCTGAACCTTCCATTTCAGCAATTTCTTCTTGTATAACACAGGTTTTAGTCCTCCCTCCCTCATTACCCTCTTATTAGCTTATCTTGCTTTGCAAATTGTTTAAAGTGAACCAAGAAAAAATCCATGCAGATCAGAAGAGCATACACACTGAGATTATATTAGCCTAATAAGTAAGAATTTCTCAAGTGGACAACACTAAAGACCGAAATTCTGCTTTGATTCTGTTCTAGGTGCACTGTTCATAGAAAATATTTTCAAATATAGTAAAATGACTAAACCACCAGAATATATATTTTTAACAGCGGTAGCATGTTGTAACCTATGTTATAGCAAGCACTGTAATATGTAGCTATTACATATTGCAAACATAAAGTGCAATAGGATCTTTTGGACCTATATATATGATTTTGTTGAATATCACTATCTAGCTTGTTTGACACAAAAGCTTATTTGTAGCCAAGGAAGCCCCTAAAAAAAAAGTCATCTGACGCCTCTACAGAAACCCCTGCATTCTTTCAATCAGTCACCTTATTGCGAGTAAGGCTGTTGTAGAGGCAGAGCTTTGATTGCTTTGTTCCTTCAGGGGCATACCAAGGAGGCTGCACACGCCTGCCTTTATCTAGAAAAGAAAAGAATAGAATATAAAGAAAACCTCAATACAACCTTTACAGAACATCACTGACAAACACATGGATTTGTAGTAAAGGACTTTCCCCACATTATTTTAAAAGAAAAAAAAACATGAACAGCTTAATTCAAAATATCCTACAATAATTATATTAATTAGATTTTCCTACAGCACAGGTAAAAAGGGATAACTGATTCCACACAAGTTCATGTTCTACTCTTTTTCCCTGCCATCATTTTAAGTCCCCCTTTCAAAATGTAATCTGAAAGCCACAGATTTTTTTTTTTAAAAGAGAAATCACAACACAGTATTCTTTCCAGGTTTACAAATGTCCAGAAGTTCAGTTAACTACCACAGAGGTACTGTATATAAGCTCTTAGTCTTTATAAAGTTCTGTAATTCCACGTTAATAAGACCATGTATCTTATGACCTGTGATATTTAGAAAACAAATTGTATGAAGTCTCCAAGCCAATCTTGACAAAGCACATGTATTTAGTGAGTGAGACAGACCTAGAGAAAGAGGAGTGTAGAGTTTTGAAAGAGCTTTGGCCTTTCATGACACAGTACTGCTATGGACACAGAGCACCCTCATTTACTACAAAAGTCTCCAATGGAAGCCCTGCTCAGTACCTAGCTAGCTTGACTAGCATTAAAATACAGTTAGCGTGCTTTTGGATGACAGGGCAGTTAGAGCTAGCCCTCTACAAAACACTGCCAGGCAACATTCAAGACTCCTTCAAAAAGAAATATTCTGTCTCTACCTGGCTAGTAGCTGGACATACCTTTTATACCAGCTGAGCATAATCCTTAGAGGAAGCAGTGTGCCTGCCATATTGATAGGTGGGTATAACCATTTGCGATCCTTTATGCTATACAGAAATCCTACCCTTGCTGCTGGATTGGAAGAATTAAAAGTGTCCCCCTTATTCTTAGTTTAACTGCAGAAAGCAGCATTCTCTCTCTCTTTTCTACTATACTTCTAAATGTTATATCAACTTTCCTATTATACTCTCATATACTTAAAACAAAACAGTACTGAAGAATCATCCCACCAAGGAGTTGCAGTGTGCTGTTCTCCTCTCTACCATCCTGCCCAACACACGTGACTGAACACCAAGGATAATCCACATACATTCGTTACACATTCACCAATTGTCAAAACTAGAATAAAAACATAGAATATCCATAAATACAAGTTTTTTTCCATCCCACTAAGTTCACTACAGCCTTTATGAATCTGTGTGGTATGTGATTTATTTGCAACTAAAAAATTACAATAGCTTGTAATTTCTACTGTCAATATGGCTTTCATGCTGTGTGTCAGGATGCTCAATGCTCACTCTGTTTCCTTTTGTAAAACCTGCCTGTGATTAGTTAACTGAGAACTACAATAATAAATTGTAAACATTCACAATAAGGGAAAATTCATATATCTTCCATTCACATTTTGAACAGTTGCCAACCTGGAGGGGAGAAGTTTACTGTAATACTCTGCCTCACGCATCAATGAAATACTTGATCTAAACCTTGAGAGGTACATCACTAACCCTAAGCTTTTTACTGTATAAAAAACATAATTTAATATGCATCTCATGTGCAAAACCAATCTGTCCCAAAGTATCTCCATCTATTAAAATACAAATAAATTTGCTCTTAGACTTAAAAAGTTTACATTGGCCAAGATTATCATAGATGAAATTCATGTCAGGGGAAAATAACATATCCAAATAAGCCATGGAAGAAAAGAGATGCTATACGCCAAACTTGCCATTATAGGCATGACCTAGGAACAATGATACAACTAGCATTTTGACTACAGTGGCAATGTTCAAACATTAAACTCCAATTAAAAAAAAATACACTCACACTAATCTACATGCTTCTCCCCATCATTCTGGTCTGCTCTTGGTTATGCCAAAACTAGCTTGTTCTCACCTACCTCCTCAACACTGTTAAATACCAAGAGCAGGTCCTCACATGCAGAGACATGAGCTTGTAGAAGCACCAGCACAAATTTGTGCTGTTGCTTGATGCCCCATTGCACATTTCTGCACATGTGCTTCAGTCTAGAAACTAGGAAACTGTCCTGGGTACTGGAAGGGGAGGCTGAGGCCAGCACAGCAGTCTTACCTGGTGGCTTGCTGAAGCAGCAGGGGCAGTACAGAGGCCTGGCTGATAGCCAGATCATTGCTCTGGATGGTTTGGCCTCATTTTGTGTCAGTGCATGCTTGTTTTGCATGCATTGTGCCACTTTGTGTTCTGGCACTATTTATTTTTTTGCTACGGATTTCCCAGTAGCAAATTTTGCCACCGCGCTGCAGGTCTGTAGTGCAGACACTTTTTCATGTTCCCTGCATGTGGTCCGTGGTGCCACAAGCCATGAGCCCTTGCACGTGGAGACCCAACCCAAGAGCACAGAGACAGTAGCATTCAATGATTCACTATGTTTACCTCCATCCATGCATACATGCCTAATAGAAGACTCAACAAGCTACTTCTGGTAGGACATTAATTTATTAACCAGAGATTTCTCAGATAGGAGGACAGACGATTGTCTTATCTCCATCATTGAAACTCAGCAGATTAACTGAAAAAGTGGTGCAGTTAGCAGTATCAAAGTCTGCTGCCACAGCCAACAAAGCAAAATGGATACCTTCACTATACCTACAAGTAGAAGGAAATCAGCTACCAACTAGAAAACTGCCTTCCCCAGACTAACTATCACTGAACTGTGGGGCATGCATGATGAAAGAATGAGAGGGTAGTGTTACAGTAACACCCATCAAAAATCTTGAGCAAAAGACAGCCAGTAGAGACTGGGTGTTAACTCACAGTGAAAAATGTTTTCTTTTTGTGTCTCAAGATGCCCACTGTTTTCCTTGGTAACACCTGCCTGTGATTATTTCAACTGAGAATTACAATAAGCAACTGTAAAAGTTCACAATACAAGAAAGTGTATATGTATCCTCCACTCCCTTTTTGAACAGTTACCTAACTAGAGGGGAGAGGTGTTCTTTACTAGTTTGCCTCAAATGGTATCAACAAAATATCGAATATTTGGGACAGTGAAAAGAGCTACATGCTATTAATAACTCTTATAATTATTACACAACTCCTTGAGCAGAGATCTTGAAAAGTGTGTAAGGTCAGCTGCCTCCTAGGTAAGCATCTATGAATGATACAGCTCTTAAAAATATGAGCACTGAGAGATTACAAAATGACCTTGACCAGCCTGTTAGAACTTCTTCTCTGTTAGCACGATCTGTTCAATTACTGAGACAAATCTACATTGTTTACAATGTTCACTCCTCCTGTTAATAATAGTCTTAAAGGGCAAATACTTGACTTGTTACCATAGACCAGTAAAAACACTTACTTTTATTTTCTTTCTATTAATAGTCTGATGAACCTGATATTTACAAGGACAAAACAAAAAGCTATAAGCATCTTATACCTAATGGTTCAATTCTCCATTATTAAATTACCAGTTACCAACTTCTGTAGTCTGAAATAAAGTAATAGAAAATTAGGATTGGAAGGGACCTCAGGAGGTCATCTAGTCCAAACCCCTTGCTCAAAGCAGGTCCATCCAAAACCAGATCATCCCAGCCAAGGCTCTGTCCACCCACATCTTAAACATCTCAAAGGATGAAGATTCCACCCCCTCTCTGGGTAACCTGTTCTAGTGCTTTAGTACCCTCCTAGTGAAAAAGTTTTTCCTAATAGCTAACCTAAACTTCCCTTGCTGCAACTTGAGACCATTGCTCCTTATTCTGTCATTTGCCACCACTAAGAACAGTCTAGCTCCATCCTCTTTGGAATCACCTTTCAGGTAGTTGAAGACTGCTATTAAATCCCCTCTCTATCTTCTCTTCTCCAGCCTAAATAAGCCTAGTTCCCTCAGCCTCTCCTCATTGGACATGTCTACATGAGATGCTACTGCACAGTGGTTGCTGCATGTTTATTTAGTACTTGCTTATACAAGTACTAAATAAATGCGCAGTAACCGGAGTTACTGCGCAGTAGGGCTGTGTGAAGCTTCGGTAGCTGATTCAATTCAGAGGAGTTTCAGCCTGATTCGTGGACCAAATCTCCAAATCCAAATCAAATGCGGAGACCAAGTAAAAGCTCCGAATCGATTTGAAGCATTCGAATCAATCTGAAAAAAGATTTGGAAAAGATTCAGCTGATTCAGAGATTCAGCCACAGACTAAACAGGCTGCCTCCAGCTGGTAAGTCTGTTGGGGAAGGGAAGGGGCATGGGGGTGGGAGGGACTGGGGCTGGGACAAGCTGCCCAGCCAGGGCAGGGGACACGTTACTCGGGGAGGAGGGCAGAAGGGCATGGGATGCGGGCGTGGCAGCGCTGCGAGCAGGGGCTCTTTCCTGCTGCTGCTTGCCCAGCAGGGATGTGGCTCACTCCAGGCAGAAGGGGGCAACTGGCAGCAGGGCACAGCCCCTGCTCCCAGGGCTGCCGCACCCACATCCCATACCCCGCCTGCACCAGCTGGCAAGTGGTGACAGGGCAGAGACCCTACTTCCAAGCACTGATGTGGGCACAGCAGTGCTGGGACTGGGGGCTATGCCCTGCCCTGGAGCGAGCTGTGCCTGCATCGCACTCCTCTTCCCATGCTAGCTGAGCAAGCGGCAGCAGGGCATAGCCCCCGCAGCTCCCTCCACTAGGGCAGAGGCAGGCACAGCCGAAGGAGCCATGGGAGAAGCCCCCATGGTTGCCCTGCCCGGCCCCAGCCTCCCAGCACATTAACAAAAAGAAAAAAAAGTCCTGCACACTCACTGGCTCTGGCAGTGGCGATTGGGAGCCTCTGAGGGCTTGTGGCAGAGCCCCTCATGCAGTGTGGATCGCACCGCCCCGCTTGGCAACCACATGGCAGCTGCTCTATGCACTTTGGCCTTCATGATTTCATCTCCACATGCCCAAACAATACTCTTATACTCCTCCCTAGTCATTTGTCCAAGTTTTCATTTCTTGTAAGCTTCTTTTTTTGTGTGTTTTAGTTCACTGAAGAGCAACCTGCCAAGCCAAGTTGATATTCTGCTATCCTTGCTACTTTTCCTGTGGTTAATTCCTGTACCATCAATAAGTTTCTTTTTAAAGTACAGCTAAACAAATAAACTATTAAGCAAGCAAATAAGCAAACAGACTTAATATTTCAAATAGCTCTGCATCCATCAACTAAGCTACATAATACCTAGAATTATGGAGTCCACTATAGAACTTTACTACTGTATTTATCTTAATCCAAGACAAATAAGAATTTAAGATGACTCCCAATAATTAGATAATATAAATAAAAAATTATAAATGTTTAATTTTCCATGTATAAAGTCTAATTACTGGAGGGTTGTTTTAAATTTGTCCCCAACCACAGGTGAGGGAAGGCATCATGACCCCTGAACCTTGCTCCCCCACCACATGTCCCCTCATGCCTGCACCCTTGCTACTTATCCCCCATCCCCATGCCTCCTGGCTTGTCCCCCTCCCCCAATCCCCAACCCTTTCTGCCACCTGATCCCCCATTCGTGTTGCTGTCCTATCCCCTACCTGAGCCCCCACAGGTCCTGCTGCCCAGTCAGCAGGGTGCACTGCTGTCCCACCTCCTAACGCACTGCTGCTGCATCCCCTAACCTGCACTTCTGCCCCACCCTGACTCACCTTGTTTCTAAGCGGTTGCTGTGTGGATGAGGAGAAAAAGCAGCAGCAGTGCGGGTCAGGGGATAGGGCAGCAGCACGTGCTGTTGCCCCATCCCCCAGCACACTGCTTCTCCACCTCCTGACTCATGCTGCTGCTTGATCACCAGGGATCCGGGTTTTCCATTTCTCACGCAAAAACAGAGGAAACCACAGATTTCCTGTTTTTAAACAGAGAAAAATGTGGATTTTTCCTTTTAGCAAAGGAAGCTGAGGATTTTCCCCTTTTGCAAAGAGCTTTGCAGGCTGGCTGAGTTCCAACCTACATGGGCTGATTGCAAAATGGGCCAGAAACCTCCAACCCTGCCCGGAGGTGGAGAGAGAGGGGTAAGGGTAGGGCCTGAGGCTCTTAGTCCTAAGGCTTACTTCTGGCTCACTTTCCTGGTGGAGCCTGTAAGGCAGGTAAGTGGGGCTTGCAG
>NW_017728947.1:6629625-6640576 GCF_001723895.1 Crocodylus porosus
GAAGCTGGTTGGGGGCTGAGGGAGCAGGGAGGTGTTGGTGAACCACGTGGAGTGCCCAGCTGGCAGCACATGGACTGCCAGCAGTGCCATTGGCCTGACCAGGCTCAGTGCCTCCATGTGCAGTTTCCCTTAAGAGCCCAGAGTGTTGCTCGCAGTCCATATGCATCTGGCCAGGCACTCCATGTCTTTCACTGTCAGGTGGGACCCATGTGCTCCAGATCTGTGTGTGGGGCAAGCTGTGGGCTTGAGCTCCCACCTTGCTTCCCTCCCACGGGGCCTCTGCGGCCCCACAGGTACAACTCGGTACGGCTACGAACAGCAGGGCTGCGTGGGGATCTCCTTGCCCCCCTGCTGTCCTGGAGATGTGCCTCCCATGCCTGCTGCCACTTCCCTCAGTGTAGTCCCATGCGCAGGATGAGTGTCGCCGGGGCAGCATGGGGTGAGCAGCAACTAGGAGATCCCTGAGCAGCCCCACTGTTCCCAACCATGTCAGGTCGCAGGGGAGGGAAGCAGGGCAGCAGGGCACAATGGGTCTGCGGCTGCTTGCCACTGTTCCCTGTCATTCTGCTCCCCTCCCACAACCTAGTCCTGCAGGAAGCGGAGAAGCCCCACAAAAAAACTCATCGTTCCTTGTCCCACACTGCCCTGGCAGTGCGCCCCCTGCTCGTGCCAATGCTTTGAGGGGCACAGCCCCACTCTGCTGCCCTCAGTGCAGTCCTGCATGCAGGAGATGCATTGCTGCAGTAGCGGGGGGCCAAGAAGTGGTGAGGAAGCCCCGCTTTCCCCAGCTGCGCCGGGTCGTGCCTGCCAGGCTCTGGAAGCCCTGGAGGAGGGAAGCATGGCAGGAGCTTGAGCCCACAGCCTACATCTGCCCCGGTATAGATCTAGGGGACACGGGTCCTCCCTGATCCTTGGGACTGCACGTGGCAGTGGGAAGCTGGCCTTCCCCCTCACAAGCCACCTGCAGCCCCATCCTGCTTCTGACTGGGGCACTGCAGCCACGCATTGTGGCCCCAAGCCCCACCCTGGACAGCAGCCTCAGTCTGTGCCTACCCCAGGTACAGATCTGGGGGGTGTCCTCCATCTCCCACTCAAGCTGCTGCTCCATCCCCTGCCAGAACCCTGACCACCCTACCTGTGCTGCTGCCCATCCCCTACCAATCCCAAACCCTCTGTCTCTCATCCTGGACCCTCTCCCTGCCCCTGATCTGCATACACCAAATTACTGCTGACTGCATGGCTCCAAGCAGCAATGGCAGCAGCAGCCCCAGTTGCATCCCCAGGCCAAGGTCAGGACTGGGGCAGAGCTGGATCACTGGTACTCAAATCCAAAATGAGTAGTCTTTCCCCATTGACTGATGGGAAAAAACCCTGTCTTGGATTAGACTAAATAAGGTAATAGCACATCTGAAAGTGTCTACCTGAAGTGGATGCAATTAGTCTGAAATGCTTTAACTCCTTTTTATAGGTAGTGTACTGATAGACAATTGCTGTCAATTCCAGGGCCTTTTCATGCTGAGTGATGAAGGGTTCCAATCTGTTCCTCCTTTTGTTCTATATTGCTATAAGGCCACTATGAGATTTGCTAAGAAGCTATATGGTAGGATTCCATAAGCACAGTGAAGACATCATATTTCTTTTTATCATACTTGAATTTGGCAAATGAGGCTATGTTTTCCAGACATGGACCTTGCTACAGTTATTCATGGCTTTTGTCGCTGAAGACAGATTACTGAAATGTACTCACCCTGGAACTACACCCTGAGAATATCTGGAAACTGTGCAGAATGAATACGGTATCTTTTTAAATGAAGCCTCATGTCAGAAGCTCATATCACAAGTACTACAGTACTAGACCTATTAAACTAAGGGCTGTGGACTGCCAGGTGGAGTTCAAAATGCTGGTTTTACCTTTTAAGCCCTAAGCATTTCTGATCTAGTTACACAGAAGACAACCTCTCTATTCACTATTATATTGTCATAGTTGTTCTCAGAAGAACCAACCATTTCCCCTGGTACAGACATAATGGGAAATGCTGGCAAAATGTTCTCTGTGAGGACCCACTGGTTTGGGGCTTGATTCCTTCCTTGTTCCATCAGCAACCAAATTTGTTAGATTTTTGGACTTTTGGAACAAATTAGCCCTTTCTTTGTTAGGAATTCAAGGCTGAAGAGGGTCAGTGTTCATTTTATGCTTGCTGGTGGGCTGATTAATGGAGGTGTGTATAGTCTGCCATATATATTTTGAATAGTGTTTTGATACTATAAGTTTTTAAATTGTGTAAAAGTACCCAGAGTATGACAGAGGCACTTATTAAAGTTTTTGGCAATCAATAAATAAAATACCTACTCATCTGTAACCTGTCCACCAATTCTATGTCATTACTCACTTGTTTGAAGTTTACAAGACTCAATATTGTCGTTGCTGCCATCATAGATTGCTTCTATGTGCCTGTACCACCGGACAACATGGAAATACTGGTCCACTGGTGGGCCTGAAATTTTTCGGAATACTTCCACATCTGCATGTGAAAAAGTGAACCCCTGGATATAACTACGAGTGCTGAGGTACTCGTGCAAAGCCTTCACCCTGGCTTCCTCTTCACTAATGCTCAGAATAAAACTGTAGTTGAAAGCTGTAAAGACAGAGGTACAGAATAAGAATTAAAATAAAAGAAAGGTATTGTATGACCAAATAGATTTTCCCCAAACTAATAATTTTAATTACTTTATTCCCCTTCTAGGTTTCCACTATAAATAGACAGCAAACTTGAGGAAAAATATTTTAAAAAATAGTTGATCCGATGTAACAAACATTCATAAAAAACTGTTAGAAGCTACTATAAGGGCTATTTTCCCCCATGATAAATTTCTGGGGAGAAAAAAAAAATCACTGCAAGGGAACTATGGTAAGGTACAGAACTTGCTCTTTTCCATGGGGGAGAAAGGACAATTTATTAGCAGTTGTAAAGAATCTTCCATCCTTACTGGGCCTAATCAGTATTATTCTCTCTTAGCAAAGAAATTCTGGCCCTGCAAAGACTTACATGACTTAGCATCATGCACCATGGCTATTAAGTATAATGGGATTATTCACAGCATATGAAGTTAAGTATGTGCATTAATCTTTGCAGGACTGGAGTCTGTGTGTATGATCCTTGTTTGATATCCACTTTCCCTCTGATTGCTGCAGAATGCTTATCTTACAGTGGTGAAGCTATAATCTCTATGGTCTCTATGGTTTACATATTCTATAGGGTGCCTATTTGCAATAGGTATTCTTACGAATAGTTGCACTAATGGACAGAAGAGATGCATACCCCTTCTTTGATTCTCTGACTTCACAGTTCTGTATATACAAAGCAGACATGAGCTTTACAAGTACCAAGTATCCATTTATTTCTAAAAAGCACGCCATCTTCCAAGGAAAAGAGTTTTATGACACTTGCAAGTGCTAAGACTAATTATAAGGTACCATGTATACAGCACTGCAGGTTATGGAAGTTATGGAATCTGTGCATATAACATTAGCATATAGCATTAACTTTTTCTATAAACAGTTCAGGGTTCCATCCTTTCCATGTTCATACAATATTTTGATCATTAACTAACACAATAAAGTAGTGTCAAGATTAGAATGTTCCTGCTTTCAAATCCCAGTGAACCATGTTTTTTTAAACTTCTGAGGCAATATATTAATCTTGTTCTATGTTGCTGGTTTCTAAACATTAAATCTATTGTCAGAGCATAACAGTTTCGGGAGCGGGGGAGGGAGGAAACAATAAATGCAAAAGCACACAGGTATTTTGCAGAAATAGAACTTTTTCCCCCCTAAATATGTGCAAGCATTACTGGTTGAGACTGATTTTTCAGAGTAGCCTATTTCCCAAAGGGAAATAAATGACTGTTTAAATGTAACGGAATAATTCTATTGCTTGACAGTCCCCACAGACTGCCTGTGATTCCTTCCCTTGCTTTCATTTGAAACACAAAGGAAAAAAAGAATGATATATTAGTCAATTATGTCAATTAATAGGTGTAATACTGAAAGGACTTTTGCTTACAACCTGCCTCCTCCCAGAGAACATGGAAATACAAAATGACATACAAATACCAGTAGAGACCAATTTTAGTTTTATTTGACCCTTTAAAACATAATTGCGAGCAAATGATGGGAAATATTAAAGTTCAGCAAAATTAATCAAATCAGCATGAGAAAAGTCTAAAGTCATGCCAGTTCCTTTGTATACTTAAATACTGTATTTACCCAAAACTAAGACCACTTCAAATTTAAGATGACCTCCCAATAGTTAGATTCTATACATGGAAGATTGTTATAATTTTCCACATATAGCATAATTCTTGGAGGGCTGTCATAAATTCGTCCCCTGCACCAATGCAGCAGGGAAAGCAGCAGCAGTGGGGGAAGCAGAGTATTCCCTGCTCCCTCTCTTCCCCTTGGGTGCCTGATCCCCTGACCACTTGTCTTCCCTGGTGCCTGATACAACTGCCACTTGCCTCTCCCCGAGCCTGCCCCCTTGCCACTTGCCCCACTCCTAATGGTTTACCTTATGCAGCAGCTCTGATTCCAGCTTCAGCCCAGAGCACAAAGTAGTGGCTAGGCAGCAGTGGTGATGGCAGCTCCAGCCCTGCAGCAGCTTCTCTGCCACCACACAAATCCCCCCGCGTTTGCTCCTCTTCTCCCCTTCCTATACCAAACAATTTTCCCCAGGTTGGAGTCAGAGTGGCCAAAGCCACAGCAGCCACTTTGCCCTGGGCCATACTCAAATCTAAGACAAGATGTCTTCCTCCACCCATGTTGAATGGGGCAGGGAACCCTCTTGGATTCAAATAAATATAGCAAGTCAAATGCTTAGATTAATGAGAAGTCTAAAAAAACCTCCCACCAATGTAAATCAATAAAGTTGTTATTCTTGGTAAATAAGGAATAGAAAGAAACAAATTAACATGTAGTTCACATGAGATTAATATTTGACCCATAAAATGAATTTCACTCTACAGATTTTAGGTTTGTACGTATTTCAATCTTTATTTTTGTCACTGATAGAAATAGACACTCACAAATTTGGAACGGGTATTTCATTATTATGAGATTTAAGCTAGCAGATCTATTTTGCGATTCTGAATGGCCAGCTGGACTGCTCATGCATAGCATACCTTGAAAAGATTAAGGAAAAATATGCTTCTTATAAGAAGAACTCATTTTACAAGGTATTTGCTAAGGAAGGAAATGCTCTTCTGGGCAAGCCTTACTACAGTCACAAACCTTTTATTAACAAATCACTTTAATACTTAAATGAGATTTGGGAGGTCTGAGTAATGAAATTCTTCATCCACACACTGAAATCATTTTGAAAAGGAAGTTGTATAATTACACAGAAGTTGTCAGCCAACACAAAAGCACATGCATTCCTCTGAAGGAGCAGAAGCAAATGCTGCTTTTCAAGTTCAGCACTCATTACCCTGCACCAGTATATGTAACAGCTAACAGAGCTATGGAGGGCTATAGAGATATAAATTAAATCTTTGAAAAGATATGATTTGGCATTATCCCTGTTAGTAAGAGGGGTATATTGGTATATTTAAAGTATAACTTATAAGTGAAATTAGATGACTATGAGGACTAGTAACAGGAAATACTCTTTTACCGTGTGCTCGCTGGTTCAAATTCAGCCCAAATTCAACACAAACTACAATTGTAATGAAACTGGCTATGTCTTAATTGCAGTCACTCCACTGTGACCACACTGCATACAGTACATATAAATAGGGCTACAACTTCAGTGGACAGGGTTGCAATAAATAAAATTACATTTAAGCTTTCAGACTTCAAGTTATGGTAATGCAAAGCAAGGACAAAACGTGACAACATACGCACAAGCAAACTGCGCTTACAGTTGGAAGAGAGCCCAACAGATCTCCACCAATCATATCGCTATGCGATCTCTGTTACTGATATGACCTGCTCACATGTTCTGAGTATTGATTTCTAGGGTTTGCAGTTTTGTTCTGGTTACATCTGCTGGCAAAGTGAGAAATGCCTTTCAACAGAACCCCCCACACGTACACAACTTGTGAAAGTGAGAGTCAGTGATAATTAATGGTAAATTGTTACCAATAACACCATGGACAATTTTTTTACACAGAGCAGCCTCCTCAAGCAGTGACCCACTGACTTGGCTGCAAATGAGAAACAAGAAAATAAGAAATGAGTTTGCAAATACAATGAGGCTTTCCTTGAGTATGGCTTCACAAGAGTTTTTGACAAGACTGAAGAAAGACCTAAATATCTATGTTTCAACATGCTGTTTAGCGAAAGCATGAAGCTGTACAAATAAGCTTAAACAACACCTGGAAAGTGTTCACAAGGAATACCTCAGGAAACCACGGTCATTTTTTCAGCACTGAAAAGAGAATCTTTCATGGAAACAAGTGCAGTTTAAGAAGGCCTTGACTGTCTCTGAAGAAGCAACAAAACATCTTTAAAATAGACTGACATATGTATATGCTGTTCTATATGTTGTCATACAATATTCAAACTTTTAATAATGACACATTTATCGTTAGTTAATATGTTGCTTGATTGTTATTTTGCTTTGGTTGGCTTTTGGGGTTGTATGAAATTTCAAGTGTTAAAATAGGGTCATATTGGAAAATAGTTTGGGAAGCGCTTCCCTATACAGTGCAAATAAAGCTCTTTAGCTACTGAAGCAACCCACACTTTTTCATCTCTCCTTAAGGCTCACAATCTTGTTTCTCAGGATGCCTTTAATTGACAGGTCCCATCAAGGTGCTTCAGAAGCCTTGACATTGATGGCTCTGAATCAGGATCATCAATCCGTATTTAAAGCAGTATAATGTAGAATGGGACAGCAAGAGGTAATGAATTTGAAAGATCTACATAATTTTAACCACCATGCAGATAAATGTTTGTTATAGTGTAAGAAATAGGTGGAAGACCAGGACTGGTGTAATGCAGTTAAGCCAATCAATCTGGGCTCGTGGGAGAGGTGATATCTTTTATTAGACCAATGAGATTTTTCAAAAAAAAAAAAAAATTAATTGCAAGCTTTCAGGCACAAACTCCCTTTATCAGGCACTAGAAAAAAGATTGTAAAAGTTCTCCCAAGTAGAAATGAAAGTTCGTATTTCATAGGATTTCACAGGAAAATTCTTCTGGGCAGGCAGGTCTTAGCTGTTAAAGAGTCTCTCACCTCTATGTGAGGTTCAGTGATGATGCAAACTAGCTTGAACAAATTGAAGCAAAGCATACACCTATCCAATATGAATGTAAGTGGAGCAGACTATGTAAAGTTATCCTGGGCCGGTCTACACTATATAGAATTCATAGCAGGGATTGCACTGTAGACATACCCAGTCATTACACTTTGATGACTGTTTAGAAAGATCAAGGAATGTCAGAAGGGCAGTATACTGATGAAGACACTGCCATGTCTCATAAACTTTCTTCCCCCTGCTTCAGAAATCACCTCAGATTTGAACTAAATAATAAACATTACCAAAAAATAAGAACAACCACTTTGTTCTACCTTGTATTCTATCACTGTAATGTCTCCCTTTGGTCTTCCCCCCATCCCCTGCTTTCTTCCCCCTCCCTTACCTGCTTTGCCTTTTTGTCTTTCTAATTTCTACCTGTTTACATTCTCACTGGCATCCTGTGACATTTTTAGCTTCTCTCATTCCTTGGTGTCTCATACCAGCAGAGAAGAAGGGTGACTGCGCCCGAGAGCTTGCCAAGAACTTTCTTCCAACTCGGTCTAATAAAATATATCACATCTACCCAAAGAACCTTGCCAGAACAACGATAAAAAACTTCAAATTTGATTCACATTTTTAAAAACCTAATTCTCTAGTGGAATAATGTTGGCACTGGAAAAACTCAAACAACCTGATCTAATTCAACATGACAGTGGATTCTGCTCAATAGGTGAACAACAGCAATGTCACAGGCATGCTGTGCAACACAGGATGTTAAGTCATCTGATTGGAATGATCCACTGACAGTAATTAAGTTGCCCAACGAAAGCTACTTCTTTCAGGTAAACAAACATTGGACAGTAGTTGTCAAGAGATGCAAAATATCTTTTTAAAAAGTCTCACAATTTTTCAATCTATTTCTATATACTAAATCTGACCTTTCCTCAGTGTTAGCAGCCTGATATTTCCTAGTTCCACTGCTGGCAGTTTCACTTTTAGTTAGCCCTGCTTCCCAGAGTCTTAGGAATTAACACAATCCCGGAACTGTGGTACAAAGGGTGGAGACTAGTTGTTCACAGAACAAAAACAATGTTTCTATCTATTAATTTGGATAAAACTACTATGTAGAGTAGAGGACCTGGATTGCAGATTGTCATTCAGTCCCTTTGTCATCTGATCCCAGCAGTCTTTCCTGCCAAGTGCGGGGCGGGGGAAGCTGAACCAGAAGATCTGTAAGGTCCCTTCCAGCCCCTAACAACAATAAAATGCTGAACACAGCCAAGTGTGCCAAACCTGTGCCTTTGACCCAGTTCTGCACTAATTCTTAAAACTTGTGGAGCCCATCAGTAAAAACCTGCTCCTTGTAGACATGCTACCTTTGGTGAACAAGAAGGAAAGTAACTGATGTCATCTTTTCTAGCCTTCTGTAATACTGGCATAGTTTAAGGCACAACTGACAGCTGGGCACCCTAACACTCATGCGTTTGAAATCTAAACATTGCATTGACTCCATAGCCCTGGTCATCGACAAGCCTTTGTGTCTCAGTACTGGTTACTTATATAGTGCTGGAGAGCAGCAGAGCCAGTGACCCTCACAGAAGATAAACTGGGTCCTGCAGAAGAGGGAACAGAGCCCTGTCTAATGTACTGTGCAGAGCTAAACACCCAATTGTCACATCCCACTGCCAGGGTCCTTTCTCCGGGCACTTCCGAGGCGCAGACAGAGGCGCCCATGCAGACAGGTCCTCCTGGGTCCCACACCCACACCACCACAACATGGACAGTTCTCAACAACCTGGCTCACACCAGGACGGCCTCCCCAAGGGCCAAGGAGCCATGTGCGGCGCTACACAGTGCTCCACTGCTCCATGAAGGGTGCAGAGACACCCCCCGCAGCTGAGGATGCTGCGACACCTGCCACAGCACGAGACCAGGGGCTGGCGCATCGTGACGTCATCGGGCACCGCTCTGACATCACGGCATCACAACACAAGAGTGGGTGACATCACGGCAGGGGGCTATGACGGACTGGACTGGGCCCACGCCCCTCCCCCACCGACCCGAGCGGCCTTAAAGGGGCCGCACCCGCCCGTGAGCCGGCACTCACTGTGCTCCCCGCCGGCACCAGCCATCCTCTCCACTCCTCCCGTCAGGGTTGCCTTCAGTCTGATGCAACAGCGCACCCGGAAGCGACGTTTCACCCCATCACGCTACTTCCGGTGCGTGCCGGGGAGCGTAACCAGGCAACGGGGGAGACCATCGGGACCACATCGCTAGGCGGCTACAAGCGAGGCGGGCGCGCATGCGCAACGCGGACTCCTCCCTCTGCCCGGCGCAGCGTGGGCGAAGCTTACAGTTGCGGTGGGGGGGTAGGGGTGATGCTTCGCCGTACCCTGCCAGCCTCTCCGGGCATGTGTCGTTCACGGCTGGAGTGTTTGCCTGGTGTCTGGTATATGTTTTTGGGGTCCTTCCCCCATGGTGTGTGACTCCTTCCTTCTGGAGTAGTTAAGTGACCGGGCTTGCTCTGAGTGGGGTTGGTTTAGGTAATTGAGCTGTGGAGCTGCGCTAGACAGCCACTAGCAAATGGTAAGAGCAGAGAACCGAGGGCAGCAAACAGAGAGGGAGTTTGCTTAGGGAATTTGTCCCGGGGGGAGCCAAGGAGCAGGAGACTCTATGCATGTGTGTGTACGCTTAGGCAAGGGCCCTGGTGCAGGTGCTTGGTATGCAGGTTCATGTGGCATGTCCTTTCTCCCTTCCCCACCCCTCTTTTTTTCTCCTTACAGCAGAGATGTTCTCGAGGGAGCAAAGGAGACACAAACGGAACCTAGTACTGGAGAGGCCAAAGGGCAATGTGGAGAAATGGCAGCATGTAACTACTTGATGAAAGAGGGCCCCCAGAATTCAAGAGGAGTGGTTTGAAGTCAGCAACTGCTTTTCAGCACTCTGCAGTGGAACTGCTGAGGAAGAGGCAGAGGAAGCAGCAGCCTAGAGAGCAGGAAGTTCAAGGCCCTAAAGACAGGGCCTCTAGGACCAATGCACCAAGAAGGAAGAGAAGAGTGGTGTGGCTGGTGATTCCCTTCTGTGGGGAACAGAGGCACTACTTTGTCATCCAAATTTGGGGGCCCAGGAGGTGTGCTGCTTGCCTGGAGCTTGAACTGACAATGTCACAGAGTACCAAAGCAGGACCACTACCATTTCCTTCTTGTCCATGTAGGCACTGACACTTCCAGGAATGACACCAAGTAGATTAGAGTGACTATGAAGCTCTTGGCAGGAGGATTAAGGGGTTTAGAGCACAAGTGGTATTCTCATTGATTCTTCCTATGGTGTGCAAGCAGAGACCATTGTATACTAGAAGGGCTGAGATGGTGGTGTTGACGTGAAGGCTCTGATGACAATGGGCAGATGTTCTTGGGAGGAGGACCGCTATCAAGAGATGGAATTCATCTGACAAGAATGGGAAAGAGCATCTTTGGGTATTGTTTGGCCAGTCTAGTTAGCAGGCTTTAAACTAGGTTCTGTGGCAGATGGTGAATCAAAACCTTCCAGGAACAGAGCATGCAGTCCCAAAAGGAAAGGACCATGACAGCAAGAAGAGGAGAGCCCAAAGTAGGAGTAAAGCTTACAGGATGGTATAAGCCCAGTGTGGGAGATTTCTTTAAGAGCTGTTGCCTGTTTTTGTGTTGTTTTAGTTGAAACCACAGGACTGAGT
>NW_017728947.1:6640587-6641912 GCF_001723895.1 Crocodylus porosus
AGTATGAACATGAGAAGTATGAACAAGATGAGTTGGAAGCAAGAGTCTGTGAAAAGAACTGTGATCTGACTGTCATCACTGAGAACAGGAAGAGGAGGTAGATGAGGCACTCTTCAAGCAGATGACAAATCTGTTCAAAACCTATGAGATGGTACTGATGGGAGACTTGAATTTTCCAGACATCTCCTGGAAGAAGAATTTAGCCAAACATAAAATGTTTAACTGGTTCCTAACTTTTGTGAAGGACAATTTTCTCTTCCAGAAATTGGAGGATAAAACTAGGGGATCATCTCTCTTGGACTTTGTCCTGACCAACAGGGAAGAACTGGTGGAGGACATGAAGGTGATTGGTAACTTGGGAGGAAGCAATCAAGATATCTTATAATTCCAGATCCTGAGACAGGGAAAGCATGTGGTCAGCAAAATTAGGATCCTGGATTTTAAAAAGGTGGTTTTCATCTAATTTAAGGAGCTAATAGGCATGGTGTCATGGGAGGAAAGATTGAAGGATAAAGGCACCCAGGAGGGCTGGGAACTTCTAAAAGGCACAGTATTGGAAGATCAACAAGAAACTGTCCTGACATGATGGAAGCCCAAGAAGAAAGGTAAGAGGCCAATGTGGCTGTACAAGGAGCTTCTAAAATACCTCAAATGCAAAAGGAAAGCATACAGTCAATGGAAGAATGGGCAGGTCACCAAGGACTTGTACAAGGAAGGAGCTAGAACCTGAAGGAATGGAATCAGGCAGGCCAAGAAAAAAGAATAAGCTGCACCTATCAAAGGAGGTTAAGAAGAAGAATCATAGAAGTAGGGTCGGAAGGGACCTTACAGATCTTCAAGTCCGACCCCCAGCCAGGGCAGGAGAAAAAACTGGGCTCAAATGATTCCAGGTAGGTAGGCATCATGCCCCCTCTTAAAGATCCCCAGAGTAGGAGCCAGCACCAATTCCCTTGGAAGTTGGTTCCAGTTCCTAGCCACCCTAACTGTGAAGTAGTTCTTACGGATGTCTAATCTAAACCTACTCTCCAACAACTTGTGGTCGTTCTTCCTTGTTATGCTAGGGGGCGCTAGGGGAAACAAGGTCTCTCCCAAACCCTTCTGGTCCCCCCTAGTGAGTTTATAGACTGTCACCAGGTCCCCTCTCAGCCTTCTCTTGTGAAGACTGAACAGGTTCAGGTCCCGCAGTCTCTCATTGTAGGGTCTGCCCTGTAGTCCCTGGATAATGTGGGTGGCCCTCCTCTGGACCCTCTCAATGTTGTCCACATCTCTTCTGAAGTGGGGCACACAGAACTGGACATAGTACTCCAGCTGTGGCCTGACCAGTG
>NW_017728947.1:6647293-6656061 GCF_001723895.1 Crocodylus porosus
TGTGGCTATGCAGGTGGCATGGAAGCCACAGGGACACCCAAGAAGAGCTCTGCAGAGCCCTGTAGGGGTAAGGGACTGTAAAGGGACTAAGCGATACCAGAACTGCCTGGTCTGGATCTGGGACCCAGGAGGCCAAGAGGTACATAAATGGACTTGTCTGGGTCAGAGGCCTCAGAGGGTTAAGAGGTAAAAGAGCAGCTTTGCCCAGGTCTGAGCCCAAGGTTGGGCCAAGAGCCCAACATACACAGAGGGTTGAGGTCAACAAGGCCAGACTGAAATAAGTGGGCCATGGCTAGAGGGTGGCAGCCAGAATAACAGTGGGCTAAAGCCAAGAGGGCAGAGGCCCCTACAGGAAAGGTTTAGGGTGTTGTCTGACTAACACCTGCTAGGTATGGGTGTGGCTACAGGGGAGGATAGAGGCCTCATTAGTTGCATCAAAACACAACAGGTGAAGTAAAGGAAGGGTAGTTCAAGGAGATGAAGGAAAGCAGGAAGTGCTTGACCACCAGAGGGCATCACAGCTACCCCGGGGCCTCCATCCTGCTACACAGGGGTTAAGTATGCATGTCCAAGATGCTGAGGATTTGTATTTGATAAAGCTATAAAAGTAGCCAGATAGTTACTTATGGATTTACATTTAGAGTGAGGTGGAAAATATTTCACAAACCCAAGTGTTTTGTGGAACATAGCCTTTGATTTATTTCATGTGTTCTCAGCAAACCCAGGCAGGGGGCTATTAGGAATCTGCCTGTTTTCCTGCTAGGAGCAGGGTAGCCTCTTAGGTACACCTGGATTGTAACAAGAGAAGGCAGCTGGCTCAGATCTGTGGAGCTGCAAGCCCTTACATGGTCTCCATGGCCATGATGTTTCAAAGCCCTGGACCCTGGGGAGGTGCTGTACAAATCTGAGGGAGTTGTTGTGATTTGAGTGCCACACACCTATGAACAGCAGCAGCAAAACCATCAGCTTCAAAAGAGACAAGAATCTCAACCTTGTTTGAGCTGCTTAGGTTCTAGAAAACACATTTCATTTCAGAAACACTGTGTAAGCACTTCTAAGATGGAAGACTTTTCAGAACTTCTGTTTTGCAACAGAACTTGTGTTTTTGAAAAATTTAATTTTATTCTGTAACCATATTGAAGCCAGCACTTCTCACAAAAGGAAAATTTCAAGCTTTGTTCTGCGTTAGGTAGGATTTCCAGAACTTAAGGTGTGATAGCTTAACACTAAAGTTTTAATTTTACACTTGCTTTTCTGCTTCCTTCTTTCCACCCCAATCCATGCTTCAAATGGATTGGCAGAAGGTCCAAAGTCCCTGCCTACAAATAGATTTAACCATCAAATGCAGCTGCCCTTGTGCAAGTCCTTAACAAAGACATACTAGTACAGTGTTACCCCTTATTAACATTTCTATACCAGTGGAAAGCCATATGTTATATCACAAATTAAACCCTTAATGATGATAGGCCTTAAAAAGGTCTTGGTTAAGACTATGATCTTAATTAGGGTAATTAATAAACCAGTAACTCTCAGTCAGGGTGCCATGGTATCCTGGAGCACCTTGAGATCCTCTCACAGGTGCCATGTAATGTCACCGCTCTTGAGATGCAAACATGATTTACAGAGTAAAGCCAGAGATTTCAAATTGGAATTCATACCACTAAACAGATCAGAACCTGCTGTAATCTTTCTGAGCTCTTTGCAATGGAAGAATTGCTCTATTATTTTTCTGCAGTCAAAGAATGAGTGAAAATTAAGAGTTGGCATTTTGAGATGTACCTGGAGTCTGTGAAGGGGGATCTTGAGTCTAAAACGGTTGACAGCCACTGTAGTAAACATACCTTTGCACATGCAGTGCGTTCTTTTCTCAACTACCACTGAAACTGCTAATCCTGTTTGCTTCCAGGACTGGAGAAAAATAAATCTTGACACACCACCTTTACTCCCAGGCCCATGTATTCTAGTATCACTAATGAAGGGTGCTCAGAAGTAGAGTACTTGCTCATAAAAAAAGAACATATGCTAGGAAATAGAAAAACAATTTATTAGAAAAGTGATACAAAAAAAAAAAAAAATCAAAACAGACTTTAAGTAGAAATTCTCTTGCATAATTCTAAGATTTACACTGGATAGGAAAAGTAAGTAAATAAGCAGCATATTTACACACATTTTTTACCCTCTATTGCCAAGCTGATACAATTCAAATAGCTAGCAGTTTAATATAGCAAAATGCAAAGTTATACATCTAGATACAAAGAATGCAAACCATGCTAAATGAGAGGACTGAATGCTAGAAGTCAGGGACTGAACAGATTTTGGTTACCACTTTGGACAAAATCCTCAAAGAAATCTATTCTTATTGCAGTACTCTCATAAATTAAACACACTATTTCATATACAAAGTTACTTGGGATTCAGAATATTACTTAGTCCTTATGAAGTGCTGATAGAGCATCATCAAATTATGCTTCAAGAACTCAAGTTATAAACACATCTGATTTCCTATAAATGGTATACTATTATCCAGCCATTTCTCAATTCCCAAAACAACAGCATTATGGCTAAGGACGGAAGTTACACATAAACAGGTTTAAGTGATCAGGAACTGGTTTAAACCTATAGCAGAACAGAAGTTCAGTGTATATAAATCACTTTCAAAATGGCCAAAAGTGGTTTAAGATAAACTGGTTGGATGTATATCAGACTTAGATGATTTAGGTCAAAACAATTTATGGAACTTCTGTCCCAGATCCCCTCCTGATTCAAGTTAATGCACGGTCCCCCAGTACCCCAGGATGCTTTGTAGCATGGTTTGGAGAATCCCCTGGCTCCTGGCAGCAACCAGCTGGCTGGGTGGTATGCCTTAGTGCCTGCCCCTGGCTACTGGTTTAGGCCACTGCAGAGGTCTGGTCCACTTGCTTATCAGTTCAATCCATGCAGTTTAGATAAACCATATCTTAGTTTACCCACATTTTTTGTTGTTGACATTTTATGCTTTCCTAACCAACAATAAAAAAAATTGTCAACATGCATTAAAGTAAGTTTGAATATAGAAACATCTATACAGGTGCAATTTGTTACAACAATAAATAGATTAATCTTTGGCATCTAATATGGTTATAATATCTCTACTTTTTAAAGTATTTACAATATTTTCATAGCAACTCTTTAGTTGCATACTCCATAGGCGATCAAGTAACTTAGTAATAGTACTCTCAATTCCCAAACTGTTCTGACAATAAATTAGCATCTGATAATGCTGCTCTTTTACATCCTTGGGGAATTCATGAATTATATTATCAATTTCAGTGTCCTTTAGACAGCATCTGATGAGCTCTTTCCAGTTACGTGCTGGCACTTGCTTTATAAAACAATAATAAATATCACTCCATTCTGAAAGAAAAAGATACATCGGGTTATATTTTATAATAAACTAGTTTAAAAAAAAATGAACTAAGTTCAGATGAATCCAGTCCAACTGCTATTTAAAAATACTTGTAAAAAAAAGAAATCAAATAATTAATTTATCCTTTATGAGAAGGATCCATTCTGTTATTTAACATTCACTGGTATTCTAGTTCAAAAGAGTAAATCAACTAAGAGTAAACCTAATTAATCCAAAACATACTACTAAGCTATTGTCATGGACATTCATTTTTACTACTGCAAATTTCTGGGAAATTTCAACAGTAGAGTGTTTGCAACAGGGAGTGTTTGAATCTTCTAACCCGTAAATCACCTTCCTTTCCTCTGCTCCCCATGCCTTTCCCAGACCCATGTCTCCCTAATCTGGGAAAGGCTGAGAGCAGCAGCGGCTGGATTCCTCCCAAGGAATTACGAAGAAGCTTGTTTTACTTTGCATTGCAGCCCTTCTGTAGAAGATTAAATGCACCACTTCACTGAGAAACTTTAGAAAACATCTCAACCGATATATTTTCTTATACTTGTTTTGAATATAACTCAGATTTTTAGAGTACAGTTTTCTTGTTTGAGCAGAACTAATTTGCTCAGAGTGGAATCTTCTTATTCTTTTGATATGACAATTCAGCATTGAACAGAGTAGAGAGCATGATTTTAAAAACAAGCCGTGTCCATATATTTCCAGACTTTTTACAACCCTGACCTGGACTGGTTAACAAGCAGTTAGGAATGTTATAGGAAAAAAAATGCATCAAAAAAGGTGCAGATTAACTTGAAACGTCTTTTAACCGAACTTTCAAGGAACTGGCACAAATTGATTTCCTAGTCAAAAATGATCTTTTAAGAAGGCCATAAGTATAATTTAAATTGGTCTCTTAAGAGGGAACATTGCTTACTTTGTGAGTTCTTCACTGAAGTTTTAAGGTCTTACTTGCTTTTAATACATCTATAACCACTCTTATCAATGAATTGTACCTACCAATCTATTATGTTAATCAACAAAAAGCAAGGCAGATGTTCCTAACATCAGAAATGGAATGTAGTTTAATTATATTATAAAAATTATATGGAAAAAGATGTTGCTACAGATAAAGGCCTTTATGTCCCCACATACAGATTCAACTGCTGGTACGCAACAACTTGAATACTAGCAAACGCCACCAGGAGTGACCGGGGCTGGGGGGAGAGGTCAGGCAGGGACAGAGTCCTGCATCTGGCCCCCTTCCCTCTCCCCCCTGCCTCAGGCCAGGGCCAGGGCCACAGCTGCTCCACACCTCTCCACCATCACTTCGGGCCAGGACCGGCACCGCTCCCCACCCCCCTCCACCGCTTTGGGCCTGGGTCAGAGCCAGTGGTGGTTGCAGCAGAGCGCAGCCACCAGTCACCCACCCTCCCCTGTTAAGATTCTAAGGAATACAATTTTTTAATGCACCATTGTTCTGGGGTGTAATCACAATACACAGGAGAAAACTATTCTAAAAACGTTAAACAAATTCACATCTATTAATTCTTTACTTAATTGTTCCTTTATGTATATGAAACTGAAAAAAAAAAAAACAAACGATTTTGCTCAGTACTCTATTACTACCACTTCTAAATCCATAACATGCTGAGTTACCTTCAACAACCTACCTGTTGTTGAAATATGAAATAGATCTTTAACTTTTATCTGAGGTCTGGCTTTCCATTCCTGAACCTGCAAGATAAGCATCTGTATTTACTCCAACAGATCAGAATATAAAAGTTTGCTCATATATAGCAGACATACTTGAACCCCTTGATAATTTGTTGCAACAATATCTAAAATAGTAGGTTTGAGAGTCCATACTTTTCACAATAGAGATTAATTTGAAAAAACGTGAATAAACTTAAAACTGTTCATCTAGAATTAGCTCTGCTGCAAGCTAGGGAGTGCAGCATTTTGTCATAGCATTAACATGAAAACTAGCTTTCCTGTACATACTGAGCAGTGACAAATTAAACAATGTTTTCCAGAAGAAGTGATGAACATTTCTAATACCTCCTGAACACACTCATTTTCCTTGCTTCCTTTTACATCTAGGATACTGTGGCAGGAGGGAAGCCTCTTCATCCTTCTGCATGATAGAGGGTATCTAAAACAGTTTTACCTTTCATGATATTATAAAAGTTGCACAGATTTTGTAACAAGCTGAGAATTTCCCACTTACCTTCTGCATATTAGACTCTTGAGGATAAAAAGCATTATGGTTATATAGAAGCTTCACTGGTGCTTCAGTCCCCTGAGGAGCTTCTTCAGATGTATGGTTAGTAACATTAAGAAGTAGTTTATGGCTCTCACAACTTGCAACACCATTATCCTCAGGCAGTTTGGCTTTTAATCCAGAAATGGGACTGTTGGCTGCTTGATCTTGTGGACTCTGAGCAGAAGTTTCAGTCTCCAAAGGCAGTGCACTAGTTAGACCATTTTCCATATCAGGTAAAATGAGAACTTCAGTGCTGCCTTCAGACTCCTGTAAGGAATGAAATAATTTTTAAGTACAGAGTGTATGTAGTATTATAGGCAAACTTTCAAAAGTAGGGATACACCTGTTAGAGATTTTTGGGGCCGATACCAGTAGCCAATTTTTAAAGAGGCATATTGGCCAGTACCAATCCGATTTCCAATACACAGCCTAGCAGCATGGAGAGCTGTGTGCAGCTAGTAAATCTGTTCTGGTGGAAGGGGTGTGGGAAGGGGGCAGATCAAGGCTCCCACAGTGAGGGAGGGAGTGGGGCTGGGGCAGGAGCTGCCCACCCAGGGCAGGGCAGGGCGAGGCATGGGACGGAGATGCAGCTCATCCAGGGCTGGGGGAGGCGTGCAGAGAGGAGGGGGTTTGGCAGCTGGCCATTTAATCAGCCACATCAGGCCTATTTCCAATGCAGTCAAATTTCTTTATGTCAGCACCTATGTATTGGTACACCTTTATTCAAAAGTATTTCAGTGGACGCACTATTGAACACTAATTGCCCCCCGCAAATAAGACACCTCTCTGTAAAGATTTAGAAGTGATGATGCTAACAAGCGAATAAGGACAAATACCTCCCCCCTCCAAACTTTTCATATAGAAGCAGGGAAATTATGGGTCATCTTCTGTGTTTGTCAGGCACAATGAACTCAACATCTGTTGTAGGCAGATTTTCAGAGAAAGTGCTGAAAATCAGCATGAATCTCAGCTTTGCACATATGTCAGCTGTTCTTCAAGTGAGCTGAGGGACATTCTGTGGAATATTATGGACACTTTTGGGTTTCTGTTTACCCAGGACATTCATATCCTCTGGCTGGAAAGGGGTCAAATTCTTGCTCTGGGACAGGAGAACAAGGGTACTGTTATTATTTAGTTGTTAGGGTTGGCAATAAACTAAAGACTACATGCATGGATTTACCAGTCTGAGAGGTAATGACTAGCTATCCAGGTAGAAGCCTTTGAATGAGAATGAATGAGCTAAAATTTTTTGGGGGGGAAAAAAAAATGTTCTTCAACTTCTCCAAAAAAAAAAAAAAAAAAAATAGAAAACCCCCAAATAATGGAGACAGAATCCAAGATGTTGTTCCTGAGCCTTAGAAGGCTCACAGTAATTCCAAAGGAGTCAGAGAGACCAGATGAATTGTAGGAGAACATCACGTCTGACAGTTGTCTCTACTTATATGTAGCATTTTAAACTTGGCTTTTTCATGCTAACCTAAAATACTCCCTCTGTTGCTGTACTCTGCCTAAAATGCTAGCTCATTTTGGAAAGGTTGCTTGCATTGCTGAAATTATTTTGGTCATATAAAAAACTCTGTCCCTATAACAATAAGTCCTCACGGGGCATTTAAGCTCATTGGGACTGACTTAAAGGGCCTGAAGCCCAGTCTTGGGGTTGAAAAAGCCACAGGATTCACCCTTAAAAAGAATTTTTGCCTGGAGCTAGCTTAGACAGGGTTTTCAAAAGGTCTTGAGCAACTTTGTAAGTCTGCATCAATCCCTTATTAGGATGCAACTTTAAAAGAAAGTGTACTTTTCAGGCTCCAAAGCACCAACATCAACTATTTCCCTGTTGATCATTTTAGCAGATATATATCTGCTCTGATATTGTGAAGAAAGTTTTAGTGGAAAAAAAAATCTCACCAGCTCCCCCACTACCACATTTTGATCAAACTGGTCTCAATTACTTTTTGAAGCCTCTACAAAATATAGAACACTTTAAAATGTTGTGAATTGCATGCTGCTCCCTTACTAACGTACTTCAATGACTTAAATAAAGCATAATTCCTGATTTTTCAAACAGACCTTGCAGAAGAGAGTGAGTGAGTGAGTGTGTGTGTGTGGAACAGCAGTTAAACAAATGCCTTTGGAGACTCTACTATTATTAGATGTCTTCTACTATTATTAAATGTCTTCTTCAAAATATTACCATGAATGTCCCACCTCTGCATGATATCAGGAGTTAAAATTTTAGGTAAACATAACACACACACACACCTATCATTTTTTCATGGAAAAACTATAGATTTTACCAAAATTTCATCCAAGTGACTACTCTCCTTGAAAAGGCTGTCTTTGATTAACATATGCAACATCTTGGTACTTCGTTATCAGTGGCAGTTAACAAACATTTAGGTAAAGTGGAAAAGGACAAGGATTAGTAGAAGAATTGTAGTGGCAAGGAACTGATTAATGCAGAGACAACAGGTCATGTAAAAGTGTCACATTGGAGGGTTTTTACTAGTGGAGTTCATCAAGGAACACTATTGGGATTAATCTTTTATTATTTTAATTTAGTGTTAATTATACAAAAAATAGTTTTCTTAAGATGCTAATGGCACAGAATTAGGAGGCACTGCCAATACAGATGAGGATAAGGTTATCACCCTCCTGATGGCTGACACTAGCCCAGACATAATGGGGATCACGGAAACGTGGTGGGACTCTACGCATGACTGAGCGGTGAATGTCAAGGGCTATAGGTTGTACAGGAGGGACGGGATAGGAAGGAGAGGTGGGGGCATGGCACTATATCAAGGAGGAATACACATCCTCGTTAATTAGCAAGGTGTCAGAGGAGGGGCACTCTGAGATGCTTTGGGTCAGAGTACAAGGCAGTCAAGGGGTGAGAGATTTAATGGTGGGGGTCTACTACAGAGCTCCCAGCCAGGGAGAAGAGCTTGACCAGGAATTCTTGGGTCAGCTCAGAGAGGTAGTGAAGGCTAAGGATGTGGTAGTCATGGGGGACCTGAACTTCCTAGACATCTGCTGGGAAGAACAGTCAGCCAGGTCTGACCGCTCACGTAGGTTCTTGGCCAGAGTGCAGGACCTCCATCTAACCCAGGAGGTGCACAGCCCCAC
>NW_017728947.1:6656072-6732973 GCF_001723895.1 Crocodylus porosus
GATGACCCCTTCTTTCCATTGGGTGTAAGCCTCCTTTTTAGCAAGAAGACATTCCCGGATGCTTTTGGTGAGCCATGGAGACTTGTGTGCTCTCCTGCTCCCTTTGATCCTCATTGGGATTACTTTCCTTTGGGCTTGGAGGATCGTCTCCTTAAGGAGCGACCACTCTCATCTGGAATTGTGTACAATTCTAGTGAAGAAAAGGAATTCAAACTGAACAATGTAAAGAGCAAATTTAAGAATGATCAGGGGAACAAATAGCCTGCAATATATGGGGAGTATGTTCTTGTCTAGCTGAACAGGACAGCAGAAAGTGATTGCTGTCTATTAGAAATATATAGGGCAACTAAACAGCAAGGAGAGAAGAGATATTTAAGCAAAGCAACAATGCTGGCAGAAGAACAAATGGCTATGACACTGGTTATTAATAAATTTAGGCTGCACAAGAGAAGAAAGTCGTCCCAGCCACCAAAGCAGTGAGTTTGTATGGCAGTCTTCCAACTGGAATAACAGAGGCAAAAAGCTTAACTGTTTATAAAATGGAACTTGATCAGTTTATGGAAGAGATGTCCTATAACAACACAGCTACCTGCAATAGCAGGAGAATTCAGTGGATTCAATGACCCAAGAAAAACGTATTAGGCTATTAAGGGAATAGTTTCCATCATTTTACTAGTTTTACTGACCATAACAGATAAAAGTACCTGGTCTTATAAAAAGAAATAAGCTAAGCAATGGTTAACATCTGGGTGTTAGGGGATGATACTTTGACATACTGACAAAGGACAGGCACTAATGTATTTAGAACATCACAAGGGGAATAGAACTAGATGCAATAGTAGGCAGATGTGTAATAGTAGGCAATAGTAATTTTTTCTGCTAGGAAAAAAAATAGGTTAACTGGCAAGGAGCCATATTAGGGAACTAGAATATTTTTCTAGGGGAACTGCTGAAAGTCCCATCCCATTGGATATTTAAAAATGAAATACTAAAGGACTTGAGAGGGCAATCCAACATTGGCAGGAAATTAATTAATGGGTTTGCGGGGTTTTTTTTTTTGTTTTTTTTTTGTTTTTTTATGAAAGCCTAAAATGAAAAGACTTTTCCCAACATACAACAATAATCAAAACTGTGCATCACAATTTTTAGTTGTTTAACTGAAACTAATTTCTATGATATTAACATTCAGGGTAAAAAAAAACCCGAAAAACAAATCAACAAGTTTATTCAAAGGAAAAACTTACCACTTCTCTTTCTTCATCGTTTTCTTCTGTAAGATAGGAAAAAAGATATACATAAGGCATTTTTAAAAGGAAATTATATTATTTATATACAGCTGTACTGTTCTCTGTTTGAGTTATCATTATTGTTTTTACACAGATTCACAAATCTGATCCACAAGTTTAAAGGCAGGTGATTTCTGAAGGAGATTGGAAGTCCAGGGGACTTGAAGGAGAAAAGTCTTCAGTTTAGAAACTAACTGTACACACTAAATGCGTATTAACCAGAAATTCTCTGAGGTCTAGTTCAGATACATTCCACTGTATTTTAGGCAACATGAATTTTCCTATAAATGATAATAACCTGTTCAGATCATACAAATCCTTAATATTTGTAGTCCTTAATTCCTTTTCAGACTACCTTTGGGGCAGCAAAGTCAGTGGGACAAATTTTGATCAAAGCTTATAGCTATTTGAAACGATAGCCGTATACAGACATTGCATTTCTATTGGGAGAAATGCTCTCTCCCAGAAGAAACCACAAGCCTATTCGGCATGCTTCCACTGGAAGAAATTCTCTCTGGTGAATGATCTTCCAGTGTCTATTTGGAAGCTCTCCCCTGTGAAAGATTCTCTCACAACAATGAGAGAGTTCTCTCCCCTCCCAATCTGGTCTGGGAAGGGAAGTGAGCAGCAGCCACTCCTCCCTGCCTCTTCCCCAAACCAGTTGGACCACAGGTGGGGGAGAGAGTCTCCTTGAGCCCAGTTTGCAGACCAGCTGATTTCAAATGTCTGCCCCTGCTGCCCAGCTTGGTGGGCTGGATCCAGCCCATGGGCCATAATTTGCCCACTCCTGGTCTAGACCGTTGGTCCCTGGTCTGGAGAGTGGGCTAGGGGCTCTGCCCCACTGCTCCAGTCCCTCTGGGACTGCTGCTGTACCTCTCTCAGACTGGGATCTCCCCAGTTTGGGGAAGAAGTGGAAGGCAAGCGAGAGGGAGCAGCTGCAGGCTAAAAGCCTGTACTGTTTCCCCTCCTAGAAACATTTTTAGCAGCAGAAATTTCCACTGCTAGAAATTAAATGCCTGTTTGAGGCCAATATAACAGAAAGCAAAATTTGGTACAATGTAAGATATGTTCCTGTTCTGACTGAGCTATACTACCATACTTATATTTTCTGTAGCTGGTGTCCTTTATCTGCAATAATGCAAACAAATATGCACAATTCCACCTTACTTTTGAAAATGGGTTCATCTTTCAGGATATGAAATACTGTTTTTCAGGATTTAGAAGCTCAAGTAACACTGATGCTTAACTAGCTGAAGTGAACCAAGTGCAGTACTCCAGACAAAATTCCACTACATTAAAGCACCTCTAACATAACAAATTAGATTTGTTACCACCTACCATTCTCTACCTTTGAGCCTCAGCACTTAGACCACTCTCACCTACAGAAATAGCTGAAGTTTAAATAGCAAAACTCCTTTGAGGCAATTTCATGGAGGCTGAAGCCCCTATTAAAGTAAGGTAGGTAAGCACCTGGCTAACTTTAAACATAACAGATAACTTGTGGAACCATGGCTCAACTGAACCAGAAATCCAGGACTAGTATAGTTTGTGCAAGGCATTATGGACAGGTCCAGCTCTTTCTTGTCTAGCTTTGAAATCTTGAGTTTCCATCAAGATCATCTATCAAAAGGAATTTCAGTTACCTGTATTTGTCTTATTAGGCTTCTTTTTACAAATGAGGATGAAGATGATGCCTACAGCCACAAGTAGGCAGATGCAGGGCAAAACAGTAACCACAACAACTATAGTGGTGGACCCTATGAAAGAAGGAGACAAAGGAATAAATGCTAGGCAGGCCATAAACAAAATATATTGAAGTAGTATAAGACTGTTGAGGGTGCAGATAAAAATGCAGCAAGACCAAAAAACAAGAAGTTCAACACTTTGTCATAGTGCTGCATTTAAACCTCTGACACAAGACCAGGATTTCAATATTAATGGAACATCTAGTTGTGGGTTTGTGCCATGTGTCATAATCCTACCCAAAAGCACTACTGATTTTTGTTCACAAACAGAACAAGAAACCAACATGACCCACAGGTAGATCTTGGGGGGAGGGGGGGAAGTCTAGTGGTGGGGTTGCACCCCATTTCTCCACAGAGAGCCCCGGGGTCAGCTGCTGGGCACATGCACAGTGAGTTTGCTGCTGCTGCCACCAAGTCCTCCTTTTCAGCACCATGGATCCACTACTGAGACCATCTGTATTTTTTTAAACCCTCCCCTGTTTGATTACTATTATAGAAATAATGGGGGGGATGGGAATCAATTTTCTAGTTTGTTCGCTTTGTCTAGTTAACAAACTGACAGTTCTCTTTTCACCAATTCCTCCATATATCCGCATTTTTCTAGTTTGGGCAAGAAACCATGTAACAGGGGAGAACCACACATAAAGAAGAAAGGAAGACATGGATTGTAAATCACTAAAATTTGGTAAGAAGCCTCATAAGCTGATACAGTATCTGATACTACTTAGACACCTTCTAAAAACTGATTAGATATTAAAATGGCCATGTCGTTTTACACTGAAACTAGCAGAAGCTATACAACTGAAGCTGAAAGTGTATAAAAATATCCAAAAACATTTTACTGGTTAAAAAGAAAGAGATGTGCTATGTACCTTTTCAGATCCATGGCATGATGCAGCCAACATTTAAGTTAATATTAAGACAGAAGGTAGTCTCTAAAAGTGCCACCTTGCCCTAAATGGTTCAGGGAGGCATGAGTTTTTGTAGACAACAACCCTCTTGGTCAGACACAGTGAACAGACAATTTATCCACAATTCATCCATTCACAGCATCTGACTAAGCAGGCTGTTGCCTACAACAGCTCATGCCTCTCATCACTAGTCTCTAAATGACACTTTGCCCTACTTTCTCCCTGACTTCATACTAATGCGATTAACCACCCCTATGTTTAAAGTCAATAGTTATTAGAATTGATGGATACCATTTTATTATTAGCAGGTATGTATTATTTTTATTATATAAAATGCATATATATTTTAAACAATACCGGTATTACAACTTGGAAGGGCTTACCAACTATGCAGCACTTTCCACCAAAATAATTCTAACTTGCAGAACCTCCCTCTGTGCAGCTCATTGGATAACTGATTTTTAATATACCCTGCACTACATGGGTGGAGCTTTGTCCCCATCTAGTGGTTCCCAGAATGAAGAGCTGTAGTAATTCACATGCGCTTAACAGTAGGATTTAAAATCCTTGTCTAAAAATTGGTTCTGTGACTTTCAGTAACTTAGAAGCAAACAGCCTCTTTTAGCATGGTTTATACAATACCTTCAGAAAGTGAACCACACACTGTGTCCATTGTAGCATTGCACTTTTGCACAATTTCCTTTCCTTCTGGGCATCTGTAATTAAAAAAAAAAAAAACCCAAGCAGTTTACAAGAATATTTTACAAACTTAAATCAGCATGTACATATTTCGGACAGAAAATCTGTCCTCACCACCCACCAAAGAGTACTTGAAACAGATCAAGGGAAAAAAGGGTACTACAAGATTACATAAAAAGGACAGCAGGATCACATGGTCAGCAAAATAGTACTTTTCACTGAAATAAATGAGTCAACATTAATCAAATAAATGCAGAGTTAGTTTCTTTAAGCTTCTGGCTTTATGGTGCAGAACTCTGTGTAGTACTACTGACATGAACAGTCTTGACTGGAGGAACATGAAAACCTATTCAAAATATGACAGTATTAGGAGTGATAACGTAGCTGTGACGATCCAGGAAACACGAGAGAAACAAAAGGCTGCTTATAGATGTAAAAACAAACAAAAACAATGCTTCACTTTAAACTCTGTGCACTCCTGTGCTGAGCCCAGCACATGCCCAGAAAAGGCACTGCATTAGTTTGACCTGGCTTGCCCAACATCGGTATAGATTGGGTGCTTCATTAGGGCTTTTTTTGGCACTTATCTAATAGCTGATTGAATCCGCTACTGAAAGTGCCAAAAAGCCCCACTGAAGTGCCTGATCTATAGATGCTGCAGAGCTGGTTTGAACTAGTGCACTACCTCTCCCAGTAAAGCATAGTTTTGGTGGGGGCGGGGGCAGTTTTCATATCTGTCAACAACCATAGATATTTTTTGCAGGGGTATCTTTTATTGGACCAACTGCTTGGTCAGGAAAGACTGTAGACAAGCTTTTGGGCACCCAGCATTCTTTTTCAGGTCTAAGAAAGAACCAACCGCTTGAGTTGATTGTTGCATACCATCCCACACTGGAATTGGCAAGGATTACCAAGGAATATAGTCCAGACTGTACTCGAAAGGTTCAGATCTTCAGAGGAATATTCCCAACCACCAGCCTCCTTCCCCAGCTTTCAAACAACTCCTAATGTCAGCCAGCTTATTGTCAAAAACAAACTTCCCAATGACCAACATATACCTAGCGGGACACAACCCTGTCTTAACAAGAAATGCAAAAACTTGTCTACTCGTTCCAACTGCTAACACAATAACCCCCCCCCACAGTACCACCAGAACCCATGGATCCCACGCATGTCTATGCTAGAATATACTATATTTCACCCAGTGCACCAAAAATGCTCTCTTGGAAAATACTTAGGTGAAGCTAGACAGAAAACCCACTTTAAATACACAAGCTGCAAAGGGATTAATCACATGTTTAAACATGCATGCAAGTATTTGAGGGATCTGGATCCTAGCTTTTATTGATCAAATAGGAAAGAGTTGTTTAAATCAGTTACTGTACGTACTTTGTCTTGCATTTGTAGCACATTTCACAGTGTTGAGTAGGACAGAAATACCCTGGCTTGCACTGACATTCGGTATCACTTGTCAAAGTGCAGGTCCTTACAGTTTCTTCGTCTGAAAAATTAAGATATTTAAATTAAAAATATAACAAAGCTGAAGTTGGGGTTCTTTCTAATGTCAATCACATCCAGGCGATATAAAAACACCCCACCAGTGTTCTTTACTCTACAAAAATAAAGAAGCGACTAGGGCAAGTTATTTTGCAAGCAGTGACAGAAAACAGCTTGCCTAGAGATATTGTGGAATCTCCTTTGGAGGTTTTCAAGACCAGGCTGGATAGACATCTGTCTGGGATGGTATAGGAAGAGCAAAACCTGCATTTGAGCAGGGGTCTCGACAAGATGACCCTCAAGATCCTTCCAACCCCAATTCTAAAAACATCAAGGCTTTCACTTAAAAATAATCTGAATTTAGAACTGTACCTTCTTTACACTGTTTGCACTGCAGACATTCTTCTAGGTCATTTTCATGAGCAGTGTATTCCTTTCCTTTTGTGCAAGAGGAACAAAACCTCTCTTCATGTTGAACTCCGCAGTGCTTCAAAACGTGAGTGCCTGTAAAAAGGAGAAGCAAAGGCGATGCTATAATTTTAAAATCCAGTTACCTGTCCCCTGATACTACTTGGAAACAAGTATACAGCAGCCTGAATTGCTCCAGCATCATTTCATTCAGTCACACCTTTCAAAGGAGGTGAGCAACATAATTTATGTGTATGCAGTAAAACTTCACATTGGTGTCCATATTGCTTTAGAAAGTAAGCAATAAATAACAGTCTATTTGTACTGCAGGGGGTTCTCTTGCTTTATAAATAGAGCTAGTTAGAATAGAGGAAAATGTTTTCAAGAACATCACCAATATTTTCATTCTTGTTGGCAACAGTATATTTACCCCTGATCTGCTCTATTTGCAAAAGAGCTTAAAATTTTTTGTAGAAAATTGTTTCAATCCTACAAGTTCTACTTAGATACCTGTTCACCTCCTTATTTGCCAACCCATAGTTCAGCACAACTAAAAGTTTCTGTTCGGGAAAGGTGAGACACAGATGAGCAGAGAGATTTGAGGCAGAAGCTCTTAATAATTAATGCCATGTGCCTCTCCAAAACCAGTGCCATTAACTCTTCACTTCAAGGTGAATTCATCCCTGTTCAGACAGTATGCACACTGCTCGGACATTATTCCAGTCATACAATGCATAACACCTGGGCAGACTGCTGCGCTTGTGAACATTACTCAACCAGACTGCTATGCCTATGGGTTATCTTTAATAGGATCAGTGGCCAAGTCCTCAAAATGTGACCCAGGATACAATAAAATAATTTACAGGCTTTGTGCAGGCCTTGTGCACATGAGTGACTTCCGTGTTTGAGTACTCACAAGATTTAGAAAATGAACTTTAAAAATCTAGAGGATAAGCCTCTGAAGGTGATAACCAGTCAGAGATAGCGATAACCTTGGCACAAAATTAAGTAAAAAATGCTGCTAAGGAAGAGAGGGGAAGGTAGAGGGGGAATAATAATTTCACACACACTCCAAGATGACAATGGATTTGCAAAATAAACATGGATATAAAATTTCCTTATTTATTTTTTTTATTCAGGCAACTCCAGAAACAAACTCCAGCACAGAAGAATACATAAGATTTGCATGAGGTTGAAGTTGTTACATCTTTACAAAGGAAACAACATACAACAATTCTTATAAGTTATCACAGATAGAAAATTTCTATAGTGCCTTGATATTTCTGTGCTTGTACTCAGTAAGCCATCATAAAGTACAGCTGGAGGAATAAAATGAGCATTCAAAATTTTGGGAGTATTCTGGTTCCAAGAGCACAGTCTGTTCAACTTCGAACAGTTCCTGCAGTACTGACATATCTTCACCTCTGTATCATGCACACACGTTTCTTGACAAACTGCCGAGGCACACCCTATTGTGTGAAAGGCTGGCAGCCATTCTGCAGCAAGTTGCACAAGAGCCACTGAGTAAGAGGAAGCACAAAATGGCTCTTGACCTTCTGCAAAATATACACGGTTTTCTCTCTCTCTCTCTTTTTAATTTGTATGTGCAAACACTAGACCAGCACAGAAATTTTTGCTGGAAAATGATTTTCTAGCTAAGCTGAGTAATGATCTATGAACTTACCAGCAGGACAGTATTTACAGCAGCGATCTTGATGGAAGTATTCTCCTTTACCACAGATGTTGGACTCTCTTGAACTCACCAATGACTCAACCTACAGCAAGGGCACAAGCATATTTTTAATAAACAAGTTACTCAAGACACTGTACAAATCTTAGTGCAATACCTATGGCAGTTATGGTGTTTGTGAACATATTTCAAGGATGCACCATTAGAGGACCAAACTGTCTCCTGCTAAGCTTCCACCTTGCACAGGTGCTACAGTGTTCAGGAAGGATTCAATCCATGATGGAATAAAACAATCAAGGGAGACCAATGTCATAGAACAGATTAAAAAAAGAAAATAGTAGTTTACCAAAATACCCTGGGCTGCAACAGTCTTAAGATCAGTTTAGTTTTCAAGTTAGGTTTATAAAAGGACTTTGCTTTTCACAATTTTTTCTAACTTCAGAAGTTGGGACTTTCAAGTTCTGCCTCTCTCAGTTTTGCTGAAGGATTCTTAGCATTTAGAGCACGTTTATTACATGCTGCAGTACCTCAAATGGAAGAAACAGGATTCTGAGCCTTTAGTAAAGGCTTTTTTTTTTTTTATTTACTATAGTTAAATATGTTTTTGAACATTTTCATTTTGTGCTTTTTTCAGTCTAACCCAAACTACTTATTTCTCTTAATAGTTAAGCTTTCCTTGTCAGTTTGCAGAATGACACTCATTGCCCAAGTTTTATGTTTACCCATCTTCTAGCTTGGCAAGGGATTGAAATTCCAATGTTAAAAAACAAACTGAGAATATATATCCATTTCATATATGTTAAAAATAGAGAGAATACACAGGCTATAAATATATTATGTTTTTTATACATATATACACACACTCTCTCCATTTTTTAAAGAAATGAACCCTAAAAGCTTGCAGCCCAATGCTGTACATTATAAAGAAATAAAGAGAGACAAATGCCCATTTCCCTCCACTACAAATAACCTACAAACAACTTCTGCCTGGCTTTCTGCACTATACTTACTAGAAAACATGGCTGTCTAGCAAAAGAGAATTAAAAGTTGAATAAATAAGAGCAGGCATTCTGCCTTTCTTCTGTAATCTTAAGTACCAGAGAAAGTGAATGTTTTTTCTCATAACCACACAAATATTAAAAGCCCCTTCAACAATCTGTATGAGGAAACACTGCTCATTTTACTGGCAGATAAACTGAAGCACAGAGCTTTTAGGCAATTTCCTTCTGACTCGGGATTTTGATCTTCAAGGAGGATGGCCTAGTGATGATGATTAGGGCTCTAAAACTAAAACTAGTGTGACCTGGGTCAATCTAACCTGAAACATGTTGGGTTTACTCCACGGGTAGGCAACCCTCAGCACATGCCAGTATGTGGCATACGAAGGCATTTTACTTGGCATGTGCACTTCAGGATGGATGGCGAGGGAGCTGAGGGGCCTTGTTGTGGCAGCACAGCCCCAACCCCTTCCCCGCCATCCGCCTCAAGGCTCGTGTGTGCCTGGTCGTGGTAACGAGCTGCACGGGGGCTCTGTAGACCCCAGTGCAGCTGCCTGCAGCCTCCCCACTGGTTGCTGTGAGCAGCCTGGGCCCCGTGGTAGGCACACGCATCTTTGGACAGATTGTGGGGAAGGGGCTGGGGCTATACTGCCACAAGAAAGATCAGGCCCTTCGCAGCTCCCCAACCATGCCCATGGCATGCCAACATCTTCCATGATGAAATTGCAGGTATTTTTGGCACTCTGCCCAAAAACACTGCCAACCTCAGGTTTTGTCTCTTGATGTTTCTGTTCCTTAAGTATTAGTTTACTTTTCTTATTACACAGCACCATGGAGTCTTAGTGATAGACAAGGGCCCCATCATGTTCCATGACATAAGAAAAAACAAATGCAACTCTTTCCCCCCCGCTCAAAAACAGAAGACAACAGATGGATAGCATGATGTTTTTGCAGGCATCACAGCAAAGGAGAACTTTCAGGAGAAGTCTGAAGGAGGCTCATATGATAGGTCTGTTACTGTGAACATGAAAGGCAGAGCAAAGTATCACGAAAGTGGTTTACTTGAATATTTAGCAAGTGGACAACAGAGCTTGGCACCATGCACTGCTCAGAAATGGAAGTCAGCATCTCTGTAGCTAACAAGGCCCTGAAAGCAAACACGAATAGTTTACAGTTTTGGAAAGAAGAGAGGGAGCCAATGGTGAGAAGCAAAAAACCAAAAAAAAACCAAACACGCAGTTATACACTCTACCTTGCTTCTACCTGACTTCAGCTTAACATGGCTAACACAAAGAAGTCAGAGTCAAAGATAACGCTTGGATTATGAATGAGAGTGGTAAACAGGATGTGGGATTGTCTACAGAGATGGAAAAGGAAGGTAATGGGATGGCCTTGTGGTGGAATGGGCCATGATTATGGGCTGGTTCAGATATGCACAGCTTGAGTAAAGAATTTAGGGAACCAGGCCCAGATTCTGTTTTATATGAAACACGATGGAATTGGGGCAGAAAGGAAAATATGTGAGAGTTATCAGCACACGGGACTCACTGGGACAAATGAGGGGGTTACAGGAAGAAGCAGATGAGAAACATCTCTGGTTGAGACAGGAAAGGGAGGAGGACAGAACTGAAGAAGGTTCCTGCGGTATTTTGTTAATTTTCTCCTGGAAGAGACTACTGAGATGTGCAGAAAAGCAGAGGCAAGAGGAGATGCCAGGTTTGAGAAAAGAGTCCAAGGTGGTCAAAAGGTGGCTGAGATGGTGGGCAGATTCAATTCAGCTGGGTGGCAGAACTGTGTAGCTACAATGGCAGGCTTTAAAGGACGAGAGGATGAATTGGTCGTGAAGGAAATCAATCTAGTCATAAGATTTCCATGCGTCACATTATTACACAAAGCACGGAAATCAGGTATTGGAAGTGAGCCAAAGGAGCCTGTGACGGGAAAGATGGCAGGAGAGTTAAGAGCCGAGAACACTGAAACACAGACGTAATCAACAGCCACAACAGAAGAGGAAAGGAGGGCAGGGAAGAATGGAGCAGAAATTGCAGGGAGGCTGAGTGATTTGGGATGGGAAGTTACTAACAGGTGAAGGTCAGAGGAGACGAAATAAGAGGAATGCTGTTATCTGCGTTTCCTTACATCTCATTGTGACTTTTGATGGCAAATCCATTATCAACTATGAGAGCTACTCAGCAGAACAGCAATAGGGCCTGTCAAAAGGCAACGGACCAGAGGCGAGAGAAGACCCTTAGAAACAGAATAGGCAAAACATTTAATCCCCCCTCCAGATGACACGCAGGGCAACTTCCGATTGCAACTGCACAGCAGCAGCAGCAACTGGTCGGTTCTGCATCCACAAGTCAGCAGCCAAGACAGCTGCCCAGGTCATCCTGTCCTCTTCCTCTGCCTAGCTACAGTTGCACATTTATCCATAACATTTAAAAAAAACCCTACTCTTCCATGAGGAAATCTGTATATATATATTGCATATATACTCTTATATACCAAAGTGAATCATAATCATACATTGTGATGGCAACACATGTAATTACGAGGGAGGTCAATCCACTTAAATCATGGGGACTGAAATCACAAGTGGAAAACCTCACTTAAAAGTACAAAAGGAGTTGACATAATGCCTAAATTCCCTAAATTCTTTACTCATTGGTTGATATAATTATTAAAATATGTAGACTTAGAGCCAAATGGAGCCTTTTTATTAGATTTGGCATTTTGGTTACTTAGGCAGGTCCGCTATAATTAAATTCACTTAAGCAATTATACAGCTTAATATTAAATTTTTATATTTTAGTATGTTAGAAAACTGTGAAGCCGCTGATTAAGGGTCCCCCAGAAAATTGAGCCCTTAATACAGTAACTGCACCACATTTATAATGCATGGCCACCAGAGACAGCCATAGCAGGGTGTGGGGCCCCCAAGGCAAATAAGCCTGTGCAGGGCCCCGACTCAGTGGCAGCAACAGGGGGGTGCCGTGGCAAGCTGCTGGATGTAAAGCCAGCCCGGCTCCGCAACACCCCCCAAAGCACAGGGCTCAGTGCAGTTGCCCTGATTTGTCCCCACTGCCAGAGAAGACCCTGATGGCCACAAAAGCCGTATGTTTCCCCCAATTTCCTCTTCATACAGAGAAAAGCAGTTAACTGTGTTAGTCTTAAGTTAGACACAGGGCAGGAACTTGGTCGGAACTGCATAAACATTCATAGCCATGCATCTGGCAAAGCAAGCTGCTGCCTATGGCTGTGTACATACGTTCAGCTGATCCAGGACAACTCTCCCAGGTATTTTTTTCCTGAAAGAATAAACCGATCTGTACAGAAGTTCAGACAGAGCAGCAAAGAGCCTGCAGCGTGGGGGCTGGGCAGCCAGGAGTCCCTAGAGCAGGGGTTGTCAACTGGGGGTACGTGGGCCCCCGGGAGTACTTGGAAAGGGGCTGGGGGTACACATGGGTGGGCAGGGATGGAGTGCCCCCAACCACCACTTCCCAGGAGCAGGGCTTGGGGGACACACATGCAGACAAGGGCAGCGGCTCCCCTCTGTGGGAGGGCCGCACAAGTGCAGCCCAGCCAGCGGGACACAGGGGGGCGCAGATGGGAACTCGCATGCAGCAGGGATGTTAGGGGCAGGCTCTGTGCCATGTACAGTCCTCCAGACTTCCCCTCCCCTGTGCTGTGTTTCAGCCCAGCTGCACCTGGGCAAGGAGCATGTTTGTACACTTCCAGCACTCAAGTGCTGAAATGAGATTCAGGCAGGGTGAAGCCAGGAGCAGAACACTCCCCCGAGGTGCTTCAGCACTTGGTTTTTTCAAACCAAAGTACTTGCGGGGGTGGGGAATGGGGGGCTGTGTTCTGCTTACACATGCTCTCCCTCCCACCCTGGGACCGGATGCACAGAGAGCACACTGAGATTGCAGAGGCTCTGTTTGCTGCCTGTACAGGAGCTGTATCTCCTGAGAAATATTCTCTGGAGAGCCACTTCACTTGGGTTGTTCCGGGGTGGATTTGATTTAAGTCAATGCTAGTTAAATCTCCGCTAAGAAATCCTGTCAATTTAATCCTTGTTCCATTCATCATCTTCAAAACAGCTTCCTCCAGAGAAGGAGCACTTCTCATGGTTTCATTCCAGCAACCAGGCCTTGCCTTTCTTTGTTGCACTGTTTGCATTTGACTCTGTACACAAACTTGCAGAGAGACAATAGGGCCGATGGGTACGCAATCTGGTCTGTTATCTCTCATCTCAATATACTGCTGTTAACAAAGATGTTATCTCTGGAGACAAATCTATGGTTTGAGCACTCAAATTAAGCATCCCAGAGATGCTTAAAGGGAACTTCTAGACCAAGCATCCAGTCCAAATGGGTAGAGTGTTTTTTTTTTTAGTTTTTAAAGAATTTATAGAGAAGCCTCTGGGAACCCCCCCTCTCCCCTCCCAAGATTGGGCCCCTAACAGTCTGTTAGACTGTTGTAACCTATTTATAAGACTTTTCTAAAAAGGTTACATGAATATACTGTTGCAAATCATAATTAAAAGTGCAGTATAACCTCAAATCCGGGGTGCTCAGGACTGAGCACCTGCTGACAATTTGGAAATGCTGGATTTTTGAAATCGGTGCAGTGGCTAGTTGCAAAGTGGGGGAGGGCAGGGGTAGTGGCAGCTGGTCCCAGAGCAGTGGCTGTACGCAGAGCCGTGGCACGGGGTGGTGAATGGCAGTGGTAGCCGCCACATGCAAGCTTCCTCCACCGCATCTGAGAAGGCAGGGAGAAATGGGAGCCGGTCCTGAAGTCGCAGACAGAAGTGCCGGATTTCTGAGGTTATGTTGTAACATTCCCTACTTCATTATGAGATTGTTGACCTTTAACACACCTTAAATTCTCTTTATATAGGTTTATTTTTTTAAAGCATCTTTTAAATTAAAAAAAAAAAAAAAAATCAAATAATACAATTAAATTCAAAAAAATCTGATTTAAATTTTAAAAAAAAATCCAATTTTTAAATTTTGTTAAAAGTTGATTTTCATCCACCTTGGGTTGTTCCCAAGTTTCTTCTCCCGGAGTAAAATTATGAACTTCTGTACCCTTGTGGTTTCTTCCGAAAGAGCAGGAAATGTCCCTGGAAAAAATGAATGACTGTCCAAACCATTAGGTATCCAGGTTGTAGCCATATTGATCTAGAGGAAAAGGCAATCAGGACTCGCAGTAGAGATATCTTTTATTAGACCAACCAGCTTTTTGCAAAAATTCTTTAACTGCAAGCTTTCGGGAACAAACACACTTCATCAGGCATTGGAGAAAAGAGTGTAAAAGTTCTCCTAGGCAGAAATGAAAGTTCATATTTTATAGGATTTCACAGAGGAGTCAATAGATGGAAAACTCCTCTGAGCAGTCAGTTCATAGCTGGTATGAAGGCTCTCACCTCCTGTGAGGGTCTGTGATGATTTTTGCAAACATCTTGTTGGTCTAATAAAAGATATCATCTCTACTATGAGTTCAATGTCCAAGGCATTGAAACTTTATACCAAGGATGTCAAAGTCATCAGACCCTGGGGGTCAGATAAGTGGCACTAAGCTAGCTGATCCTCAGGCCAGACAGGACCTGTGCTGGATTGAGCACACAGGGCCCATAGACAAGGGACTGGCTGGCCCTGGGGTGCAGCCAGCAGAATCTACCCGAAGGCTGGCCCCATGCTCTCCATGCAGCATACGAGGCCAGCCTGGCATGTACTACATGCACTGCATGGATCCGGTCTGTAGCCTACAGGGAACACTGCGGGCTAGATGATAAAGGACTAGATCCAGCCCACCATTTAGATCTTTGATATCCCGGCCTATGCCTTTCAGGAGTTCCTCTTTAAGGTACCACCTTGTCCTGCCATCTTCCACTACAGAAAAAACATTTACTCTGTTAAGTTTTTGATAGAAGCTCATAGAGTCTGCATATTTAAAACTATTAAGACTTACGATAAAGCCTAGGCTTCAAAAACTTTTGTATTAAATTCAGATTTCCTTTGAAACAGGAAAAAGAAATAAACTGAAAATGCAAGAGGAAGAAAGAAAAACTGAGGTTACAAAAATAGATCCTATTTTAATGGAAGAGTCCAATTTGAAAAATCATCACCACAATTATTGGTGTACTAATTAATGCATTAAACTCTGCTCCAGCCCAGCCAAGCCTAGCCTGCCAGTGAGGAAATAGGGGTGTATCCAGGGTCACCCTGGCTCACAGGAGGGAATCCAGGCATCCAGGGGGCCCAGCTCCACAGGTGAGAGGGAACCCAGGTGTCCAGGGGGCCCAGCCAGAAGACAATTACTGGAGAACATTATCAGCTTGAACGGCCAAACAAAGTCGACAGCTGATAATGTAAAATTTCCCTTTTATGATCTGATAGGCAACCAATATATCGGTCCAGCACCTTGCGGCAGGTGTGCCCCTTCAGGGTCTGTCCACTGGTGACCCCGCCCACCTGTTATAGGCCAACTGCCCAACTTCTCACTTGCCACTCCTTGTTGTTAATTGCTTAAATTAGAAAGTGTTAATTAAATGAGAGGCTGCCCATTTTACTGCCCCAATGCAAGGGGGTGCTATCTGCAGCTCCTTTCCTCCCCTACACCACAACCCAAGCCTTGCAGATGCTACTCACATAGTTTGGGCCTTACTCTATTCTGCCCCCCTTGTCCTCCGTGGGCTCTCCATGGCCCTGCTTTGCTGGGCACCTCACTGGGCATTCATTAATGCTGCCCCACCTCTCCAGGGCTGGGGTTTCCACAGAGCCATGGCTCCCCCATTGGGCTTCCTCCAACCCCCTGATAGCCTCACCCAAACCTCCAGTTCTAACCAGCAAACACAAAACACAAGCCCCTGGTCTATAACATAAAATCTAAGCTGTCCGACAAAACATCATTCAATCCCTACCAGGGAATTCTCCACCCCATAACACCAGTCAGGCTTCTCCCCTCTTTGCCCCAGCAAAGCACCTTCTCCCTTGGCTGCTAACACAGAACAGCCAGCCTGGCCCCAGACCTGCGGTTTAAATGTGAGCCAGGCCCTGCCCCTGACTGCTGGCAGGTGTGGGTCACCAGCTAACTTTGGTTGTCCTGGCACCCGGCAGCTGGGGCTTCTCACTCACTGCTAGGGCTCTTTCCTAGCAGTTTCCCCTTTCTAGAATGAGCAGGGTACCCAAGTGCTCTGCGACACACCTCTATAAAATATCATCTTGGAGGTGAGAAAGGAGGTAACTTTGTTTCTCCCTATCAGATGAAAAGCGAAAGCAACATTCACTAATCTTAAAATGCTGAAGACTGTAGCGATCAGAAACAACCAATTCAATTCAACACTTGTAAGTTACCTTGGTTCAATAAATCAGGTAGTTTTAAATATCAAAGAAGTTTTGATAAGAGGACAGTCAGTTGTGTATCCAGACTATTTAAGATGATCATATTTAATTAAGAAAATAACTAACGCTTTTTTCATGCATTGTAATTGAATTCCAATTTCCATCTCAGCCACCTTTTTTTTTTTTTTTTTTACCACCTTGGGATCTTTTCTAGTGTGACAAGTCAAGTACAAAGATAATAATCAACTACATTAAATAAACCCTTCACATTTTCTAACATAATACAAATGTAAAGATTAAGAAACTTGATAAACGTATGTGAAACTATGTAATAATTCACCACAATTAAACGCGTTACTCAGGTTAGCAAAAAACAAACCAAACCCAATTTTAATGCAAGACCTATATTTACTTGCCAGTCAAAATATCACAATTGTTATCTCTGACCAAGAGAATCATCATTCTTTTGGAAAAGAATTTAAAAAAAAAAATTAAAAATGCAAAACAGAATTCAATCCGGATGTCCTGCTCAGTGATGAACTCTCAACTAAAATCAGTTGTTAAACGTACACGTGCAGGGTTAGAAAACAGAATCAGACCCTTGGAATGAAAATTCAGGGCCAAAAAGAACAGTTATTATGTGACCAACTGTGTTTTAATGTTATCTTGTGTGTCTGTTTCCAACACCTCATCTAACCTCTCACTCCATGCAAAGACCTTCCTCTGTTACATGTATATTATAAAAGGGCAAAGCCATGTGAATTGCCAACTCCTGGCAGAAGCGACAGTATAACCTCGGAAGTCCAAAGCAGCAGAGGAATGTTAAATACAGAGTCAGTGACCCTACTTCAGAAAAAAATAAAATCAAAGCAAATTCATTCCTACTCTGTTCCAAGAGAGGGAAACTTAATAAAAGTTGTCCTTCCAGTCCGACAGTTTTGCTTTTCTGACGTAAACTCTGAAACCATGCCTCCTAGGTTACTTTAGTCACAGGCACAGAAAAAGTCATGGATGCCCTAACCCTGGAGGCCCAGGAACATACTGGAAATAAGGTGAGGCCTGCGACCAAAGGCAGCAAGAGCAGCCTGGTACACGGTCGAGCACGCAGGTCCAGGATAGCTGTGAAGGGCCCAGCTCCTTGGGAAAGGGTGCAGTGGGCTGGAGGAGGGGATGGATCCATGCTGGAGAAGGAAGCAGTGGGGGCTTAACAGGTGTGGCTGCTAAGAGGCTGGCATTAGAGGCAGGGGGAAAAGCCATGCCCTGGCTAGTCAGGAGAAGCTGGGAACCCTGAAGTTGCCTGTGGGTGGAAAATCCCAGGCAGGGGTGAGTCAGGGCTGCAGGGACCTGCCCTGTGGTACTCCAAGGAGGGGCAGCTAGTTGGGGAGGGGGAGGGAGCGGGGGTAGATTTCCAGGGGCAAAAGGATGGATTTGGGGACTCCCAAGTGTGGAAAGTGGATTCGGGGGGTGGGGAGGGAGCTATATTTCCATGGAGGGGTGAATTTCCAGGGGTGAAAAGTGGATTTCCAGGGGTGAAGGGTGGATTTCCAGCCTCTGTCTATCATGCCATGCAAGAAGGGGCTTTGCTGGTCTTTAAATGGAAAGAGTCCCCCCTCCCCCCGCAGCCCGGGAAAAGGGGGAGACGGCCTGGACCGAGACAGCGCCGCAGGCCTCTGCTGTCCCGGGACCGCATGGACCCAGCACCGCTCCCCCCGCCCCAAGCGGAGAAGCACGGAGACCCGGAAGGCACAAAACTTTTCTAGAGTTTGGCGGAGCCGCAACAAAGTGGCGGGGGCAGGGATGCGGCCGGGGGCGTCGCACTCCCTGCTGCCCTCCAGCGCCGCGACCCGCGGGGAAACACCCCCCGGCCAAGCAGAGGGAAGGGCAAGCTGCCACGCACTCACCTCTCGCAGGACCAGCAGCAGCCACAGCACACGCACAGCAGCAGGCATGGCAGCGCCGAGCACTCACTGCCCGGCCCCGGCTCTGCCCGGCTGCGAAGTGTGGCAGCCCGCCCCTTTCCCGCCCGCGGCCCGCCACGTGACCCTGCGTGTGCCGGCATCTCCGCCTCGCGCCATGGCCGCTCAGCGATCGGCACGCACCTTAAAAGGTGCCGGCGTTTTTGAGGCAGCCCGTACAACACCCGAGTCCGCCTCCGAGGCTTTCAACTGGCTTTGGGGCTTGCTGGCGGCACCTTCACGTGACTGATCGCCTGAGAGTCACCCAGAAGTCGTGGCAGAGGTGACAGCTTTTGTGAGATCGCAAGAATTTTTGTTTCGCAAATCGCTGGTTGGTCTAATAAAAGGTAGCACCTCTGCCTCGAGTTCTGATCCCCTGTGCCCCTAGACCAACAGGGCTCCAACCTGGACACCTGTCTGAAAAGGAAAGACCTAAAAAAAATACACGTCTAGATATAGATAGATATAGCTAGGTATATATCTAGATAAGTAGACTGGGGCAGACAAAATGCACCCTTTGGGCCCCTAAAAAAATTAGAAAATTAATATTAATCTGCTCCAGCTCCCTGTCTTGCAGCTCTGATGGCTTGCCAAAACTCAGTAAGTGGCCCTCTGCCCAAAATAATTGCCTGCCTCTGATATAGATACATATAGAGCTCTCTCTCTCTATATATGTATATAGGCAGTTATATATATACACCAGCTCAGAACACATACAAAACCTTAGACCCACCCCAAAAACCCACATCCATGCACTCGTGCACCCGTTACAATAATCGCACCTGCACTCCCGCACACCTGTCCACAACCCTTCCCTTGATACAATTACACTCAGGGCTCAGATCACCAGAGAGCCCAGTGGGGCTGAGCCCCACATATGAGATGGGAGCCCCCCTGTAAGATATAAAAATCATAACCTGGGTGGGACTCTGATTTCATTAGAGCATTGTGACCAACAGTCCATTTTTTATGCAGACCCCACCAGGAGTCAAACTGTAATTCAAAGCTTGATTACACTGTCTCTTGGTGCTAGCACTGGTTACCAGCTTTAAACCCTCAGTTTATTCACTGTTGCTGTCACTGCTGCTGTCTGAAAATAAAAAAATACTATGACTTTGACCCAGTTCTCACTCACTCACTAGCAAGTTATAGTGAGCAATATAAAGTAAAGAAGAAGACTTATTTAATATATATTTGCATATTTTTTCAGCAAATATGATAATTTTGAGCTTCCAATATGATAATTTCGTATTTAAGATCTGGCAATGCTGCCTGTGGGCCAACACTCCAGCTCCTTGCCTCCTACCCCCCCACACCTGCCCAGTGTTGCCAGGTGTCCAATAATTATCATATCTGTACAATAATTTCCACCTTTGTACAATGTACAATGGATAATACTAAAAGTGTTCAAAATGTATGATTTTTTTTATGCAGTTAATTGATGCAGCATATGCAAAACCCAAGTCACTCTGAGGAAGTCTTAACTGACTTTTGGGTTCTCTGTCAGCACTTTCTTATGACTGTTTGCCTGGAAATAAAGAAACACTCCAACTTTGATGACCCATTGGATTGGAATTTGACAGGGACTAAAGGGAGGGTAATATTTTAATTACATTTGTGGTGCTCGGGCCAGGTGCCAGATGACTGGAAGAAGGCCAATGTGGTCCCCATTTTCAAAAAAGGGAGGAGGGAAGGCCAGTCAACTATAGGCCCATTAGTTTTACTTCGATCCCAGGGAAGCTCTTTGAGAAAATTATCCAGGAGCACATCTGGGAAGGACGAGCACGAGGGATGATGCTCAGGGGCAACCAGCATGGCTTCATTAGGGGCAGGTCCTGTCAGACCAACCTAGTGGCCTTCTATGACCAGGTCACAAAATCATTGGACGCAGGTGTCATCGTGGATGGAGTCTTTCTGGACTTTAGGAAGGCCTTTGACAGTGTCTCCCACCCCATTCTCCTTAAAAAGCTAGGCGACCATGGCACTGATGCTTACACAGAGAGTGGTGGCGGACGGGTTATAGTTGACCTGGAGAGATGTAGGCAGTGGAGTCCCCCAGGGCTCGGTCCTCGGGCCCACGCTGTTCATTTTCTTTATTAGCAACTTGGACGGGGGGGTGAAAAGCACCCTGTTCAAATTCACTGACGACACCAGGATTTGGGGCAAGGTGGGCATGCTAGAAGAGAGGGACAGGATACAGCTGGACCTGGACAGGTTACAGGGGTGGGCAAATGAAAATAGGATGGGATTCAATACTGACAAGTGCAGAGCGCTGCACTTGGGCAGTAGGAACCAGCAGCATACCCTACAGGCTGGGGAATTCCCTTCTCAAAAGCATGGTGGCAGAAAGAGATCTGGGAGTCATTATCGATTCCAAAATGGACATGGGCCGCCAGTGTGAGGACGCAGTCAGTAAGGCTAACCGCACCTTGTCATGCATCCACAGATGCATCTCAAGCAGGTCCAAGGAGGTGATCCTCCCCCTCTATGCGGCACTGGTCAGGCTGCAACTGGAGTACTGCGTCCAGTTCTGGATGCAGCGCTTCAGGAGGGATGTGGACAACATGGAGAGGGTCCAGAGGAAGGTCACTCACATGATCGGGGGCAGCAGGGCAGGCCCTACAAGGAGAGGCTACGGGACCTGAACCTGCTCAGCCTCCACAAGAGAAGGCTGAGAGGGGACCTGGAGGCCATCTATAAATTTACCAGGGGGGACCAGCAGGGAATGGGAGAGACCCTGTTCCCCCGAGCACCTCCCAGATTAACAAGGAATAACAGCCACAAGTTGTTGGAGAGTAGGTTTAGATTAGACATCTGTAAGAACTACTTCACAGTCCGGGCGGCTAGGGTCTGGAACCAACTTCCAAGGGAAGTGGTGCTGGCTCCTACCCTGGGGGTCTTTAAGAGGAGGCTGGATAGTTACCTAGCCGGGGTCAGATGAGCCCAGTATTCTCTCCTGCCCAGGGCAGGGGGTCGGACTTGAAGATCTACTTAGTTCCCTTCCAACCCTACATCTATGAATCTATTCATATCTATGAATTTACCATTTATCTTTAACTGGAGAGTTACAGTGAGTGATCTAAGTAACTGCATAATGATCACATAACTACATCTCATTGTGTAATAATACTAAAAACTTTATTTTAAATGCTATATACTGTTTTTAACTCAATGGAAAATCAAAGGGGTTTTGTGCTTGCCGCACTTGTAAATTCCAGGCGTGTACCTAGTACAATAAGTTGCACAATATAAAGTGTAAAATATTTACAATGCACAGACCTGAGCCGCAAAACAAAGGGAACAGAATACTCATAGTAATAAATTCTGTTTAAGCAGTTGAAGAAAAAGTTAAACAAAACGTCATAGTGGGCAGTGTCAAGTCGAGTGGCCCGGGATGTGATGATAACAGTATAAGGCAACATGTTATTACTTAAAAAGGAAAAGTTATTTGCATACTTATTTGCATACCGGTGTCTAAGTGTACAGTAGTTTTTCAGAAAATATGATCATTTGAGCTTTCAATATGATCATTTCATATTAAAGACCTGGCAACGCTGCACCTACCCCTCCACCTGCTCACTCTTCCCCACTGAGCCCCTGAGAGTGAGAGACTGCCTTTCAAAAGTTGTAAAAAGAGTGGGCTCCTCAGGCCTGGTTTGGAAAGAGCATTAGCCTGCAGCCAGGACTAGCCCCTGGTTGTGGGCAGGCCCCTGGTTTCAAGGGTGATATCTTACCAAGGCTCACTGATGGTATGCCAGCCCTGTAGCCCCAAAAACTGGCACAGGCAGTAAGGGGGAGTTCCCACTTTTATACAGAAAATCATAGGGGTTTGTGTCAAAGGAAGGGAATAGGTCAAAGATGAAGAAACATCAGCACTGTGGTAACATACACTTAACCCTTAATTTCCACACACACACCCCTCTGGAGGTACCCCCAAATAAGCCTTTAGTCCTTAGAGCACTTAAACAGCAGCCTGCAGCTCCCCATCACATGGCTGTATCAGGGTCAGGCTGTCCCTAACCCCTCTCTGTGCAGCCAGATCAGGCCCACTGGTTGGATCCAGTCCACAGATGTGCTGGGCACTGCCCTTCTGACCAACAGCACAAAATGGTTGAGCACCAGTGGTTAGGGCTGTACAACCCTAGTGTAGTCAGGACAAGTCATAGTTTTAGCTCAGATACTCTGCTGGCAAGCATACAACTATTTTCCTCAGGTTAGATATGGTCAGGGGGATTAAGTGTCTTGACCAAGGTCACAGGAGAAGAAATGTTCAGTAGCAGAGCATACAATAGCAGCCCCTTGTTCTGACTTGAGAGGGAGAGAAAGAGTACAAGGAACTAGTGACACCGTATAAGTCAGATGCATAGGCAGTGGTCAGCACTTCTCATTTCTGTCAAGATTCTTGTAGACCAGTGATTCCCAAAGGGTGGCCCCTGGCACACTAGTGTTGCAAGAGCAATGGAAATGTGCCAAGAGATTCACCTATGTCCAGGGGTAAATGCTGTCCTCCCCCATCCCACACCCTACACCTGCCCCAGGTACTCCAGTGGCACTTGCAGCTCTGGCATCTGCTGCCACTGCTCCTGTCCTTCCCTACCCCTATGCTCTCAGCAGCCTGCTTAGCCATGGGCAGGCAGATGCACGGATGGAGCTGCTTTTGGCAGCCCTGCTCAACTCCTCCAACCCTCCCACAGTCGGCAAGAGGGGTTGTGGAGGCGATTGCTGGTTGAGCACCAGTGGCTAGGGCTGTACAACCCTAGTGTAGTCAGGACAAGTCATAGTTTTAGCTCAAATACTCTGCTGGCAAGAATACAACTATTTTCCTCAGGTTAGATATGGTCAGGGGGATTAAGTGGCTTGACCAAGGTCACAGGTGATCGCAGATGCTGTATAAGCAGTCTCAGCAGCTGCGGCTACTGTTGCCCCCTGAGGTACAGAGCAGGCATTGGGAGGAGACAGTGAAAAGAGCAGGACACACCAGAGTGAAAGGTGGCATCAGCAACCCTGAAGGGGCCCGAGCTAGATCACTGAATCTTAACATTTTTAGCCTCAATGCCTCCCTCCATGTCTTTTTTTGAAGTCAGATCTATCTCATCATTTTTAACTGGGGTGCAATGAAATTCAGAAAGGTTATGGAGGGGAGCCTTGGGGCTAAAAAATTGAGAATCACTGGTATAGACACCAACCCCTTGCTTAAAGAGTGTCATTTTAGTTTTTAGTCAACCAAAGACTGCGGTAGTCAACCAAAGACTGCAGCCCTGGTGTCATCAGGAAGGCTTTGGCTTCCATGACCCCAGCCCAGTCTTTGGTGAGAGAGGCAGCAAGCTGCTGGGAAGAGATGGCCTTCACCTCTCCCTCCTGGGGAGGAGGCTCTTCTCAGCCAGACAGGCTGACCTGCTCCACGGGGCTTTAAACTAAGCTTGTTGGTGGATGGGGGGACTACTGCCACTGCTGGCTCACTGAGCAACCCTTGCAAAGCCAGCAGGCCAAGGCACTTAAGGGAGCCCACCCCTGCCCCAACCCTGGTACAATATGTGGGCAAGGCAAGAGCCTCCAATGGGACACTTGCCTGCCTCTACACAAATGCCAGGAGCTGGGGGAATAAGCAGGAGGAGCTCATCTTCCTGCTCAATGCAAATAATTATGATGTCATAGGGATAATGGAGACCTGGTGGGACTCCACCCATGACTGGACCATGGGTATAGATGGCTATACCCTGTACAGGAGGGATTGTGTAGATAAAAGAAGCAGGGGTGTAGCTGTCTATGTTAAGGAAAGCTACGCGTCCCTGCAAGCTGATATTGGTGACAAGGGTGGACAACTAGAGACCCTCTGGGTTAAAATTTGTGGGGAACATGGCACAGGGGATACAATGGTGGAAGTACACTACAGACCTGCACCCAAAGTCCTGAGTTTGACCAGGAGTTTGCCTGGGAACTGGCTGAGGCTGCATGCTCCAGGACCATGGTTATCATAGGTGACTTCAGTTACCCGGACATCTCGTGGGAAGATCACTCAGCAAAATCCAAGCAGTTGCAAAGCTTCCTCTCATGTGTGGATGACCTCTACCTGACTCAAGAAGTCTATGGGCCAACAAGAGGCAAAGCTCTGCTCAACCTGGTATTGGCTATGGGGGATGACCTAATCAGAGACCTAGTGATCGATGGGAAGCTAGGTGACAGTGACCACAAGCTGATCACCTTCACCATCCGCTGTAAAGCTGGCAAGTCAGTCAGCAACACCGAAGTCCTTGGCTTCAGAAAAGCCAACTTTGACAAGCTCAGGAGGCTCGTCAGTGAGGCCCTAAGGGACCATGACCTCAGGGAGAGGGGAGTTCAAGAAGAGTGGTTGCTCCTCAAGGGACCGATCCTCAATGCATAAGCTAATTCAATTCCATCTCAGAGGAAGGGCAGCAAGAGAGCACAGCAGCCCCCTCCCCCCGGCTCTCCAGGGACCTAGCAGACCTCCTAAGGCTAAAAAGAAAAGCCTACAAAGGATGGAGAACAGGATTCACCTCCAAGGAGGATTATTCTGCACTGGTCCGGTCCTGTAGGGAGCAAACCAGGAAAGCAACTGAACTCCAACTAGCTTTGAGCATCAAGGACAATAAAAAGTCCTTTTTCAGATAAGTGCAGAGCCAGAGAAAAAGCAAGGGCAACATTGGACCCCTGCTGAACCAGATGGGGCAACTGACAACTGATGCCCAGGAAAAAGCCAACCTATTAAATGGCTGCTTTGCGTCAGTCTTTCATCAGTCCCATGGGACTCCCATGCCTGCTACGGGACAGGGAGGTCCAGGTGAGGGAGATCCCCTGCCCCCGGATAAAAGCTGACCTTGTGAAGGAACAACTTGAGAAGCTGGATACCTTCAAGTCAGCTGGCCCTGACAATCTACGTCATCAGGGTACTCAAGGAGCTGGCGAGCATCACAGCCCAGCCCCTGGCACGGATCTTTGAAAACTCCTGGTGCTCTGGTGTAGTGCCCGAAGACTGGAAGAAGGCCAATGTGGTGTCAGTCTTCAAGAAATGGAGAAAAGTGAATCCAGCTCACTATAGGCCTATCAGCCTGACTTATATCCCAGGGAAGATCTTAGAAAAGTTTATTAAAAAGGCCATCCTTAATGGACTGACCGATGCCAGCATCCTAAGGGGTAGCCAGCACAGGTTTTTTGTGGGTAAGTCTTGCTTGACCAATCTCATTTCCTTCTATGACCAGGTGACCTATCACCTGGCCAAGGGAAAAGAGATTGATGTCATATATCTTGACTTCAAAAAAGCCTTCGATCTGGTATCCCATGATCCCCTCTTGGCAAAACTGGCCAATTGTGGCCTTGGGTCCACCACGATCTGCTGGCTGGGAAATTGGCTCCGTGGTCAGACCCAGAGGGTTGTAATTGATGGCTGTCACTCATGGCAGGCTCTGTCCTTGGACCCATATTGTTCAACATCTTCATTAATGGTGTGGACATTGGAGTCAGGAACAGACTGGCCAAGTTCACTGATGACACCAAACTTTGGGGCAAAGCATCCACACCAGAAGATAGGTGGGTGATCCAGGCTGATCTGGACAGGCTCAGCAAATGGGCGGACGAGAACCTGATGGTGTTTAACACCGAAAAATGCAAGGTTCTCCACCTTCGAAAGAAAAACCTGCAGCACCCTTATAGGCTCAGCAGTGCTATGCTGGCTAGCACTACAGAAGAAAGAGACTTGGGGGTCATGGTTGACCACAAGATGAACATGAGCCTTCAATGAGATGCTGCGGCTAGTAAAATGACCAAAATGCTGTCTTGTACTCAGAGATGCTTCTCAAGCAAATCCCAGGACATCATTCTCCCCTTGTACTCAGCCTTGGTGAGGCCACAGCTGGAGTACTGTGTACAGTTTTGGGCTCCACAATTCAAAAAGGATGCGGAGAAGCTTGAGAGAGTCCAGAGAAGAGCCACGTGCATGATCAGAGGTCAGGAAAACAGATCTTACGATGACAGGCTGAGAGCCATGGGGCTTTTTAGCCTAGAAAAGCGCAGGCTCAGGGGTGATCTGATGGCCACCTTATAAGTTTATCAGGGGTGACCACCAGGATCTGGAAGAATGTTTGTTCACCAGAGCGCCCCAAGGGATGACGAAGTTCGAACGGTTATAAACTACTACAAGACTGTTTCAGGTTGGACATAATGAAGAATTTCTTTACTGTCCGAGCCCCCAAGGTCTGGAACAGTCTGCCATTGGAGGTGGTTCAAGCACCTACATTGAACACCTTCAAGAGCAAATTGGATGCTTATCTTGCTGGGATCCTATGACCCCAGCTGACTTCCTGCCCTTTGGGCAGGTGGCTGGACTCAATGATCTTCAGAGGTCCTTTCCAGCCCTAACGTCTATGAAACCATGAAATTTTTTAACAGTACATCACAGTATTGGCACGGTGTCCTCTGGTAGGAGAATGGATGTGTTATATGGTTTGAAAAAAAATGCGTTACCAATTGTAATCCATAAAGTGTGAAGTGTGTTACCAATTGTAATCCATAAAAAACAGCATGCCCAGGTATCAAAAGTTTGGTAAACACTGTTGCAGACCCGATAGCAAAGGGGAATAAAGGAGGTAGCTCTGTGGATAATTGTGGGGCTCTCCTCACAAGCATGAGGCAGCTGGGGAGTATGCATTTGAAAGGGGGAAACTAATTGAATGGGCTAACTGGAGAGGAAGAAGAGCGCTGAACTTTTATTACTGGATACAAAATAAAACAGGACTAGATTAGGAAGGGCTTTGAAGGAGAAACAAGTAGCTTGTGCTTGTTACAGTCATGAAATGATTGCAGTGAAAGGATGCGGAAGCAAGGGGACAGTTAAAACAGCAGTATATTGAATGGAGATGAGCATGACAAAACTACATTGATCTGTAGGGCATAAGAAAAATTGTCTCATGGTACTTCACTATTGCTCAGAAAAATATGACTGCAGAAACCTAACCCACTAGTAATTAGAGGCACTAAAATATAGAACGTGGTACAACCCACACATAAAGGACTGTTGATCTCTCATTCATCAGCTTGGCTCACAGAGCAAGTATCTTAGATTAATAGGAGGTCCTTATATGGCCTCTCTTCCTAGAGATCCAAGTGTCTTGTAATCTTCTCAACTGTCCTAGAGAGCAAAATCTTTCCCCTATTTTCACAAATGGGAAATGATCAGAGAAACATAAAGCAACTTGCTGAAAGTCATTTAGGAGTAGAGATCCACTAGATTAATCCAATTATCACACTCTAGCAGCCTTGGGATTACGTTTGATGAACTTTAGCTAAAGCACCCCTGCCACCATTTTGAAGCACAGGATGCTCCATACATGAGACACTGAGGATGCTTTAATTAGAGTGACTCCCAAAAGCTGCTCTAATTAAAGCACCCCCATGCTCCACTGTGGAGGCCAAGTAAAGATGCCCAAAGTGCCAAAGTATACAGATGCTCCCTGAAGGTCAAATCGGGCAAAAATGGCCAGCCCAATCTAACTTAGTGTACCCAAGAGGTGCACTAGAGCTACACCAGGCATGAGTTGTACTGAACGTGTGCACACATTCAGAGTGGAGTCCTAGGAATGGGAAAGCCCAGACGCTTGCCACAGCCTTGCAATTTCCCTACCTACCTGCTTGACTAGGCTATTTTTAGCACCCCCTGCCCCCAAGCTTCCCAGCTCCAGACAGACAGCACCCCCTGCAGATTTGCCAGCCTCTCTGATCCCACCAGACCCCTTCCCTGGTCCCCACCAATTCCTTTCAGAACTGCCAGCCTCTCCAATCCCACTAACTCCTCCCAGACCTGCTGGCCCAAAAAATCTGCCTGCCCCTCCCTTCACCCAGACTGATTTAGATCAGACTCCTGGCACTGGCAAACATCTGTAAATCAGGACCCAATCTACAATCACACAACTTAAAACAAGCCACATGATTGTAAAGCAGATCACAGGAATATCTGTATTGTTCTGCAATTAATTTTTGCATAGAACACTCCTTTCCTATCAAAAACAATTACAGTAGGACACCTAACTTACTTGGGACTCTTTTGGGGGGAACCCTCTAAAACTGAGTGTGTGGATAATTGTACAATAGAGGGAAGGAAAAAAAAGATAAACAGTGTACTATAATGACTTTGTAGTTATATCACCTAACATTTGGCTCCAATAGATAGATTTCTGCTCTAGCTTCGAACAGAAGGGTCTGCTACATTTTCTTGCTGAAAGACGAGAGTTGGATCTTCATAGACAACCATTGCAAGTATTTCCCAGTGATTGTATTTTCTTTTTCCTCTTATGGTTTTATTACCTTTCTTATACCATTCTCATGGCTTAGTATTTAATATTAATTCAGTTGCTATTTTAACAAAGCTGTTTGAAGATTCTCCTCTGGATTAATTTTTATTCCATGTAGGAAATGCTGACAGATATTGTGGATTTTTCTGCTGTGTAGTTGGGGTATCCAGGTCAAACCTCATCACTGGTTCTGCAGCAAGTCTCTCAGTGGGAGTATTATTTAACTGCAGTAACCAGTCCCAGGACAATCCTTTGGGGGTACAGCATTGTTTCTTAAAGTGGAGGAACTCCAAGTATTTGCCTAGTTAGAACCTTATAACGATTTTCCATTCAGCACCAATGCCATTTGGATTTTGGTTTTCTGAAAATAAACACGTTTGTATTCTTTTCCAAAACTTAAGGCATATCTATAGCCTAGAGACGCAACACATCCCTACAGAAGGTCACAAGTTCCTATCAGCACATTCTTAGCCAGTTTGATTAAAGGTCTCAAGCATTTTCATTTTTAAGGAAAATGCACAGCTTATACACTTGGCAGAAGAGATGGGGGCTACCTTGCCCTGCCATCTGAATTACAGAAGACAGGTCAGATAGATGCTTTATTTTGGGCAAGGTGCTTGGAGGCAGTTTGTTTGGAAATCGAATACCAAACCCACAGAAGCATCCAGGGCCAAACTTTTTCAAGAATTACTGGTGACCTCAGAAAAGTGCAGCCAGATCCTTTCAAGGCATCTGATTTCAGAAAAAATGTTGGAGCACCCACTCACTCAAACCTGAAAGGGTCTTTTCATAGAGTAAGGCCAATAGGGGCTATTATTCATCATCTAGTTGGCTCTTACGTATAGTATGGGCCATAGAATTGTTCTTACCTGCCACTGTTGCAAATCTGGTAACTTGGGTCGATCATAGCCCCTTCCAGTAAAAAGGAACCAGTCCTAGAGAACCCACTTTTTCATTTTGCAGATCTCTTCAATGATTAGATCTCTCATTTAAAAAGATCAGCCCTCCGGCCACTTCCCCGCCCCCCACCCCAAACTTGTGCTTTATTTCCAACTGGAATTGGTCTGACTTTAACCTTTCAGAATGATTCCAATTGTCTTCCATTAACTTCAAAACCTATGACCTCGTGTTCTCGCTCTCTGTATAGGTGCTTGCACAGCATCATCAAATCACTTTCCTTGCATCTTTAAGTAGGGTTGAAATGCAAAATCTTTTGTAATTTCTTTTATTGGACTAATAGTATAGTCAGGAGAGATGTTGGGCAAGCTCAGAGGGCTATGAGTAGTTCCAAGTGGTCTCCAGTCACCTGAGGAAAGGCATTTAATGCCCCAAAACCTTGTTCAACAGCTCTTCCACCTATACAGTTGGTCCAATAACAAAGATCACACAAAAAAGCTTGCATCTCGAAGGCATTTCAAAATTAGACGCTTAGAAACAAAAAGAACGCCCCACCAACAGTCTCCATCTTTGAAGGGCATGGCTTTGAGCCAAGCAAATACCAAATTTTACATTTTGGCATTTCCCATTATACATAAGACTTTCTCAAAATATTGTGAGCTACTGAACTTCCTTCATGGAAGATGATGAATCTTTTTATTGTCTAAAATGTAGTGTGCAATCTCTCTCGCCCCCCCTGTGTCCCTTTGAAAAGCATGTCATTACTGAAGATGTGCATGCAAGCTTGCTGCAATATTAAGAGAGACTCAGGCACACAAAGAAGTGGTCATTGAAAGTCATGTGTAATTTTATTTCAACATATCAAGCACAAACAGGTTTCCCCTAATGGGGGAACAGGACAAGGAATGTAGTTAAAAATTTGGAAACATTTACATTTGAAGTTAGCTCAGACTGGCACCACCACTAAGTATTTTAAGGCTATATATATATATAGCAGTATTTTTATCACTTGGAACTACTGCAGGCCAGAAAAGAAAGGCTTAGTACTGACTGCAGTCTACAGAAAATATTGCAATTTTTTTTAAAAAAAATGGTGTAAAATAGGAAGACTATTAACAGAGTTGAACAATGCAGTGGCAAAACCCTTACCCTTCCTGACTCTTAACAATAGACGTGCCTACGATCAAACAAACATTACACACATACTTGCTCCCACCCACCCACTCCACCTATTTTGGGGCAATGAGAAATTTTAGAGGACTTCCTCAACATAATGGTAGTGTGTTATAATATAAAAACAGCCATATAGCAAAATAAAAAAATAAAAAAAGTGACCAGGACTTATAAAACAGGCATGTCCGACATTTCACTCAATGGGCCTGGTTCATTGTCAGCTCTGTAATATAATAAGGAAATTTAATAAAAACACCTCCCATCTCCTAAAGAGGAATTAGCTCTAGGAAATCGTGCATATTTACAACTTTTGTGGAATGGAGCGTGAAGCATTATTTTCAGGTCCAAATTTCCCATGTGTCAACTAAAAAACCCTAGGAGACACTGTGACATTGATACCCACGTAGCTGGATTTCTGGGTCACTGTCTGTTGCTTTCCCACCCCCCAATAATTAAATGCACCCAGACATCTTGGGGAAAAAAAAAAAAAAAAAAAAAAAAAGATAAATCAGAACTCTGTCCCCTTTTCCCCAATGCTCAGAGCAATAAAACAAGCCAATGGGACCATTCTAAAACCCTGTGTGTTTACCATTATTGGGGCACCAATACTGCTTGGTAATTATTAAGATAATGACAAGACATAGAAAACAAATTGCACAAATAAAGCTACATTTGGCTTTAGCATTAAGGCCCATACAGGTTAAGAGGTCCTTGAAGATGTACACATAAAGACAAATGTGACAGAATCTGAAGGAACAAAACCCTGCAGGTTCCCTCTGTTTAACCTCGCTCTCTCTTCCTCCTTCGTTGTGTTGGTTCTAAAGTGCTTGGTGCCTCAATGGGCTCCTTACGTGAGTGGCCCCCTCCCGCAGCCAGTGATTTTTATTGCTGCCAAACATAGTGTTTTTATTTGAAGACATAATTAATGAATAGTTGACATGTAAGAAAGATGCAAAGGAGAAACCAACAGCGGGAGTCCAGAAGGAGGTTTTCAGAAGAGACCCTCCTGTAGAAAGATTTCTTGTTCAGAACAGCGAGGTTTCTGAAACAAAAAGCAACACTTTTTTGTATCAAGGAAGGGAATGTGCATACATGTCCCACCCTGCTGCCCCTCCACCCTAAAGCCTCTACCCAAGCAAGACTTACTTGAAGAGTGCAGGCCTAAGTCTATATAGTTTTCCACTTCTAAAAGGAATATGACCTCCATTCTCCTAGCCTTTGTCTTTTCTATATCACCTGTAAGCTTTTCAGGATGCTATGTGAGCAGAGAGCCCAAAACAATGGTGCTCTGATGTCACTTAGGGTCCCCAGGTACTATTGCAATACAAACATTATATCAGGTGGTTGGTTCTATGCAGCAGAAATGCAAGAGAATTTTCAGCACAGCTCAGTTTAAGTGCGAAAAATAAAGTGGCTGGATTTGCACAAGCTCTCATCTGGCTCCAGGTATGCCAATGAGGACCTCAGATCTAGCCCTAATTGTGGGCATAAAGCCCTTGGATGCCTAGCCCTAAGCATAGGACAAGCAGCATAGAAAAGCAAGTAGTGTGAGAAACAGGTGCTGTCAAGTTATTGCCAGAATTTGTTAGCTCTAGGGAAGAATAATGTTTCCTGGCCATGTCCAATAAAAATCAAATGCTTCTTATTTATGCTTAAGCTCATTATATTTCTGAAATTATTAGAGAAGTTTCTGTAACTGGAAACCTTTAGCTTTGTTAGAAAGCTGATAATAGTGGACTTCCCCACATCCTCACCTGTGACCCCCCAATTTGGGGAATCTGGGGAACTATTTTGAAAATGTGCCAGCCTGCAAAGCTAGATTGCATCTAGACATTACATTAAAGTGGGAAGAGACCACAAAATATATCCTGGGTCTAACAGTCAGGTACAAGCCTACATCTTGGCCTGCTCAGAACACAGGGATTTCTGACGTTTGTGGAAGAGAGGTGGGGCCATGGACCCAACCTCACTTCTGCAGCCAGAGACTGCTCATCTGGTATCTGATCCTGTTCTACTGAAGACAGTGAGAGCAGAATCAGGCCCTTGGTACACAGGAGAATGACTGTAGCACTCCACGTGGGATGCAAGAGCAAGCATATTCCTCCCATCTGTCTTGGAGCTCCAATGAAGATTGCACCTCTTGATGCACCTTCGCTGGTAGGGTAGTCTCACCCTGAACCCTAGGCAACTTAGGAGACTAAAAGCCACAAAAGAGCTACACAAAAGTGTGGCCATTTTAGAGTGCAACACCTATGTGCCACAGTTCTTTAGCCAGCTGTGATCACTTCTTCCTCAAGACATCCTTAAGGCAAGCCTTAAATCCAGGCTGACAGGCCCATTTCTCCTGACTGGTTTAAGAATTTCTCCTTTGACAACAAAGTAGAGAGATGCATCATAGGGTGTACTTGTGCCTTTTGGGGAAAGGGGAATATATGCTATTCCCTGCAACTCCCAGTTCACACACCATCAGACCAGGTGGGCTCTACACCTCCACATGAGGCTCCCAGCTGGAGGGCTCCTTTTCTAGGATACATATTATTGTACCCTTTAACATACAACCATGCTCCAAAGGTCAGCTCAGAGGAGTCTAATTATTTGTGGGCTTATAAGATCATAGTGTTGTTGGAAGCAGTTACCGATGTATGTCCTGTTGGGCTTTCTGTAGAGATAAAACTGCTGTATGAATTTCCTTCAAGTGATTCATTTCCTTCCCACACCGAGTACATGGACTTTCAAATCCTGTCGCAAAACATGGAGAGGAACACAGATCTTATACATGTCTGATGATGGTAGAGCCACTCACCATATGACAAAAACCCCCACATAGTGGGGCTGGCTTTATATAACACCAAACGTAAGGAACCACTGGCCTAGAACTTGGAGCTAATGAGATTTTTGCTTACCAGAACTAGTAGTGATGTTTACATGAAACTCAACTGGAACCGTCTCGGCCTGAGGAAGCCCCTCCCTTCACAAAGCCTCAGCCTCCCCCTGCCTGGTACAGACGTATAGTGATGGGCACCTTCCGTTCCCCATTTTCCCCACACCATTGTTCTGTAATCTTCAAGGACACCTGGCTCTTCAACAAAAGGTAGTGGAAAGTTAAGTTTGTATCCTTACTAACTCGAGGCCTTAAAATGGATGCAGTTCATGTTTTTTTGCAATGCTGTAAGCCAGCTTCTGCTAGAAAAGCCACTGACATTGTTAAGTCAGTACTTGGGAAGCCCTTGGTAGTACTGCTAACATAAAAAAAGAAAGAATAGGAGTGTTACATGACTTAGGTGACCATATGTCCTGGATTTTGGAAGCTCTCTCAGCATCTCTGCCACTGGAGAAAATTGAACCAGGAGTCCCAGATTGGTGGGAACCTGCCCACACGTGCCTAGCTCCCAAGTCAGGAGCTGGTGTGTATGTGTATGTATATGTATGTGTGCATGTGCGTGTCCTGTTTGGTCCCACTCTTGGGAGCTTGGGGGCTGCACACTGGCAGCTCCTCATGTCTCAGATTTCCCTCAAATTATTATGGTCACCCTATATATGATGAAAGTTAAAACAACTAACCAAGCAAGCTCAGAACCTCAGGGGACAAATGCTGATTCCAATAATCAAGCGGACATACTCCTCTCTTCTTATCTCACTTCTGTGAAATTATCCAATCGGATGACATAAAGGCAAGGACACTCAACCCTGGAATACAGACTGTGTCATCTGCCCACTAGCTCCCCCACAGGTCTGGAAATTTGGCAGCAGAGACTAGAAGCAGTAGCAGCATTAATTGCCACTCCCTTGCTGTCAGTTTTCCAGACCTGTGGGGAGTTTGGCAAGCCAGATAGTGTGGGCCTGTACACTAGACTGGACACATGGGGTTGAGACAGCCTGGGGCCTGATCCCAGTGTGTGGGGCTGAACCAAGGTGGCACAGATCCAGGCAGAGGCAGAACAGGGCCCAGCCACACTTGCCAATCCTGCAATGGAGTCATCCCATGGACTGGCGCCACACCACTCATGTGGCCCATGGGATCAGAAAATAGAGTACCATTGACAAAGGAAAGATGCCAGGTACAAGCAAGGGGATGAGAATCTGACCCAGCATTGCCCAAATACTTGCCATCGTCATCCGATAGCTCCTGCACAGACTCTGGTGTTGAACAGCTGCTCTCAGTGTTCTGGCTGTGATTGGACGGTTGGTCACTGGCCTTACGACGCCTGCAGTCTTTTGCAGACCTCTAGATAAAAAACGAATTATTAAAGGTACACTGTCAAATTTGAGGCTCAACATTTGAACTTCAGAGTGCCTGGTGACATTTTGGTAAAGCAACCCAAACACCTGCTTAGCACCTTAGCATCAGATCTTAAATAGCTATTCACAAACAGTAGCAATCTCTCAAAAAGCAAGCTTTTTTTCAGAAATCACAAAACACTCAACCTTGATGTAATTAGCTTCAATACGCTTAAGACCAGGAATGAATTTGGCCCAAGTATTCTGTATTCCTGCAAGTTCTAAATGTTGATATCACCCATGATGTTGGCACATGACAGAAATTGGATCAGATTGTTGATCGTGTTTTGGAAAGTGAACCACAGCTTTAGATCCAAAATGCTTTTGATTAGATATTTAGATTTGGATTTCAAAACCCTGTAAACACCTCCAACGTTTCAGAGGTATTCAGTTTCAGGACACTATAAGACAGAGTTCTAAGGTATGAAACTACATTTGTCCATTATTTTGGAATGGGTCACATCTAACCAGCTTAGCAATTCCACATACACTTCAGAGGCACTTTATATACTGAATGACTAATCCTAAGGACAATGCAACAAGGCAAGAAATTAATCAGCCCCATTTTATACAAGGAGAAGGAGAAAAGATGCTAGCCTTACCCAAAGAACTGGAACTTAAGCTCCAGTCATGCTCTTACCACAAATTCAACCTCTAGGGCCACATCCAGACATGCATGGATGTTTGGTTCCCCAAGGACTAGTGGTGGCGCACCTTGTACTGCTGCTAGTTGCCCCCGGGAATACCTGTGCCCTATGTGCTCTGGCACACAGCATGTTACCTCAAGTGGGGTAGGGGTGGCTGAGGCCAGCACTGGGCTGGCCCCAGTAGCCTTGTGTGGGATCCTGGGGGCCTCCTGGGGCTGCAGCAGTGGTGATCCTGCTGCACAGAGCCTGCCTGGCAGTGAAGTGTGGCTCCAGCTGGCCAAGCTCCGGTTTTGGGTGGTGCACACTGCTGCCACATGCACCGCTCCACTTCTTTTTCTGCAGATATTTTTTTCCCCCCTGGGATATCCAGGGGTCAACCCCCACCCCCAGCTCTGCTCCTGTGCAGCACAGAGAACAATTGAACATGCAGTATGTGGCACCACAGATGCGTCTGCGGCACCACATACCTCACGGCTATGCTCACCTGGACACAGCCCAGCAGTCTAATGAGATCCAATATTTTCCTATAGAAAAAGTTTAGTTCAACCTCATTCAAAAAACAAATCACAGGACAAGAACCTAGGTCAGTTATGATTGGTAAGGGTTGGAAAAAGAACCACATCAAAATAAAAATCAGAACTCTTAATTGATCCAAGTGATAAACATCCATACAATGTTCTTGGCAGTCACTCTATTAATACAACACATCTCAGCAGAACTAAACTTGATCATTCAAACTGGAGTTTGGCAAGGCAAATGCCTTCAAAAGCTACTAGCAGATTAGCACCACTAGCTTCAGTACAGTTATCAAAATAAACACGGAAGTCCAAGGATGTCTCTAAGAAAAAGATGCTGAAAGAAGAAATGAGCTCTTCTTCCTCTACAAAGAGAAATATTTCTGAGAGGCTTTTGGCCAGAGCATCAGTTACCTTGTGTCGTGCAATTTGGTTATTTATGCCTGTGGTTTTGTGAGATGACATCCTTGTGGGCAAGTGCCTCTCCATGGTTTGAAGCAACCCATCCTTCTCAAACTGGGCAATGTCATTTAGAGGGTCCCAGGGCCTTAAACTTTGGAAACAAAACCAGGAGTATTAAAAAACAAAAACAAAGCCACCCTCACACATGCCTTCACCACGCTTGTTAGAAGCAGTGCATGAACTCCAAGCACATAGAGGCAAATATTCAACCTCCAGAGGTAATGGGAGAAATGCTGGGGGAGTACAGGGGAAGTCTTATACAGACAAACTGCTTCCACCATGGCCTCAAAGTATCTAAAGCCACAAGTATCAAATTTAGAGCAAGATGGTGTTTCAGTCTGACAGTAATTCAGCCACTAAGTTTTAAAAACCTTGGTCTTTGGGTTAAGGCTGCTAACAAAAGTGCCTATAAGCATCGGTTGCAGCACTAGTTGTACAATATGGAAATGCTCATCAAAAACTTGAGAGATTGACCCAGTTCTCACAATCCACCAAACCTCCAGCCAGATGGAAACATCTTCTGACAGCTACAGCTTCAACCCAAATTTGTACCAGAGAGGTTTTAGACATCCCAAAGTCATTCCTATTTCTAGCTATTCCTCCTTTCTTATAAACACTCATCCAACAAAATAGGAGGAAGAGTACAGGAGAAGGGAATGATATCTAGTCATGGGATGTAGGGAAGGCCCAGCATGTTTGAGGGCAGGAGGAACGTCGCCAACGGTCCAATAGAAACAGATGGCCAATGCATGCTGTACATCTATAGCCCTTGTATTTCCGTACTGGAACCCAACTAAGGAGGTCTACCCCTAACTCTTTATGAATACATGAGTGACACATGGCTTGGGTTACTTACTCCTCATATTTGTAGTGCCATTCATTGGTAGCAGCATCATGCTGGAAAAGCAACGGCTTCCACTCACTGCAAGTCTCCTTCCGCTCCTGGGCTGCTTTTCTTTGCTCTTCTTCCAGCACAAATTTCTCCTCAGTTGCCTTGTTTTGATCTCCCTTGTTTATTGCACTTGTTACATGCTGCCAAAGCCTAGAAGGAACCCCCCCACCACAGGAAATCCAATAACTGCCTCTCAACCAGCAATGTATTCAGCTGGATGGAACCTTAGCAAGTCTCCTCTGAGATAAACTACAAGAACTCTGACAGGACCAGCCAGACACTAAATACTGAGGAAGTATTATCAGGACAGCAAACACAAACACTGCATATTAATGGCTGTGGGGAGACATAACTTCAACAGATTTAAAAAGAACAGAGTTGTCACTTGGGAGTGTTAGCTATTCCAACGCAACTTATATCTGCATGCTCCTACAGTGGCATATGTGACCTAAACTATTATTTCCCTTTAGCTATGAATTCAAATGGCATATATTTGCATGTGTAATTCAGGTAGGCAGACACTCAGTTTTCCAAACCACGTGAGAAAATTTTCTACTTTGCACACAGAAAGGTGAATCAATCTATACATTTTAGCGCCTCCTGGGTAGAAGAAGTCAAGGTGCAGACAGAAGTGCAGCTCCCTGCTGGAACTCATGGTGCTTTGCAGGAAATTACACTAGTTCTACAATCCCCCAGACCCAACAGACATTTGCTGTTGGGTCCCAGGGGTTGGGGGGGGGGGGTGGAAATCAAGCTGCAGCTTACAGCAGCCAAGTCTGCAGCCACTCCCCCCTAGCTCTATCCCTGCCCTCTCAGCCCCAGTGTTAATCTTCAGAATGGGGGGGGGGAAGGAACCGCTAGAATGAGCTCCCTCTGCCCCTTTTGCCCCTTCCCATTCTGAAGACAGAGCCAGGAGCAGGGCTAGGCTGGCATGGTCCTGCTTTTGGCATGCACAGACACAAGTTTATGAAGACACTCTACTTTGGCCTATAAAAACATTCTTTATGGCCTATAGAAAAAGACTCCCCCCCCCCCACAATATCTGACCATTATTATTCCTCCACGGAATGGAAAATAGATCACATCCTTGGATAATCAGTTCCTGTTGTCAAGAAACAGATTTTTCCTTTATTCTCTGGGAGTCTTAGATCTTATTTTACTTCATAAAACAATGGATTCAGCCATTTATGAAATGGCTAGGACCTTTTAACCCATTATTAACACTCTTTGGAAATTACTTCTTTTATTTGTCATCTATTAACTATGAAGATCACCTGTAAATATCCTACAGGCCATAATATATCCAATATCCCACTGCAGACTTAGGGCCTTTATTCCTGCTTCTATTGAAATTCCAACAGAAAAGCCACCAGTGGGAAGAGGTTTCTATTCATCTGCTTACCTCTCTGATTCAAACTCAGTTTGTTCTTCAAATAGCACAATGTGACGTTTCAGCCTCTGCCTCCGCACCTCACTGGTTGGATTCCAAAATATTTCTGTGTTTCCATTTTTCAGGTCATTTATATGTACTTCCCCATCCTGAAAGGAGAAATTAAGTGCATGGGTTAGTGACAGCAAGAACAAAAGGTGCAAATAATCCTGAGGACCCTCAGCAGAAGCTTGAAGGGAGGGGAGGATGTTAGCTAAAAGGTCCTTTTCCTACTAATTTCCAATAAGCCTCACAGAATGTTTTAGGAGTTACCCAGAAGTATCCAGGAGTTTCCTGACTTTGAGATGCTGGCCAAATTCAGGGGGAAAAGGAATCACATTCACCAACTGGTGGTCAAGAGTTCACCTTTTCACAAGAATTTATATAGGTGCTAGCATTCTGCCGCCCTTTCCCCCACCTTTAGGGAGTGGGGCCAATTTCATAGACAGGAGCTAGAAATTCACCGCCCTGGAACTCCCTGTCGGCTCTTTTGTGTCCCCTTCCCTTGAGCCCTCACTACAGCAGAAACCCTAGCAGAGTTGCACAGCAGACATTACAAAACCACAAAAGAGATGGCCACAGAAATAGCAGAGGAAGCAGAGCAATTTTATACCAATTCAGCATTTTTGTGGTCCTTCAATAGTGCTTCAAATACCACCAGACTTTCATCTGTGTTCTCTGTCAATTTATTTGGCAACTAGCTACAAAGAGTACGTCACTGCTCAGAGGCCAACTGGCAATGCCTTAGTGTCCCCACCTAATTACGTGACTTTGTAGGCCTGCCTATGGACACAGCAATGCCTCAAGCAAAAAGAAACTAGGCTAGATACTTTACAGAGGTTATGGTGCACAGTATGACATCCACTAAAGGGAGAAGGAACCATCATACCTTACGTTTGCTCAGTGTGTGCACTGGTGCTATTCTGCCCTCTGAATGTACTGTGAATATTATTTAGATCACATTTAGATCATGCATACTTGCTTTAGACTCCTGCTGCTCCATTTCTTCCCTGAAATGGCTGTTGAAGAAAGCCTTACCTACCTCAGATTCAGATTTGTTCCTACTTCAGCCCACTTCTATTGCTGAGTTACAGTTTAATTTACTCCATACAGTTCCCTTAACCACATCTTCACCTGCAGATTCCTCCCAGGCCCTATATAACACATGCTGCCTCTCCCCACCACAAGCCCACACAGGTGAAAAGAGTACCTTGTGTGGACACCCAGCCCCTCAGTACAGAGGAACTGGTTCTAGGTCAGGAAATGAGACCCCCTGAGATAAGTTCCAGCTCTGGATTTGAAGAGACACTGATGGGTAGAATATTAAACTTAGTGATCACTATGTATAAACCCATTACAAGCCATCATTTGCTTGTCTTCCACCCGGTACATGTGAAAGCTGACCTGCTGCTCCAAAGCCCAGAGCTAGGGGAGCTTTGGCATGCGTTTCCTCACCTAGAGCTAAACTTTCCTTGTCCAACAGGAGACTGAACTTTCAAGTGCGGCCAAGAAGGCATGAAAAGGAAATGGATACTTATGCAATGTAGATTTTAGTGAAACTAAGGATTTTAGTTAAATAAGGGCCAGGTCTGATCCTGTAAATTTGGGGTAAAGGTAGTTGTGGTGTTAATTCAAGTAGTGCCGTGAAACAAAAAAACCCACACAAAGCAAGAGTTCCAAGAAACAGAATACAGAACTGATACAGAGAGTTCTTGAATCACAAGCAATGCTGGAGTGAAGCCTTGAACACAGTCTGTTTTAGTTAAAGGTAATTGCCAATCGAACCAACATGAAACAGGGGGTGGGGCTTTAAAAAGTAATGCAACTTGGTTGTAAGGTGATATCTTATATTAGCAGGCTTAATATGACAGGCCGAGTAGCCTAAGCAACAAGAACAAACTAGTAAATGAATAATAAAAGGGGACAAGAGGGGCTGGTGGTGGCACTGAGATTCTCCGATACAAAGTCCATCCTGCACCCTGACAGAATCCATTGTTTTCTCTGCCCTTTACCACATGATGAACTATGTCTTCAGGTGATGTATTACTTTTATGAATATTACAACTATTTTCTCATTTTACAACTACCACATAGAAGTTCTAACATAGCACAAAGGGGACCTATACATGTGCCTGATGCCAGCTCTGACACCTAATTAGACCAAGTTGGAACAGACTCTATTAGTAGTATATTCAGTGTCCCTGCACTTCAAAATGGCAGTGGGGATGCTTTAACTAAAGCTCATTGAACAAGCACACCCACTGCCATTTTAAAACATGGATGCTGAATACACATGATACCGTGGGTGCTTTAATTAGAGGAGCTCCTGAGAGCTGCTTTAATAAAAGCACCCCCCCACACCACAGAGCACATTTAAAGATGCCCTAAAAGTTTAAAAGAACCCTTTCAGAATAACTTTAACATCAGTATTGCTGAGTTAAGGAGGAAGCTACACATTAGTGTTAGACCATACTAAATCTGAGAAATGTTAAAGTGACGTTAAAGTTGGAACATGCTATATCAGCCCATTAAAAATCATCAGTTGTTTCTCCTGTCAGGCACACATGGAAGCTGTCAGCACTTACCCATGTCTTTCAGAAGTGTTGGGACAACAGCATGATAAAGACTATGAGATGCTGGAATACTCACATAACTGGGATCAGATAGCCATTTACAAATACATAAAATTTCATAGGATCATAGGTAAGTAGGGCTGGAAGGGATGTCATAAAGTTATCCTGTCCAGCCCTCTGCTGAAGGCAGAATCATCCCTCACTAAACCACTTGCCACAGACCCTTGGCTGGGGTGTCACGAGCCATTAACCTCCGGCGACCTATAAACTATATGCTAGGGTCTATTTGAAAGCCATGGAAGTCAATGAAAATTGACTCCCTGCACATTCCAATAGACTTCGTCTTAGGTCCTACAAAGGCAGGCACACTGAAGCTCCCATTACCCAAGCTGGACCAGGTTAAGAGGTCTTATGTCTCATTCCACACCATGCTATGTGTTGGATGGTAAATGATGTGGCTTGGTAAGGCAAAGAGGTATGTTCTGAAGGAAGCTGCCCTTCGCACAGTGAGGAAGTGACCAACGGTTTCAGAGTTTTTAGGCTGCAGTCCTTCCCCCCAACCCTGTTCCCATGCACAGATATAATTTTTAACTTGTCAGCAACTTGGACCATCATTAGTTACCCAGTATCCATTGAGGCTTGCTAACACTTCTTCTCCACATTTAATCTTCCCGGAGATTTGATTAATGCTTGTGCTGCCACCAAAAAAGGGCTGTTGGGGGAAAAAAAGTACAAAATAACGATCAGTCCGGATGCATCTGGAAGAGGGTCAGAGAAGCAGTGCCTGAGATTGAAGCTAAAACCTGCTTCATTTCCAGCATTAAGAGGCTGGGGAGGGGGGAAGAGAGCAAGAATTCTTGTATTACCATAACTCATCACACTTCTATCCTTCCTATTTCTGATACTGTGTCTATTGTCTATTCTGATACTGTGTCTACTTGCAGCGATCTCTGAGAGAAGTGGAGTAAGCTTTCAGATGCATTACTGAATGTTAAATGCAAGACCTTGTCTTTTCTGGGAATCTTTCCCAATTACCCTGGCTAAACACCAGTATAACCACACTTGTGCAAAACCTGACTAGCCAAAGTAAACCTTTTGCATCTAGAGGTAAAATAGCCCCAAAGCAAATGGCGTTTTGTGCATTTATGGTAGGTTTCTGAACCAGTGTCTGACCACTGATGGAAGTAATTAAAGCAAACCCAATGCACTGGAAGCCTCCATTGGCTATCAAAAGGGTATTTCCAGGCTCCAGCAAATTCTTGGAACAACGTGAAATTCTTTTGGCTGGCTGCCTGCCTGCCTAACAGGAAGTGGAGGCAGCTGTGACCATCTCTTCCGTTTCCACCATGGAACCATATCTCTTCATCAGTTTTGATTGTTGCTTTCCACAGTGGTTCGGCAGTTAGACCCACACAAGTTTACTATCACCATAAACATTTATTACAGTCTTTATTGAAAAAGACTTCATCTATGATGAGCATGGCAGGAATGAATGAATGCATGTACCATAATCCGCCAGAGAATTGGCGCACACCCAGATAAATAACAAAGCCATGAATCACTTAAAAGTTTCTAACAAGACTGCTGAAAATGTGGCTAAAGTGAATATGAAACAGTTACAATACACTATGCACAAATCTGACAACCAAACTGTAGGAACCTCCCTGAACCAGCTTTGGACCATGACAAACTGTTTAAGCCACAAAAGGCAGCATTTCTCCCCTTAAATTATTTCAAGTTCTTAAAAAGCATTAAGATTCACAGTTAGGCACTTCTTCATATATGGCCAGAATCGGAACGAATTGAAATCAGTGGAAAAACTCCCCCTTACTTTATCAGGCCCATGGGCACAATGCACATGTCCAGATGAGCATGCATATGCAGTTTGCAGCACCTCAAACCTGTTTGTGGCACCACAAACTGCGCACTGTGAATGTACAACTGTGCACCATGCAGTGCCAAAATTTGACACCAGGATGTCCTGGTGTAAAAAAGAAGTTGCAAAAAGCAGTGCAGCACGTGGCAGCAGCTTGCACTGCCAGAAACGGAGCCTGGCTGTCCAGAGCCATGCTCTGGCTGCCAGCCAGGCTCCTTGAAGCCAGACTGGCACTAGTGCTGCCCTGAGAGGACCCCAGGCAAGGCACTAAAATGTGGCCCTTCCTGGTTGGACGAGGCTCCTGTGATGTCACACCAGGTATATAAGAACTGCTCTCTAAGGTTCTCCCACTTTCTCCTGGGGCTGCTGAGAGCTGCATGGCTACATTGGGACCAGAAGACCTGGTCCCCGTGGGGGGAGGAGGAGTCACACCCCCTGTTCATGGAGGCAAGCAAACACTATTTGCAGGGAAGTCTCCGGTACAGGGAGACAAAGTCTGTCTTGTAGTTTGAGACTCCTATTCCCTCTCTCTTTTCTTTTTTCCTTAAGTGGGTTAATGCCATGGAGGTATTAATCCCTGAGCAAACTACCCAGGAATAGGTCCTGGCAGTTACTGGCTACAGGGGCCTGGCCCCCCCTGTTTTGAAACTGTATAGTCTCAGCTTGGGGTATAGGTGAGATGATGTCCAGGCTACAGCCCTAAGCCCGGGCCTTTTTTATCTGCTATTTCTACTACAGCTATGGTGTTTCAGCCTAGCTGCATGGCTGAACCCCAGTTATATGTTCAGGTCTCAATGCAGTATGGGACTGGCAGCTTTTGCTGCCCAGTTCAGGCCCAGTGAGGTAGCCCTGCTCTCTCCTTAGAAGTTTTGTTTTTTTTTTTGTGTCAGTTTGTGCACAGCAGATTGAGACTAGGAGTATAGGGGTGTAGCATGCTGTCTGGAGCCACAGTTAACCCCTCCAGGCCACCATGTGGAAGTGGGGATCAACCTAATGCATTGCAGGGACCAACAAGGTACCCCTTGCAACACAGAAGGACCCGTGCTCTCTAGCAGCTTCCTGCAGCCCAGCAAGCTCAAGGGACTCTCCAGTGAAGTCCCCTCTCTAGCCCATTGCTGAAGGGCAGATATAAGGGTGCAAACCCCTGAAACTGCCTTTGTACGAGCCTTAAGTCCAAGACTGCGTGGGCATGGGTGAAGCCTCCCCAAGATGGTGCAATCTGTGAACTATACCTTGGTAGTATTTTAAATTGTATTTAGTGTTTTTCTTTCCTTTGTCTTAGTTGTCTGTAATGAATTTATCCTCCGTGTTTACACTCCTTGCAAGGAGGGAGTTTTGTTAATGCAGGACACTCTAGTAATCTATTTAGTGGTCTGGGTGGGGCGTTGAGCCAAAGTAAAATATATTTAGGCCCCACAATTGAACCTGGCCCTTGTTGCTGCTGACAAGTGCCCAGCAAAAGGGTTACATATACAACAAAACAGGTGAAACATTTAACTTTAAAATTACAAGCAAAGGAAATGAAATGTGTTTTCCCTACAGGAGACATTAAAAAATAAACACACACAAAACAAAAATGAAACAAACAATGCCCCCGCTACCAAACGAACAGAAAAATCCCAAAAACCCAAAACACCCCACCCTCTGCCCAACACCCCAATTCAGCTGCCTCCAAAAATATGCTCTGTCTTTGTCCTGAGAAATCTATGGAATGCCATATGACCTGAGAAACCCCATGTCCAATTTGTATTCACTTTGCAGTTAGACAGAAAATTTTAACCAATGCAGGAGATGGAAACTATGCTTTTTTTTTTTTTGTGAAAAGACCACCCCATTTTTCTTCAAGTCCTACTTTAAGATTCACTTCTATTAAATATTACTTAGAAGAGTTTCAGATTTTATCTGCAACCCACAAACCTGAATTTCACCCAGTGAAAAAAAACTGCAAGTAGAAATAAGCGCCCTTGCAAAGAAGTAGTGGCAGCCCAGGTCTGAAAATCTGGCCATAAATGACTTGACCAAAGGGATATAGTAAGTTAGCACCCAGGTATGGTCTTCTGGCTGCAAGTCTTGTGCTTTTAAACCCCAAGCAGGACTGGCCTGTTGTGAGATTCTTCACGACTTATCTACCTCTGGCCTGGATGAGAATGAATTGGAATGTATGAGGTCTGAAACAAGCTAAGAGATAAGCCATGAGATCCATTACCTTTAGCTTGAATTCCAGTTCTGCCCTGTGGTTACTTTTCTCACAGTCAATGGTAACTTTCCCTCCAAGCTCCATTGTCATGGTACCATATAAAATTCCTGAAAGACAAACCAAAAAACCCACAATGAAGTGAATATAGTATTTGCAGAGGCAATGGGTCAACTCTGGACAACCTTGCTAAACTGCTGAAAAAATTGTGACTTCCAGGAAAAAAAATTGGCCCTACAACATAGCCCAGAAACATCCATTCCTTACTCTACCTATCAAGACACAATAAATCTTTCCAGTGGAGTTTAGAGATATTCAAGGAAAGAGGTCACTCAAGGAATGGTGGATTCACAGAAGATGTGAATAATGGCAGAGGGTCTGAAAAGAGGCAAAAGAGAAGAGTAAATGTCTATAGAAGCAAAAAAAAGGAGAAAGCCTTTTGTCCCAGGATTCTACAGACATTCATGTTCATTGTCCTGCTTCAAGTACCTGTGAGCTAAGTTTACTGGATAAAAACATGTTAACTGTCTCTTCCCCCTCCCCACACACACACCTGTAATTTAAATGCAGCTCATTTAACTTAACTGGGATTAATTCAAGGACAAGCCTGGCAGGATGTCTGCTCTCCCTTGCCACCTACTGGCAGAAAAGTACCAAAACAGCTGTATGTGTAAGGGGCTATGCTGCTCCTATTTTCATCCAGGGCAAAAGCTGGGACAAATCAGGACTGCCTCAAATAAGACCTCCGATTACAGCCATCACATTTTCAAACATGTTCAGCAAGCAGCAGTTCCATTTATTTCAGGAGCTGTGGTCTCCTGAATAGTGAATACCTAGTCCAGACGTAAGAATGAATTGGGGAAGAGAAGGGTTTTTATTAAGATATTGTACATTCTCTTCTAGTAAAGAATACTTCAATGATGACTGAAATTTCCCTATTGTCATGCACACATTTTCTGAAAAGTTCATTTGAGGGTGAAAGCAGACTGGTTAAACTTTTAATTGAGCCTAACTTGCATAAATGGAACTTTTCCACCCAGGGGACACTATAACACATTTTTATCCTCCTGTGCATTATGAATTTTCATTTCTACCTGGGAAAAATGTTACAATCTCTGCTTTCTCCCTTGCCCAAGGAAGGGCATGTGAGCCTGAAAGCTCGCAAATATTTTTTTTTGCAACAATTTAGTTGGTCTAAAAAAAAAGACAACACCTCTGCCAAATGTTCTGCATTTTTCAGCTTATAGACCAACATGGTTAAAACCTGTATCCCTGCTACAAAGAATGTAATTTACACTAGCTATCATTTCCTAAGTGGTCTCCACTCAATATGCCAAAACTATATACTCAACTACTGAAAAAGCTTGGTTTTATACAGGCAGGCCAAATATCAGCTAATTATAGAATTCTGAGGAAAGATTCCAAGTTTAGTGTTGAATCAGCAGTTCTGCCACTGACTTTAGTGCATATTTGAACCAGAATAATAAAACCAAAATTGGCTTGTACTATTTAAAACCAAGTCAAAAAGCAATCTCACTTAAGCTGATTTTTAAAATATGGTATTATAGTTTCAAGATCCTTTACCTATGCAAATATGGACTAACAGGGAAATTGCAGGAGAAGGTAGGGATATATTTAACTCCTTTATTCTTAAGGCACTAGATAATTCATTAAGAACTTCTAGTTGAACATTAAGCATTTCAGTTATCAATCATCACAAGCCAGAAACTCATGGACACCTTACCTACAGCACATGAGTGGAGTATTACTAGTTTCTCAACAGCATTAACTATGAGTTTGCAATGAATTTACTTCTGCTCTCAGGCATTCCTGTACAAACCTAAATGATTTCGATGAGAGTAGCTGGATGTCCAATTATCTGCAGTCCTCATGGTGAGACACATGGCTTATTTCCTAGGCAGTGTTAGGGCAATGCTGTAGCCATGACAACCCAGAATTGAGGCAACGATTTTTTTGGGGGATGATATCTTTTGTTGGACCAACTGTGCAGTTAGAAAAAAAAGTTAGACAGGCTTTCAAATGCAAGATATGCAAGGTCATCTGATACAGAATGTCTTGCATTTGGAAAAAAAAGCTAGACACGCTTTCAAATGCAAGACATTCTTCAGATAACCTTGTATGTCTTGCATTTGAAAGCTTGTCTAACTTTTTTCCAACTATGCAGTTGGTCTGACAAAAGATATCACCCCCCAAAAATCCTAGGATTATAAATGCATTTAGTGTCTAATTATTTCAATGTGGGAAAGGTGTGTGGAAAATGCTGCAGGACTAATTACAGTTCTACAACAGTATATCCATTTGCTTCCAACATCCTTTCTTAATGCTCCTCATATCTTACCTTTGCAGTGGGCATATGGCATAGTAATAATGTAATCCTCACTCCTGTTTAGGAACGTAAGCTTGGCTTTCCCATCCAATAAAGCAGAAAGCGAGTTACCTAAGAGTTGAAAAGTACAGGTCAACGCATCTCTCCAAAGTTAAACATAAATCTTTTAATGGGGAGACAATGATTTTGGGTATCAACCAACTACTAACTGAGGAGGAAGAAAAGTATCTAGGTACTAGCCAGGTTTGATGCAATAAGGCATTTCCTACACTCATGGTGGATTTTTACCCATCCTGCCAAGTCTTTTTTCTTCTTTACAAAATTCATCCAGTTTGATGAGCATTCCATAAACACTAAGGACAGCACTGGTTAGTCCAGTTTCAGCCAGTGTAGCTACTTGATGCACATCTGTCTCATGAGACCAACTACTGTATTTACTCAAATATAACACAAGATTTCTTTCCCCAGTCAGCATGGGGGGAAATGCTTCTCGTCTTACATTTGCAGACAAGGAAACCTCATCAAATACACTGTCTATCAATAAACTGCTGCCAACAGCAGCATGTGCTCGGTAATGGAAACCAACTATGGAATTGATTAAATGCAGCCAACACTGAACATGACTATAACATACAGGCCTATATTGGGCAAATATGGTGGGTGGGTGGGTGTGCGTGTGTGTGCAAAAAAGGATACTTGTGTCCCCAGGAAGGAATGGGCATCAGTCCAGAGGCACTGCAATACCAGGCTGGCACTTGGAGAGGCTGGAGCAAGTTCCAACGCCCTCCCTTGGTGCCAAAAAATGGTGACGGGAACCATTTTTTCCCCCCTGATCCTTACATCCCCCCCCCCAGGTGTTCCCTCCACAGGGTACTGGCACTGGGCTTGGAGGTACTGCAATATCAGGGCCAGAGCCAGCCTTGACACCCTCCCCTTGCTGCCAAAACCACTTGATCTACGGGAAGCTACCACAAGAATAAGTTAGTGCCATCCATCTAAGTAACTCACATGGTAGTGCCCATTGTACTTCATCCCCCTCAGCACAAACTCTTTTCCAGCCCACGGTGAGCCATTATACTTCATACATTTTGATGTCCACTTCAGTCCTACAGCTGAGCTGTTCCTTTCTTTCCCAATTTAGGAACAAAATTTATGGGTACCTGTAGTAAGTTGCCTATAATAAACAAGCTATGGTGCATATTGTATAAATGCAGTGCCTGGAAGCAATAAACTCCAGTACATGTGCCCAGGACTACAGCATGTAGAGCTGGGTCAGAGCAGCCCTGGCTGGCAGGGGACTTGGGGAGGCGAGGGGAAGAGGCACAGCTGCTCTGACTCAGCTCAACATGCTGTGAAAGTGCTGGCTGGGGTTTGATGATGCTCCAGCGCAGGGCTAGCCAGCAGGCAACGCCCCACACTGAAGCACCCCTGTGCCACAGCCAGCCACATCAGTGCCTACATGTGTGGTGCTGCACAGTAAAAGAGACTCTACAGCAAGATATCTGGAAGCGCTATCCTGCTGCAGAGTTAATTAGTTTCCTGCAGCCTAATAGATTGCACTGTAGATGTCAGACGTTTACTACAGAACTAATTAGTCTATTCCACAGTAAATGTCTTGCATAGATATGCCCAGTGTTTTCACATTTGTCCCTTTCCCCCTAATAATTAGATTCTATATCTGGAAAATTGCAACAAATATATACATTTTCCATATATAGAATCTCATTATTGGCAGGGGTGGCAGGGCAGTCTTATATTCAAGTAAATGAAGTAATTCCAAATAGTGTTATGTTTTTCAAGGCCAACAGAAGCACTTTTCACGTGATGTATATTGACAGATTTGTGGCTGAAGATCACAGAAAGCAGAGGTACTGAAGCAACTATTCTTACCAGGGGCTGTGCATCTTGGCAATCTGGGGTAGACACCTAGGCCTTTGCGAGTGCAACTTTGATAATTACACAAAGTAAGCATATGTCTGAGACCCTGTGAATTCCCATCAGATGTTTGTCCAAAGTCCTGCCACTCTATTTATATGAAGGTCTTAGGGGAGTCCTCAGCATCAAATCTCAACCTTGTCAAACTATTATTATTATTATTAGTCAAGTAGTTGCTACTGTAATAATTTATGCATGTGCTGAAGGAGATGGGCTTGGCATGTGTGTCTCTAAGAACAGGATTTGGTCCTCTAATTATGGTACCCTGTATGGATAGCACAATAGCAAGATTTCAAGCATGTATGTTTTCTATACATAATAGTTTTCCCAACTATCTTGGAGGTAGCTACCATTGGATTCTCTACTCCTAAAGGAGCTACGTAGGCTATACTACAGAGTCCAACTGGCAACTTTTTTGCTCTTAATTTTTCATGAGATGCAGGCAGGACTAAGAACTCCACCAGAGAAACACCACCACCAATAGGTCACTTTGAGGATGTTTAGGTTTGATGTCTTACCATAAAACTTTGACTTAGCTAGTATGCTGCCAGTAACACAAAACCCATCTTTCCTATTACTGACATGAAAAGCTGATACTGGTGGGTGATGAGAAACCTACAAGAAAAAACAAACAAACAAACAGCTAAACACACCATTAATGATTAATGATGCTCCTTGCAATCCATCTGAGGTGAAATGTGCAAATTGGCCCTCAAACAATAGAACAAGTGCTAGCACAAACCTCTGCAGATGGACCTTTTAAAAATCAGATTTACGTTACTGGCAAACTGTTAGGGCCATGTGATCAGCTGGGGGAGAGCTGACACGTTCCTGGACCACGATGAAGGAGATCTCCATTCTGTAGAGTCACTCTTCCTACTGTGACTTCAAGCAAGGTCACCCCAACTGGAACTCTAGCACTGCAAATAGTTCTTCAGGGTTCAGGGACAAGAGGCCCCCTCAAATAAGCATTTGCAGCCCTAGTGCACGGAACAGAGCAGCACTTTAAATTACAAAAAGATCTGAAGTTTTCTTCTTCTACTTATAGACATGTCTGGGGTAACAGTGTTTTCCTCTCTGAAAACATGGTAAAAAATTCACAGAAACACAAGCCCAGCCATCAGATCTCTGAGGCAGCACTTCCCACTGATATTCAGACAGATTTTTGAGAAGCACAAAACACCTTTAACAAGCACTTATTTTGCATTTTAAAAAAGGGCAGAACTCATTTGAATATCTGTCTTAAATTTGGGAGTGGAACAGGGGGTATTGGGGCTACTTAAAATCTGGTCTTATATCCAGAAGTCTCTTCTTCTTTGAGCAAGAGAGACTTGCAGCCAAAGGAATAAGATTTCTTTATAATAGGCTAATAGACTTGCAAAACCACAAGATTCTGCAGACAGACTCCATGACAGTATATGAACTACTTTATATCCCAGATTTTGTGCACACTGGATTTTGATGCTCACCAGTGTTAAATGCCTGGACATACAGCACAACTTGAGACCCTTATTTCAATCTGTGTAGACATACCATTGATTCCATCATCACCTCCATAAAAAGTGATGTAGTGGTAGAAAAGATGAGGATCAAGAAGACTTGATAATCAAGCGGGAAGAATTGGCTTGAAAGCAAATTAAAGGATTTAGATGCTTAATTTTAATAGGGATTCAAATCACTTCAGCAGAGAATTTAAAAAAAACTGCTAAACACATATATTCTGAAAGAGCTAATTATTCACTTTTTTTAACCCGTACAGCAAATAGGGATAATTATTTCATTTACACCTGACCACCTCAATCAGAAGGTATACCTAACAGCAGAATTTGATTATATGTTTCGTACTGTACATGAGAGCAATGCTTCTACGTACAATACACTTCATTACAATAAGCAAGTGATGGGGCAGAGTTCAGAGGACAGAAGGTCTCTAAAACCTGCTAACAGGTTAGCGTTGTGGGTCAAGAATCTACTGCTTGCATTGCTAAGATCCGGGTGTCGCGCTGTAGGTCCCTGCTAAAGATCAGCCTTCTTGTCTCAGTACTGCTCATCATTTAACAAATAGCATGGAAGGATTTTATCCTAGAAGGACTCCAAAGAAGTCCTGTTATAGCAAAACAGTAGGCTATGATACGCAGGATAAAGCACAGGGAAAAAACTTCACATACCATGACTAGTTTGTAGACATTGCTTACTGTTGATATGTGAGCATATGAACTGGTTTCTGGTACTAAAAAGGAGTAAGATTTAATTGCTCCAGTGCTTCAAAAGGCTTCGACTCCAAACAAAGCCGCTTACCTGTTCTGCTATGTAAAACGTGTGACTGTTGGTCTGTGGGTGAAACCAACAGCAGCGAAATGTCTCGCCCAAAATGGGATTATATGGCTTTTTTATTCCCTGCACAATATAAAAGACATTTACATTATTTTTAAACAGTCACACTCCCACAGCACTCATACACCAAACAGCTTTGGTAATACTCTGGGGGAGGATATGACCCCAACAGTCAAACTGGCTTTCATTTGTAGTAATTAGCTTGTTTTACAAATAGGGAGACAGTAACTTTCCGCAAAATTTTATAGCAAGGCAGAGTCAGTGACTAATATCTGACTCACTTCCCTGCTCTAACTACCTCCGCCTGATCCATGGTTTGACCTGCTGCATAACCAATCATTATATCCTACTGATAAAAGCTTTGTAAGGGAGTCAAGCTTTCTTATTGCCACCACCCAGAGCAGGTTCATTCAGCTACAGAATACACTGACATAGTACCATAAGGAAATAGCCTCCCAAATAATTGCATATTTATTCTATTTACCACATGACTGGCTCAACGCCTCCTGCTTGTCCAGTGGAAGAAGTGAGCCAGTTGCTGGTTAAGTATTTCACAGGAGGAACAAAACACTTTGTAACAACACAATACATATAAAAGCTATAGCAATAGGTGTGAACATTTCTCATATCCACAGAAATATGCAATTTCTTACCTTTGGCTTCTTATAGAAGCCTGACAAATACCATCTCAGAACCTGCTTGATTCGACTGTAGGCATCATCTTCAAGCACAGCTCTGTGGAAAAGGGAGATGGGATAATTACTCAAAATGCTTTTCATTTCACTGGATAGGGCTGATTAGAGTATTCAGTTTTACACTGGGGCAGGGATGCTCAGTCTCCAGCTTGTGGGCCAGATCTGGCCCACAGAGCTGCGTCTCCTTGTCCGCAGGGCTCCCTACATGTTCAGAAATTTGGCAGCAGGGAATGGTACCAATACATCATTGCCACTAAGCCTCAGGATCCATGGGGAACCCCAGGCTCTGTGCGCTGAATCCAGCGCCTGATCCCAGAATACAGGGTCAGGCACTGGCACCACTGGGCCCAATTCCAGCAGGCAGGGGCAGGAGGGAGTGGTGCTGTTCCCCAGGACCCAATCCTGGCATGTAGGGCAGCAAAGGCAAAATGCTGGGCCCCAGGGCCCAATCTGGGCCACAGACAGGGCCCTGTGACACTCATCTAGCATTTACATGGCCAAAAGGGCAAGTACCACTGCACTATAATAATACTATTGATTTCAGTGGCGAGAGACCAGCATAAAACTAGATTGGTGAGTCAGGTCCTATGTCTTGCTCTGAAGCTTCTAGTGAAAAGTAAAGGTCCCTTTCCCAGATGAAACAGTTCTGTGGTGTATGTACCACACGTGCATGCCCATGCATACATCCCTCCCACGCTCCACACACACACAAGCAGTGGGATTCCTAAGGCCTGACTAATTGTCAAGGCCCCTATAAAAATCTAAAGGCAAAAATGAGAGACACTATCCTAAAACTCTTGCATTATGGATGTCATATGCACTAGAATTTTACATTCTCAACTGCAAAATTGAGTTATCCCACCCCAAAAAAATCCAACCCATCTTGCATTTTTTACGGGAAATCAAGCATTAAATTGTCTGAGCCCTCTAAATCTTCCTAGCTTCAGACAGAGCAGAAGCAAATGTTCATCATCATCATAGCAGCCTTCAAATACCCAAAGGGTGGTTCCAAAGAGGATGAAGCTAGACTGCTCTCAGTGGTGGCAGATGGCAGAACAAGCAGCGATGGTCTCAAATCACAGCAAGGGACATAAGTGACTGGTAGGGGGTGCACAGGGGTGCATGTGCCTCCCCAGTGGGGCCGGTGCCCCTGCAATGGCCAACACTGATGCCGTCAGTAGGGCTGGTGCCCTGCCTGACAGGGCCTCCGCCATCAGCATCTTCTGCGGGTGCCCCCCCCAGATTCAGGAGGCACCAGTTGCTCATGGCAAGGGAAGTTTAGGTTAGATATTAAGAAAGAAACACTCTCTCATCAGGCAGATCTTAAAGCACTGGAATAGGTTACCTACAGAGGTTGTGCAAACTCCATCCTGGGAGGTTTTTAAAACCTGACTAGACAAAGCCTGGTCTGGGATGATCTAGTGGGGATGGTCCTGCTTTGAGCAAGGGGTTGGACTAGACCTCCTGAGATCCCTTCCAACCCTCATTTTCTACTATTCCATATTCCCAACCTCATACAAAACTGGAGATCTCTTGAGATGGAGGTTCTTACATACAGTTAGGAGCCTCTGGACCTCATAAGGCATTTTCTGATGATAATCTCAAGCCTCCTGAAGCAGAAGACAGTGAGTTCCACATTTATAAATAGTGAAACTGTGCCCAACAGGCAAGCTTGAAAGTGCACTGGGAAAGCAGTGGAATAATGTGACCTACTCACATGATATATAAAATTCCATACTTTTTAAATCTAAAAAGAAGACAGCATATTAGGAACTTCAGCCCATACTTATAAGCACATATTGAATATAAAATGTGTGCGAAATGGGCCATATTCAATTCAGATTTGACCCAAATCGGGGACAGCGATTTGATTTGTTGATTCGGATCACTGCCCCCATTTGATTCAGCCAAATCCGAATCTGAAGATTTGATGCCGATTCAGAGAATCAATGATTTGGCCATAGACACAGCTTGAAATGTTTTTTCTACATACCTCGAGGTACCAGGCATGGCTTATGAATGCTGCAATGCTGGGGTGGATGAAGCATCCCACAGGAGCATGGGGGTGAGGTGGGGTGGGGGGTGGCCGTGTGCTCCCCAGTGGACTGGAAGTGCTTCTGGTCCACTTCCATGCTGGGGACACCCCCACATTTCTGTGGGTTGCTCCATCTGCCCCAGTATCGCAGCATTCATGAGCCACCTGCTACCTTGAGGTATGTAGAAAAAACATTTAAAGCTGTATCTATGTCCAAATAATCAAATCTTTCTGAATCTCTCCAAATAGATTCAGAGGGCTCCAATTCGATTTAGAGAGATTAAAGCGTCTCCTGATTCGATTTGGATTCGGAGTTTTGGTTGCCGAATTAAGCTGAATCTCTGCTGATTCAAATCAGCAACCAAAGCTTCGAATAGCCCTATTAAATATGTTCTACTATCTCTGCAAATAGGGTGCCTCTACCCATAGGAAATAACATGCAACTCCCCAGTCAACCCTGATATTGTTTTCAGTTGGCAACTCTGCTGCAGCTTATTCTCCTGTAAGGGTTTTTTTCCTGTGCCTCCTTTTATATCAGTACACCAGAAGGTGGAGTAATATTGTTACTAGTAGCCATACAGACTACCAGCTTTTTGATCCATTCTAGCCAATGCTGGAGGGGTGGGCTCTGAGAGCAGCGTCTAGCACATTCCCATTTTCTTTGCTTTCTCCACATCTGCCATTTTCCACTGGGAACCATCTGGCTTTAAAAGGTCACAGGAGCTGATGGTTGACATGATTTACAGATCAAACTAGAGACTCGTGTATTAAGAAGACTTCACCAGCATACAAATGTGTCAGGGAGGCCCAGCCTAATACTTTCACACGTGTTCATGCGGCTGCCGAAAGTGCAGCTTACTGGGAAAGTAGGTCAGCATGGTAGTAGTAATCAGAAAGTTTGTTGAGGAAAGATCGTGGTTCCAGGATGAAGGTAGGTAAAACCACTCGGGACAAGTCCATTCCAGGGCGCAGCTGCTTCAGCAGAATCCACATCAGACTCTTGTTTTCATCAGAGACCGTTTCTGTTTGGGAGGTTTCACCAGTCTGAATAGGGGAAGGGGAAACAAAACCACAACCAAAAATCAAGCAAGCAAGGAAGCAAGCACACACAATGTGAAAGGTGGCAATTAGATAACAGCCATTTACTAGATGTGCACATAGCTATAAGGGAACCGACCTAGATTTTAGGCTTTATCATGGTCATTGGTGCAAATCAGGCCCACATGAGTAAGGAGCAAAATCATCAGAGTAGTGTATCCTGGTGAAGTTTGTGCCTGGTGGGCATTCTTAGCAGTGGCTATAACCAGTTTTGCTGCTGTTGACAAACTTAGCAGATAGGCCAATGACTAACATGGTAAAGAACAATGGAAGTGGTCCTTTGAGTATAGGAGTGAGAGGGTGAGGTAGGACTTGTGTACCTGAGTGTCTGCCCTGTCATCATTCCTGCACAAACATAAGCTTACAGGCCAGCATCCTTCACCAAGAGCAGAAGTAGACAGAGTAGTAGTCATGGACCACATTCTGCTTTTAGCTACATGCAACTGACTTCAGTAGAGTTGCATCAGGTATAACAGGCCAATGAGCTTAAACTTTCAAACACTATCAGCTATCAGGTCTGGTGTCCAATGCCCATCTTAGGCATTAGACTTTTTGATGGAGGAAGGAAATTCAGCAGCTATTTATATTAGGACTTCTGCTGCTTTAATGCCTCAGGCAAGAGACTTCTAACAGGGAATTGCATAGGCCTGCTTCTGAAATACTACTTTACTTTAGGAAAAGAGTTGTGCAGCTTTTTCATACACCAGCCTCTTATTTTTATTTGATGCAAATTGATATAGCTAATTTATACCAATGGAGAATCTTCCCACGTAGCTTTTGGCTCCTGATCATCCACTTAACTAATGTTTACCCCTACAATAAGAACCCAGGTCTGAGGTGAAAAGAAAAATCAACAAGGAAGCCTTTTTCATTCTGTTAAATATCATCCTGCCAGCTTTGTGATGGACACTCAAAATGGACACAGCTTGAGCCTCGGAAAAAATGGAAACCACAAGAGAACTTACTACAGCGCTGGTAGCTAGGATTACCTCCGGCAGCAATCTATTCCATACTGCCCAAGCCCCCAAGGTTTGGAATAGATCACTGCCAGACAGAGGTGGTTCAAGCACCTACTCCGAATGCCTTCAAAAGACATTTAGGATCCCACCAAGATGTTCATCTTGCTGGGATCCTATGATCCCTGCTGACTTCCTGGCCCTTGGGCAGGGGGTTGGACTCGATCTTCTGAGGTCCCTTCCAGCCCTAATGTCTATGAAATCTATGAAAATACATAGGAATCTGTCAGCACTTTCATTTTTCACTCAGTTTTTCAGGTAGTATTTCTTGATAATACAAATTAATTCTAGACTGGACTTGATACAAAGTCTTGCCTTAGAGAGCTCAGGATGGGAGTTGCATTCAGCAGGAGATGAGGGGGAAGAAAGCTTGCAAATAATTTTGTTTGGCTTCTTAAAATGTATTACCAGTGGGGATGCCTTTCAGCTCCTATAATTCAAAAGCAAGTTTTCCTAACTAACAGTCCACCTTTCACAGATATGGGATTTACGATATGGTATTATTCTGTGTTCAATTCTGGCAGGCACAAAAATGTCCCCACAACTGTTTGTGCCTGCAAGTTTCCAGCACGGATATGGAAGCTCAGATAAGGCAAAGCTGACTGTTATAAAAATGTAAATCTATGCTTGCGTATGGTCTCTCTGCACCAAGTGAGCTTCTATAGTAGTGCTGGAAAATTGGAGGTGAAGTTGTGCCTGAAAAGATTGGTCCATCATGTCTAAATAGCACCAACTGCAAGGCATAAAGCATGTATCCAGTTAGTTTAGGAGGCTGTTCACACATCATCCCAGGTGCTAACTGCATTATTGCCCATGGCACCCCTCTCCCTCCCGTAATGTCACCATCTGGGTGAAAACACTACAAGTACATTCCTTCCGCCTGTTCAGAGTGACAATCTAGGTGGAAGCCTACTCCTCACGGCCAAGAATCTAAGAGCATCTAAGGGCCAAAGCTGTATATAATGTCCTGTGGAATGCATAGCGCATCCAAACCCAGCCACTCTGCTGCCAGGCCTTACTTCTAGCTACATTCATGATTAAAACAGTAGCTTCACAGAAACCAAGTATAATTCCACAGCCTTGTGCTATAAATTTTAAAGTCTCATTTAAAAAGTAGAAAGGGACCCATGTTTTCTTTCTAATGTCACCTATTAAATATTTATTTGGGTCCCAAATCCACAAATGCCAATGTATCAATTTGCTTATGTCTCTCTGACACTTTAAAAATGAGAATTTATCATTTGATAAGTGTTATAAATGCTAGTTTACATGCTGATTTTGTTGTTTGTGGTTTATTCTTAATCTGAACTCAATATTCTTTGTTTGAGAAAGGGGAATAATTTGCCATCTATTAGGCCTTGAAGAGATGAGAAGGACTTTAGGAGCAGAAAAATAGCTGCCTCTAACTGTTTTCAAGCACACATTCTTCCCCAGGAAATAGGCAGAAAAGCTTCAGAAATCACAGGGCAGAGCAACCGGGGTTGTAGCTATGGATGTAACAGCACTGAAGCAAAGCACTGATACAGACAAAGCCACAGTTTACGTTGGTGTGTCTTATTTTTCTTTGAAACAGGGATTAAACTGTACAAGCAAATCATAGTTTATAGCTGCTGACTGGGGGTGTTTGAAACAGGCCCTATTCAATTCAGAATCAGGCCTGAATCAGGGACAGTGATTTGATTCGTTGATTACTCTGGAGAACACATAACACCAGCAGAGTCTCTCTATGCCTGAGGAAGAGCGTTTGTGCTGGAAAGCTTGCAAAGACCTTTTTCCCAACATTTCAGTTGGTCTAATAAAAGATAAGTACATCTACCCAAAGAACTTTGCCTGCCTGGGGATAGGTATGGAATAGCTAAGTCACTATAAATTTGTACTCGCAGGTATTTCCTCAGGGACCTGTACTCTGTCATCACCAAGCATTTAAATTCAGAACTTAAAAACAGGCTGGCTTCTGACCTCGTCTCTCCCAGTGTTAGGTTGGAGGTCTTCCACTGACTCCTTGTTTCTCAGTCTCTTGAAGGCTCAGATCAAGTGTATTCTGGCTGACTCAACCTCCATGCCCCCCCGCTTCTTCCCCCTCCAGTGATGTCAGTTCCATGAGCTACTTATAAGTTAGAGAAGTCACAATGTAAAAAAAGGTCCTTATGTATGCAGATACATTCATGTCCAAATTTTAAACTGCATGAGCAATGGCTTTCCAGCCATTTAGGAAAAATTGCTCAGGTACTGTTAAACACACACAGGGTTCATCTTTATTCATATCAAATAAAGAGAAATATCATATTTTGCATCCTGCCATGGACTGAAGCATCCTATTTGGTGGGGATACCTGCCCTGAATGATAATTCCCCTCCTGCTGTCTTTTGAAACAACTGTGCAAATGCTACATGACTCCTTAATGCAATGCCTAGTTGAAGCAATCACTGGTTTTGGAAATATGCCAAGGGCCAATACCAGAGCTGCTGTTCCTAATGAATGATTACCGCACAAGGACAATTCAACAGAATTTGGCATAAACCCACACACAGTATTGCTTGTAAAATATCTCAACTCATAGAGTAGTTTTTACCTTGTCCCTTGTCCAGAAAGCTGACTAGATGCTAGGGACTGCATGAAGAAAGAAAAAACCAAAACAACAACAACAACAAAAACCACTCTGACTTTAGAAAGTGTTCTGTGGAAATAGTTTAGATTTTATTTTTTATTTTACCTCCCCGAATTCCTCGTAGATCTGTTCGATATAGGTTGTCCCTTTCCTTTCCTGAGAGGCCTCCCCATGGGTCTCAGACTGGTCACTCTCACTTTCGTTCGTCTTCCGGCTGTTCTCGTGAGTCTCATTCTCAGACTCCTCTATGTTGTCTCTCTCAGACTTGTCAGAAAAAGCGTCATTTTCCAGATGGTGGTGGTTTTCCAGGGCTGACTCATTAAGACTGAAACACAGTTTGTTATTTTTCCTGTTTGATTTATGCATCTGGATTGTCAAAAGGTGTTTTAGTGAAGACAATCCCCCACCCTCCTCTAATCCTTGTGAGCCAAAGCAAAGACTGTAAACAGAAAAAGCAAGCAAGGAAGGAACCTGCAGAAATGCCCAGTTCACACCATACAAGCAGTAAGACATTTAGGTCAAATTTCTCCTCTTCCGTCTTCATTTTGTGGCTTCGCTGCATATTCTATACTAGGGCTAGGTAGAAATGTTCAACAAGCCCAAGGTAGAATTGATCTAAGTTATGTGGTTTTCTAGATCAGTAACAAACAGAAAACACATTTACAGTTTTGGTGGGGCAGGGGGAGGGGAGGGGCGCAAATCTTAGACTGGGTTCCACCTTTTTTAAAATCAGTCTATGCATGCTGAACTTTATTCTGTTACAGGTATAGGCTGCTTTCTGATGTCTTATACTGGTAAAAGTGTAATGTCTTTACTTGGCCTTGATTTTTTATTCAGAATGCCCATTGACTTCAACCAGGAGTCTTCATACAGACTAAATGCAGAATATGCAGCAGTTGCTGGATTTAATTGAGTAGAGACCTTCAGTGTGAATCAAAGGAGATTGTTTGCCCTAAGAACAAGCTAAAAGGAGGCCAGGAGGAGGACACAAGAAAACACTCCCCCACCCCCCCCCAAAAAAAAAAAAAAAAAAAAAGATTACTACCACTACATTTCAGTGAAAGATGACGAAACCAACCCTATAAAAGGCTAAAAGTACATGTAATAAAATTGAGATAGAGGGGGCAAATTAAAACTGATAAATGGAAATTGTTAACCCAATGCCCAAGTGTCTTGTGGAGCTTATTGCTGCCAGATACCCAAGACCAATGATTCAAGAACAAGACTCAGACATTTGTTTGCAACAAAAATGTATAGAAATACAACAAAAACTAAACTCAGGAAAGGATATTAACCTGCATACTTTAGGGTACTGACAAACCTCCAAAAATGAGGATTAGGAGGAAATTCTTTCTAGGGGGTAGGTTATACTTTATACTGCCTATGGTATCTTCCTTTGATCAAGCTGGTACTTGTCATGGGTGGGCTGACAATACTGGATTAGACAGACTGCCACTCTGACCCAGTAGAGTAGGACCTACATTCCTGCTGAAGTTTACTTGGAATAGCAACTGCGTCACTGCCTTCTTGTAATTGTTTTGTGCACACATAAGAAACATTTCTTTAATATGTCAGACCTGCTACCTGTTCAATTTAGGCAATCCTGCTACATCGCTGACCAAATTTCCATGCAAATTTTACCTCCTCAGGGATTATTTCAGGTAGCATTATTTCATTGACTGCCCCAATTGTTTTCCACAGATGATATTAACAGTAGAGATCATCTCTTGAGCTACGTAATTTTACCAACACACAGAAACCTTACCAGGTTTTCTTTTACAAATTCTAACAGATCCACAAACTCAGTACATAATTTAAATACACAAGTACTTTCAGCAGCACCAAGAAATATTTCAGAAAAACTAAATGGACATGAAAGGTCCAGTAGTTTACTTTGGGAGAGACCTTCCTGCTATTAGGTGCCAACATGTGACCCTGTTTCACCCTGTTCAAGTCCTGGGCGGGGGGGGGGGAGTTAAGCTATTTTTACAGCGGTATTTTGTAAAATGCCAATGCCGTCATCGTAGCCTTATGACTGTGTCACAAGCAGCAATGAGCAGGAGGCAGATCTACCCCTTTTGGCATTAACTGGTTTACAGAGCCTTGAGCAGGGTGTAAACCTGGCCTCTGGTCTTCTTTTCTGCCAAAGTAATCTTTCCCAATTTCCTCTTCTCTCTGTCTCTCCAGCTCCCCTTCCTCCTAGTGGCAGCAATGCCGGAGCAAGCCTGTCTGGCCCTGGCACACTCTGTACAAGCTACGCATTGCCAAGGGAACTAGTGACCTCCAGTGGTGGCTGCTGCATGAGGCCCTGGCCACAGGCATCTTTGTCTGCCACTTAGACTTAGTGGCAGCCTGCCCTTTCCGTGAGTAGGAAGTGAAGGAGACTCTTCCATGCCTTCCTGGATTGCCCTCGGATGCAGTCACTCTTTACTGCTGTTGGTACCCTCTTTGGCATGCTGGACTTGGACTTCTCCATGACAACGTACTTCCTCTCTACCCCATACCAAGCAGCCGAAGAGTGTGATCTGCTTCGCCAGTTTCCTGCTAGGCCAGGCCAAGATGGTGACCAAAAAAGCTGCGGAAACTAGCTTGCAGGTGCCAGCTCTAGGGATGCCCTCCAACTTTTCTGCTTCCTGGTCTGAGCACATCACATTTGACTTTGGACATTTCACCTCGCAAAAAAAGTGTGGACCAGTTTGTGTCACACTGGGCCATCAAGAGGGCATTCTGCAAGGCAGAAGACAGACAGCTGGTCCTAACATGTGTAACCCCATGAGAGGCATGGGGAAGGGGTTTTCAGTCTCTGGCAACATGGTGCTTTTTGTCACTGACAAGCATTTCATGCTCAGCCTCTGAGAGGGCCACAAATCTTTACACTGTCAGCATTTGTTTTAAAACAAGTCTCTCTCTCTCTCTCCATCTCTCCCTAACCCCTGCCTCCAGCCCCAATGCATTAGAAAGCTTTTTACAAATATAAATGCCTTCTCAAGTGGATTCTTGTTTTAACCATCTTTACATATATAAGGGAGAGACCTTCAAACAAAGTTAAGCTTTGTCAGCTAGCAAGAGATTTTCAAGTTTTCAGAACACAGAACTGGTGTCAAGTTTTAGGAGAGCTCAGTTCCCACTTGGTCACAAAAATATGGGATTATTTAAAAACTATGCAAAAATCCCTGTTCTTATGGCCAGCTTTCTGGAAGAAGCCAAAACTCAAAGCTGAGCTGTTTCAGAATTCTGGCTCACAGCATCTTTTAAGTTTGAGAGATCATCTTAGCTTTATATCATTTAAAAAATATCTTCATTATGAGGTTTTTCAGTTTCTCAGTTCAGACAAATGATTATAGGCTTAAGACCAAATAGCTAATGGCAGTTGTATTTGATCACCACTGCGCTACTATTATAAACATATGTAGTTCCAGTGAATTCCAATCCCAGGTCCTGACCTCTACATTTTGCTTTAGGCAGTGACTACCAAGCATGACTGATCACCAAGATCATCTCCATCCCAGAGCTAAGTGCATATTTGGACTTGAGACAATAAATGAAAAGCAAAAGGCAAAGAGCAGACAAGGAAATTTATCCCATGATCCTACAAAGATACCTGTTGGACAGCAGATCATGAATTAGGTGTTGACAATTCAGAGATTTGATTTGTTTCTTTGGGGTAAATGATCACCAAAATATGTCTGTGTTGGTGTATGGTTGCTAGGCTTCCTTCCCTTGTGGAAAACTTCTCCAAGGAGCATGTATACTTGAAGCAAAGGTTCATTAGATGGGCCAAGATCAATGTCTGAGAAATAGTATGTGCTTCATTTAGCATTTGTTAAATAAGCAGCTGCATGTAGTTATGTAGCTTTTTAAAAGTCTTCCCTCAAATTCAAAACTTTCAGTCATTCCTTTTTTGTTGTTGATATCTCCGCTTTCTTTTTACTCCTATTATGGTTCCTCCTTCCACAAAGCAGTAAAGAAATAAAATTCCTAAAAAAATATATATATATATTTTTACAGTATTTCAGTTATTTCCAGGGGTGGGTCTTGGGATGAGGATGGAGTTACATCCCACTTCAATTCCTGCTCCACACCAATTTTGAAACCAACTGCCTGGGAGGGGCAGCAGCATGTCTAGTCAGGCAGTGCTGAGACATTCAACTGACTTCAGGGCTCAATAGTATCTCTCTAATTTCTGCTAATCTCTCCATTCCAAAAGGTGTTAACGAACCTCTAACCTTTTTAACGGTCTTAAAGTTCCAGTATTCAAACTGCAATTTTGCTGTCTGTTAGCTAGGTCTGGCAATCTTCCCCTTCTATCACAGACCTGCAAACTGTTTTTAACTTCAACTAAAAACCTCAGCTTAGGTGTGGTAATACTAACTCAGGTATAGAAATGACTGACAGTGAAGTAGAGGTCCTGTCAAGACTCTCAGGAAAGACAGAGTTTGTTTTAAGAATAAGAGACATATTTAACTATGACCAAAGGACTAACAACAAGATATGATTTGACTATTTTTGCTTAGTTTGTGGGCTGTTGGTTTTTAACTGAATACATAAATCTAGCAAATCAAGGCATTTTCTAGTAGTTATATTTGGTTTTGCTTTGATTTTAAAATGAATAATATAGTATTAGCCCCCTAGCACATTAGTAAAACTACTAATTTATTTTTAACTGGAAAAAAATGTGTCGTGTTTTACATGTAAACAGGCATCACGTCTTTCCCCTCCCTGCGCCCTTTTCCTAGATCTGCCCACGGTTATTCCACAGCAGAGCTACAGGCAGGAAACCAGTTCATTTGAAATCACACCATATATTAATATTAGACAATAATTAACAACTGGCCTTCTAGGACACAGCCCTCAATACACTCCTGGCTAAAGAACCACTCTGGGGGAACCAGATGCTCTTCATTCTGAACAGCATACTCAACTGACTTAAATGGAGCCAGCCAGTTCTCTTCTCACGAATGATGCCAACCAGAACTGTTAAAAATGAGAAATATTTACATTACAAATAAAAACCAAGTCATGAGCCTGATCTAAAGTCAGTAAGAAAGGCTTACATTGGCTTCCAACTAGGATCTAAGGCTGTGTATAGACAAAACAAGGGGCATGTGTACATGCCACTTTAAAAGCGGGCTAAATGCTTTTGCACCACTTTAACAGTGTTGGTGTTTGCACGCATTGGTGCATTAATTCCAGCTGCTGTAGGAAATTCGCCTCAGCGGTATAAAGTGACTTGGGGCACAGAAAACTAAACTACTTCCGAGCACCGGGCTCCGTGCAGCTCAGGCACTCTGCAGAAAGCCCTGCAGGCAGCCTGGCAGCAGCCCAGGAAAGCAGACTTTGCCCAAGAAAAACGGGAGTCTGATTCCACACCCGTCCCCTGGAGCTTGCCTGCCTGCCTGAGCTGTGCAGGGGCCTGGTGCTTCCCTCCACAGCTGCGCTGCCCCCTGGGACCACCAGAGCCGGGTGCCTGTGGGCAGGTGCCGCCTGGGACGGTGGGGGTGGGGCTGCCGCTGCTGTGGAGGGAAGCACCAGCCTCCCACATAGCCCAGGGACCACTCTGGCCACCAGCAGCTCACCTTCCCCTCCCCATATTATTCATGATATCTATTATGGCAGCATCTAGACACCCCAATCAAGGATTATGATCCCATCCTACTGAACACAGTCCTCCTCCTGCCTTTAAATAACAACGGAAATAGCCTCTGGCTCAGAGAGGTTATAATATAGGACTCAAACAGGACAGACAACAGGTAGATAAGGCAGACGAACAAGGAAGGAGATCTCTAAAGACTAAAGCAACATTTAAGAGCTGCAGTCAGGTATCCAGGTTGTAGCTTTTGGTCTAGAGGCAAAAAGGAATCAGGACTCATGGTAGAGGTGATATCTTTTATGAGACCAACTATTAAAAGTTATCACCTCTACCACGAGTCCTGATTCTATTTAAGACACGCAGGGTTTTTGGTTGTATCCATGTTTGTCCAAGGACATAGGCAAGCAAGTTTCTTTGGGTAGATGTGATATCTTTTATTAGACCAGTAGATCAGTTGGAACAAAAAGTTATTAGCAAGCTTTCAGGCAAAAGCTAAAAGTATGACAGGATGTTAGTGAGAATGTAAGTGAGTGGAAATCCTCTTCTCTACCCATTGTTTTCTTAATGTCCACCTATTCCCATTCTCACTGACATCCTGTCACACTTTTGCTGTTCTGAGATCTCCAAGGAATGGAAGAAGCTAGAGTCTCCCTAGGCCTGAAGAAGGGTGCTTGTGCCCGAAAGCTTGCTATTTAAGAGATGGAAGAAGTGTATATTCCTTCTGAAGTCACAAGTTAAGACTGTATAGACTTGAATAGGACTTTAGTCTGCAACCCTGCAGAAGGCTTGGAAATTTAAAACCACAAAGTGAGCCAGAAATCATGATGCACACATTACATGAAAGGCAGTAAAGATACCAGTTTTGCTATCATTGTGTCATTTTCACTTTCTTCTAGGAGAGAAACAAAAGGTGCCATCAGACACACATACTATTTACCCAAGATAAATTTCTCCCTCTACATGGAGCTGGTTTCAGGTCGTCTCCAGAATATACACCATCTGCCCTTTTTTCCCCCCTTGACAGTAGTTTGACTAATTTGAAGATGGAGCTAAATGTAATTAACTGCCTCCCTAATAATAGCATGCCAACTTAATTGGTATGATTCCCTGTAGGAAAGGCATTTAATTAGAATGAATCAATCCCTGAGAAAGGCACTGTCAAGGGTAAGTCAAGAATCTCTAGCTCAGCACTTGGGGAATGTTATTTTCATGGTGTCTCTTTCTGCCAGTTTGCTCATCCCCCGTCACTTCGGGGAATTCACACCTCTGCCAGGCAGATGCCAAAGTCTCCAAGGCTCTAAACCTTCCGGGAAGACTGAATCGTAAGGCAAAGCTTCAAACACACCAGCATCAAGAATGGAGTTGCATTAAGAGCTAACCTCTGAGTAACGCTCAGTGCCAACAACGGCAGCCAGACTCTGCCAGGACCCAAGCTTTTTTGAATATCAGATCCCAGTTATGGCTGCTGAACATTTCTAAAAACTGTTTTCTGCAGTATTGTTGAAGCCCCTATTTCTAGAGGGCTAAGTAGGCCTCTTAATGTTGAACATGCAATCAGAAGAGAGAGTAGCTGTTGTATAAACTTTATCTGTGATAGGGGGGGGAATACTTTAATACACTCCTAGCCAGTCTCCTGCAATTTCCATTTACTATAGCTGTGGCTCCAAATGCATATTACCAGGGCTACAGGTTTACTTCTGTCCTAGAATGTACACACAGGTGTAACAGAAGATTTGTCATAGCAGGATATAACAGGGTACCACAGCAAAGGTGGTATAAAGGACCGACCTCCTTCTACTGTGTTCTTTTTACTCAATTGCACGGTACTGAGCACAACACAACCTCAAAACCCAGTTGAATGCCTTAAGCATTGCTACTATGCCATTAATGTAGTAACATGAAGCAAGTACAAACATCTTTACACAAGTGTGCAGCAAGGCAATGGTACTTCCATTACTGATGCATGGTATCTGATTTTACAAGATCATCCCCCATCTGGCAAAGCATTCATGTGCCCACAAGTCAGAAAAAAAGCACAAGCTTAATGCTGCTACATAAGCTTCATTTTCTTGTACTTGGAAACTTTCTTATACCTGAAACTACACTATGTTCCTTGCTTCACTGTCAATATAAGCTCTTAACACGGGTACTGTTATAGCGTATTGTCTCTTTAGCAGCAAATGGGAGAACTGAAAAGTCAACAAGGATATGGCACATGAGATTACAGGTCTACAGTTAACCTGTACGTCTGAGTAACACCTCAGATTTCCTACTGTGCTGTCCCACCCTCATCTCATGTTATATCTGGAAGGAATGAAGGAAAAAGAGTTGTACTCATGAGTTGTATGAGCTATAACTGAAGGGCTGTCAAGTACTCCCAGCTGCAGGAACTCCATGCATTCCTGTGGCTGGGAACACAGATCAGCTGACTGATGCTTTCTGTCGTCATGACCCGAGGCTTCCCCTGCACTGGCAATATGGTACAATGAGGATCTGACCCCTGATCCCACAGTCACTCCTCCTACTGTCTATGTGCAGCATGGCAGGAAGCACAGTTGTTGGGACTGCATCACATCTTTTACTAAATGTCTGTCAGTGGCTTAAACAATGACTAGATGCTGGAATGGTTGCATCTAGTTATCTACCCAATTTGGTGGGCTTACCTATAAACTGGTACTCAACCCAGGCAAGCAATTCTTCTACCAAAATTAGCTTCAACAGAAGATTAGCTCAAGTAAGAGGAAGAGTGGACTTGATCCTTGCACACACTTTTACACAACTAAGATTCCAACCAGTCCTTTCACAGTCTGTAGGTTGAAGCTTTCAGATGGCAAGACACAAATCAACTCCTTCACTGGCCAAAAAGCACCCAGATGTCACAGACTGAGCGAGGTATGAGAACATATCTAGGCAAGCCTTGAAGTTCGATTACCAAGCCAATGAAAAAAATAAGGTTAAAAAAAAAAACAAAAAAAAAACCATTCATCTATATATGCCAACACCTTTACAAGCCCAAGAGGCAAAAACATCTTACTGGAAGAGCTCCTGGTCGGAGATGGTGGCAGTGTGCAAGAGGTTGTATAGGCCAGCATGCGAGGAATCAGATGAGCAGTTCAGTTCTCCATCCTTCCCCTGTTTGGAGGTGCTGAGCCTGAAGAGACTGGAACAACGAAGGGCAAGCTCCAGAGCATCCAGCCAACATCGACCTGCAAAAACAAAAGTCTAAGTATGGAAAGTCAGAGAGCTGTGAAAAGCGGTTGTTTGCCATTGCACAAAAGCTGCTAGCTTTTAGGCTTTCACCATTTTTTCTGTAGTCAAAAAAAAAAAATACCAAAGTCAATCTTTTGTTGCAAAGAACTCAAAACAACCACAACAAGTCAATGTTTTTGACACTATGCCTTCCTGTTTGAAATCCCTGGGTTTATTTTGTGCATAGATATTTGCACACCTAACAGTGCAAATATGGTGTAGCACCCTTAAAAGAATCTCACAAAACCCCACGGTGCCATGGCACCTTGGTTAATAATCAGTTGCCTAACCAAAAAGTAAGTTTTACATTGCATAATTTTTAACATTCAGCAGTATTATAGATGCTGCTGGGTACAATCTATATTTCTCAGTGTTCACTTGATGCACTCAGTGCAAGTTACCATTTTATGCAAGTCCCAGAACCCTGTTTAGATCTCCATATAAAAAACATCACCAAAAAAATTATTAGCCTCAAGGATCATGGCCAGGTAATTAATACTGTGTTATTAGTCACTTATTACTAGGGACCTTCTGAATTTGTGGTGTCTGTCTGCTGATTTCACTGGCGGATTGTGGGGCTTGGCAGCCATTTTGTGGGCAGAGTGCAGCATTTCCCCCCTCTCCCCTGAACCTCTGGCCAAGGGGCTCCAGCAGCCCCACCCCTTGCTGCTGATTGGCTGTGAGGGATCCCTGTTAAATGGTCCTGGCTCTGCTGCAGATTGGCTGTGAGGGGCATCCATCATGTAGCCTCACTCCTTGCACTGATTGGTGGAGAAGGGTGCGGCCACATGACAGGCAGCCCTTACAGCCAATCAATGGAAAAAATGAGGGATGGCAGCCATCTTGCCGGCAGCCCTTTGAGCAGCTTCCCCTTGTCCCTTTCCCCGTCCCCTTGCTGATGGGCTGCCGCAGTGCCCTATGTACTGCCAGCTCCCTCTGGGGATCCTGCAGCATGAACTGAACTAATGTAGCTGATGTTAACAAAGTCTAATAATAGTGAAATGTAACCATGTTAGTTTTGTCTTGTAAGTAACTTGGAAACTCAATTTTTGTACTATTTTGCTTGACATAAATGAATGAACTCTGTATGCCCTTTCTGAATGAGTGCATGTGAAAGGGTGAATGGCGAGAGAATGGCATAGAGACAGGAGAAGATGATTTAACTGTTTATGTAAACAGCAAGGCACCAGTCAGTAAACTAATTAATGGATGGCTGAAGAATCTCTTTGAGGCCTAGGACACAACAGGAGATAACAAGGAAGAGAGAGGCACATAACCTGCCAGATGGGCAGCAAGAACACTCCAAGGCTAAGATACCAACTTTAACAACCAAACTGACCTCAGGCTGAGATAAGCTGAAGATGAATGAAGAACAACCTCAAAAACAGAAGCTGGGTATGGAAAAAACCCCAAAGCACTGAAACAAAGGATGCCAACCCCTACAAGAAAGAACTTTGAGAATGCTAAGTTGGGCGAGTCTCTCTCTCAAATGCTGTTTCGTTGGAGTACAGACACATCTGTTTCACCGGACTCCAAGCTGTTATCTACAGGATCTGTCTCTCAAAATAACCAACCTACCTGCTATCTGCATCTTCTCTCAATAAGGTCTGGGCTGGCCACCCAGTGCTATTATTGAACAACTGCTGCTGGTAACTATAATGGAATGGTTGTTTTGTGTTTGTGTGTGCCTGTGTGTTAGTTTTGTGCATAATGATTTGTGTGCATCTACCAGTGGTGTGTCTGAACCTCTATGTCTAATTTATGTAATAAATAAACACGGCATTTTGCCTTATCCCCCTTTATAAGGTCTCGCTCGTGATTTGAGCAATTGGCAATTTAAAGTAACAATCCAGCATTTTATTTTCAGTTCCTTCTTTTGCCTTGTGGATTTTGTGGGCATTGCCCATTTTTGCAAGCAATGCCACATTTTGCGAAATCTGCAAACTTGTAATTTTGGTAGGTCCCTACTCAGTGCAAGTGCCAAGATTCTCATCATTTGAGAAGGAAGTTCAGCAAAAATCAACATGCTTCTGCTATCGTTCTGCATCAGCACAAACACTGGCCCCATACCTACAACTTTCTAAGCACAACAAACTGTTGTACATCCACATTTCTGAGTGCACCCTGAGGACTCAGATGCAAGGGAGTCACGTGAACAGGGACTTAATGTAAAGCATGACACAAGAAGCTCTTTGAAGGCACACAATTACCCCAAAGGTAACTGAAAGCTAAACCGGCCCAGGAGACACCCGCATTACATTGCCTCATTCCATTTAACATGGAGTAACTGGGAGCGCACATACAATTCCCAGAGACAGCTGCTCTACAGTTAGCCCCCTCACCTACTAACTCTCTCCAATTTGATGATTTCTCCATACTCTTATTTGATTTCAGTGCAGAACCGGTGATAAGCTGGCATGGAAAAAATTGCATCTATCAGAACCTATACTGAACATCCACACTTCTTATTTAGGCATGCAAGTCAGCATAGTCATGCAAAATACATAATTAGGTGCTCAGTGGTGATTATAGCATTGAAGAAACAAGGAGATATATTGGATTCTCCATGATTTGTTTTGCTTGCTATAAATCATAACCTTTGTCTGCTTATCAGGGAAGCTTTTGTATACATTTGAAAACAAATTAAAAATACAGAGGAAGCATATGAATCACTAACGAGCACAGGCACCTGGCAAATTTACAGGATATTTGAGAACCTCTAGTTTCTACCACATATAGCAGAGATCTTCATTACAGTTCTCAGAATACATTATAGAGTAATTAGAACACACTTGAGAGGAAACGAAGGAAATTAGCAAGGACTTTGCAAGAGCAGTGGAGAGTCCCGTAAACACATGAATTTCTTATAGCCCTGATTTTACTCCCCCACCCAAGTGTAAGGAAGCAGTCCTACTTAGGAGAACACACATCTAACTACAAACCCAGGCTTAAGTTTAATTGAAATTTAACTGCTGTCTAAATTCCCACTAGGCCAAAGTCCCAGTGGAGTTTAATAGGACCAGGTTTTGGCCCTATGGGAACAGCAATTAGAGTTCAAAGGTTTGAATCATTTTTCTATAAAAGACATATTTATAATTTTAATAAGTCTCTGCACTCCCATGAATCATTTGTATAAGAGAAACAGACAGAATGAAGGTCTTGAAGGATTATGGGTTTACTGAAATTCCAGCAACGGCATTCAGTGTAGTCATTTACTCCTACTTTGTCCTGCAGATTCCTTCAGCATCAGCTTGTGGTTTACAAATACCATACATGATGGCTAATAAATGATTAGGCAGGTTCAGGGAGGCTATAATTCATTTCACACTACTTTGGATTTTGCAAGTAATTATATAAAAGCCTTGATATACAGAGATCTCTTCACTTCTCACCATGCAAAGGATTTGCCTGGATAATGCCTTAGAGCTAATGGGCATTTGAACACAAATCCCTCATCTCCTTCACACAGCTGACTCAAAACATATTCCAGATCATTCCATGTAAGGAAGCATATCTTCACCTTCTATTCTCCAGTCCTAGGAAAGGGAGAGAACTGCAGTAATTTGCTGTTGGGAATGCTGCGTGTGCCATTTGTGCACTTAAGCAAAGCTTTCAAAAAAGCTCTTAAATATAGGCTATTTTTACAGCTTCAGTTACAGAAGTGAAAGGGTGCAGTTCCCACTGAAACCCAATTCAAAGGAAATTACATACATGTATATCTTCTCCACACTAGAATAAAAATTTTTAAAGCATGTGGTTAAGGGTTTAGATGGATTAAAGAGCCTCACACTCCTACTAACAAGGCAAGGCCCATGTTTATAAAAAGTAGCTGGGCAGTTCTATTCATCCCTTGAGGCATTTTTCCATTCTTGCAGGTGAATAAACACCTTTGTAAACCCAAGAGACCATAAGCTTAGGCACCTGTTTTTTAAAGTCTTAGCTTTACTATTCAATTGCAGGAACATCAAATTCTAAAGAGCATTTATTGCACAAGTCCATTCTGCAATAGCATTTAGCACTACTACTGCATTAGTGGCATCCAGAGCATGGCTACCTACTTACTTGAAAGTCAAGGAGAATTCAAAAGACAGACAGTCTAATGTAAAAGCTAGCAACAGAACTTTATCCATCAAGTGGTGCTATGAATCTAGAATCAAATATATGCCAGGGTTAGATGCAAGACGTGGCATTTATTTTGCCAGGAATAATATAAAAAGTACATTCACTCTAAATTAGCAGTATGCTACTCCCACAATCCAATATTAAAAAAACCAAACAAACAAAAAAAAAAACCAAACAAACCCAACAAATCCCACTAATGTTTAGGGCTTCCAGGCAAGACAAACCTGTTTTACTGCTAAAGAGAGATGTCAAAGAGTGATTTTTCAGCTCAATTACTTTCTTTTATTGCAGAAAATACAATGAATCCTTCTTGTATTTCTATTGTAAACACTGGTATTTAGATGCTTGTGTAATAGGTCAATGCCTTTACACTGAAGCAGGGAAAAATGATAATTCAATCATGTAACCAAAGTCTATATCATAATCCATATGTACAAAGAGGATTGCATTAGGAAATGCCAGTATTAAGATTACGTGTGCAGCCTTAAATTGGAACGGTCGATTTTACAATCCAAGTAACGTCCTCTACATATAGCATACATATCACTAGTTTTATAAAACTAAAATTGGAGGCCAAAAGCAGATTCTTTAAAAGAAGGCTGAGAGAGTTATATTAGACAACAACCTTATACTATGATTATGTTAAAAGGCTGGGAAGGATTTGGATAATTTTATTTTTTAAAGCAACTGCTATTTTTTAGAAATGAGATATTTTTGCATGCTACAATTTAAGAATAGTCAATAAAATGCAATGTGCTATATTTGCCATAGATAAGGGATTTATTCTAAGTGCAAGCTCCTATTCCAAGAAAAAAAAAGAATGCATCAGACAGTAATTGGCAGCATTCTTCTGTATTTGTTTTTAGAGTGCGGATTATCAGAATTTGGATTTATGCATTATAAATAAATTACTCATTCAGGAACTTCAAGATAGAAATTATGCTTAAAGTTGATTCAGCAATACCCATGTTTCTCCTGTCTAGAACAAGAGAATCTTTCCCCAAGAACTCTTTGCAAGGTGGATTCTGCTTCCATTTAAGTTCACGATTACTTGCTATACTGAAGGCCTAGTATAGAGCAGTGGTTCTCAAACTTTATTTTATTTTTTTTCCACGGACCACTTGAAAATTGCTGAGGGTCTTAGAAGATCACTTAATAAACTTTTTTATTCTACAAATCAAAGCACACGCAACTCATATGTTAATATCAGTAGTCTTACCCTACAAGTACAGATATTCTCAATTTTTCTGCAACCTTTCTGCGGACCACCTGAATGGAGTTTGTGAACCAATGGTGGTCCACGGACCATAGTTTGAGAACCTCTGGCATAAAGGGCAATTATTTCAGTGTTACTTAGAAAGAATGGAGTAGAATTAAAACAAAACAGTTTTATTTCCCCCATACACACACAAATGCTTTTGCACAATGCATTGTTGACCAAGCCAATAGGAGAATTCCAATGAAATTTGCCTTTTTTGCCAAAATTATGTAATTTATCAACTGGCTCTGATGGCAGGTTATAAACAAAATGAAAATTCTTTTATAAATATTCAGTTCTAAAAACACTAATGCAAACCAGGTAATTATTGCAAGTCTATAAACATCAAGTCACCTTGTAAATGACTGTCATTGCATTGTACATGTGAGAAAGGTTACACAGCATATATCTGTGTCTCCTCTGACCAGAGGATTTAGTCTTTTCTCTGGTTCAGTGGCAGTAAGACTGTAGCAATTTGACTTAATTGCAATTAAAGAGAGAAGGAAAAGGGAAGGGAGCGGGGAGGGGTAAATGTAAAGTTACAGATGAACTGTAATTGGGTTACAAACTACACACCCTTGTAGAAAGGTGTGGGGAAAAGTACCAGAAATGGCTTTCCATTTATTGCCGTTGCTCTGTAACAACAGGAGCTGAACATGCCCTTCAAGTCGGATGCACAGCCTTGGTTCAGCAGTCTGGACTAACGCTTAGCAGCTGTTTGAAACAAGCAGCTTAAATAAGTCAAGCGTGTTCAGATGTTACTACAGAACGTTTACCTCAAAGATAGCTAGTCGGGCTGTGTGAAATTTCATTGGCTGTTTTGTTTTGACACTGTTTCGACTCATTTTGAGCGTGAAACAGTGAAACGAAGACAAAACGAAGGGCTTTGAAACAGCCTCGAAACCAAACAAGGGCAGTTGAAACATTTCAAAAGTTTTGAAATGTTTTGAGTTTTGAAGCAGCCAGCCAGGCGGTGGGAGACAGGGGAGAACCAGGGCTACAATCAGGCTGGGGAAGGGAAGTCATTTGGGTTGAATTCCCTTCCCCCGCCCCAGCCTGATCACAGCACTGGGGAGGGGAACTCAACTCCCAAGCCCGACTGAAACGTTGAAACAGCAAAGCCATTTTGACAAAATGGAACGGGACAGTGTTTTCAAAACGAAACAAAACTCTAAATGAAACACTGTTTCGTCGAAACGGATGTTGAAGTGGAACACTGCTGTTTCACACAGCCCTATAGCTAGTGGATGCACTGTTTGCTTCAGCAGTGGAAAGATGATGAAACTGCTAAAAAAGCTGGGGCTGTGTGGATGGAAATGAGCACGCAGCTTAATTTCCTCTAAGCAATGGTTGCAATTTAATTCAACTTTTTTTTTTTTTTTTAAAATAAACATACTCAGCCCATGTAGCTAGATAGTCAGCCTTCTAACTCTGGCCAGCTCCTATTCAAAGAAAACATTTGGCATGCCCCAGTCTTATAATGGATGGTATGAAATAGCTATCAGTTTCATCATGTAGTACTGAGAATATTAGCACTTAGAACCTTTTCATTTTAAGCCCTTTTGTGCGCCTTGAAATATTTGATGACAAAACCTGGGCTGAAGTTCCCTCTGTGCTTTTAGACAACACCAAACTATGCTATAGATTGAATCTTACTGAAATTTCAGCCTGGGACCACTTCTTTCAATCACAAATTTCAGAAATGGAGTGGCTGGGTTGTACCCCCTTCCAATTTTACTTACAAAAACCAATACAAAATAGCCATACAACTCTTCAGACAGTACACTGCCAGGGGAATATTGCTTTTCTTGGCTAGTAAAAGTCAGCAGCTTTTGGCCTTGTGCCTCACCAGCATCAATCACATGGATGTAACAGCAAAGACACATACTGCCAGCTGACAACTGTGTTTATGCCTTTAAACAAGGAACTCATGAGCGATAGGGAAGACATTGATTTAAAGCAGTCACTGAACATTTCAAGGCCCAAAAATTTTCAGTTGACTGCCCTTAATTTTGCTGTTCCTTTGGGGGGCATGCATCTAATTTGTAGCACTCTGGCTGCCTTGATTCAAGGATGATCCCTCAATTAGCTGCAGGTGCTGTTTATGTAGTGTACAAGTTAAAATCCAGGCATTTGTAGGCTACTGTTAGAGGTGAGTGAACTTTACAAAGTGCTGTTCTGACGGGCACTTATGTGGTACAGAAAAGGTTAGTTGTGAGTTTTAATTGCTATGACATGCCTGTGATAAGAGTGCGATGCATCTGCACCAAACTGTGAACTCCCTCTGGGATTACAACCTCCATCTTGAAGTCTAACCCTTGTTTTACCTTGTCACTTCCAGTTTGAATTAGAATAGGTTCTGTACTGGCACCTAGATGAGTGTCTAAGCCTGAGAAATCTCCTAGGGCAATCTAGGACCATCAGTTGCCTCTCATGTACTGGCCTAGAGTCATAGGCCAGCAGCCTCTATACCAGGGGTGGGCAATTATTTTGGGTGGAGGGCCACTTAAGAAGCTTTGGTGAGCTGTCAAGGGCAGCATGCATAGCCCTGCCCCTTGACAGGCGCCCTGCCCCCTGGTCACTGTCTTGGAACCAGAAGTCCCACCCCAAACCCCTGACCTTGCCACCAGAAGTCTCTCCCCTTACCCCTGGAAATACTCCTTTTGGCAGGGGAGAGTTGCCATTTAAGAAACAAACAAACAAAAAAAACCCAAATCACACACTAAAAGTTAAACACCTACTATAACATTTAAATTTTATTACAAAAAATATTTTTGTCATGATTTGTGCAATGTATATAGAGGGGATTGCATAATAAGTCCAAAATAAATTCTTAGTCTTT
>NW_017728947.1:6733073-6752088 GCF_001723895.1 Crocodylus porosus
GGGGTGCGGCTGCGTGGCTCTGGAACACACAGTCCTCTCCTGCAGTCAAGCAGGCAACACTGTGTGCGCATGTATGAGTGCAGGTGCATTCCCCCCGCCCACACACACACTCCCATGGCGCAGCAGCAGCAGGCAGGGGTGCTGGTGCCTGGCTCTGGCCAGCGCTGCATGTCACAGCGAGGAATGCAGCCCCTGCCGAGCCGTTCATTTCCCTGGTGCTCCCAGCACCTGCAGGGCACAGGAGGAAAGGCCCAAGCACTGGAGCCAGCAGGTTTCCCAGTCCACTCGTGCCTGGTGCTTCCCTCCTGTACCCCATGAGTGTTGGGAGCACCAGAGAAATGAACGGCTCAGCAGGGGCTGCATTCCTCACAGCGCTGGCTGGAGCCAAGAGACAGGCACCAGCACCAAGCAGAGCACCCCCTTGCTGCTGCTGCCCCTGCTGCCTGCCAGGGTCCGCATGCCCCTCCCCCTTCACACTCACACCCTGCCCAGCCGAACTGCCCACTGCTGCCACCCCCCTGGGCAAGGGCTTCCACTGCAGCCAGCCCCAGCCCCATGCTCCATGCTTCTGCCCAGCTGCAGCCCCACCTTCCCTACCTGATGTCTGGAGGGAGCAGGACCGGCGGGAAGCCTACAGCAGCAGCCCCGCCTGTGCTAGTGGTGTGCCACAGGCTGGATGAAAGTGCCTGGTGGGCTGGATCCGGCCTGCGGGCCATATTTTGCCCACCCCTGCTTTACACAGAAGTCTGACAATTCAAGGAGAGGAGGGGAGGGGAAAGGGCTGGAATTTCCTCCATGAATCATAGGGGAAGGAAGGCCACACTACATTTAAGAAATGCTTTTCTGGGCAAGGGAGATGTCTACCACAACATACTAGAATACCAGCAGAAAAACTCTGCTTTGCCCAAAATGCTGGCAAGACTCACCGAAAGAGCAAGATCAGATGAAAGAGGGAAAGGTTCTTCCTCCAGGTGAAGGTAATACAACAGAGCAACTGTGTGCAGACATTCTCCTGTATTCTTTGCCTGCTTGCTGCGCTGTCACCAGAGGGCTGACTTGAGAAGTACAGAGCAACTACACGAAGATGGACTTACGAGGGGTCATGTATAGCAATGGAAAAACGGATGGCCTTAAGAGGCTGAGAGACTGCTTTGAAAGGAGGGGTTACGGTACTGGATGGAGGAGCCTCACATTTCAAAGGAGGGTGGCAGATGGGCTTTGTACATGGGCACAATCCCTATCAACCCAGGGAATTCAGAATAATGTCCTGTCCTCCTCCATCCCTACTGAGGAGTCTTAGAAGGAAACAGACAGTAGTGGTCGAGTCTTCGCAGACTGGTGTCTTTCCAGGGAGGGGGACAGCCTAGGTTGTGACAGCCTCTCTTAGAAATACCACCCAGAAGTTGTTTTTTTATTTTCAGAGACTAGTAATTACATAAATACAAGTTCCCTTTCAGATGATGGTGAGAGAAAGACCATGTATTTATAGAGGTTGAGCCCTGTGGACTGTTTTGCCCTTGCAGATGGTTTTTTAAAGCAGGAGTGTATGCCAGAAAATGGACCCTGCTCCTGGACACTACAGGATGGGGAATTTATTGTTTGTGGCTCTTCTGGGGGCTGGCTGCAAGGTAGAACCTTAAATCCTACCCAGAGTGTCAGAGGGCAGGGCAAGGAAAAAACGTTTTAAAAAGGGAAAACAGGATGCTGAGGTGCTGATCACGTTGTAGCCACATGTTTAATGAGACTCTGCCTCAAGTTCATTGTGCAAGTCAATCTTCTAAAAAGTAGAAATTCCTCGTGAATTATTGTTAACTTTGCCAAGTGTCTGAGGCTCATGCCCCCCTTTTAATAAACAGGAGACATACATGGTCAAGGCTTGCTCAGAGGCGTTGTGGTTCACAGATTATAGTAGTTGGAACCAACCTTTTTGGCAGGCATGCCACAAGTTAGCCTGCACCCTCCTTAAGTGCCACTCTGATCCCCTCCCTCTGCATGATCTACTGCTCTGCTTTTTGGGCCTGCCCCATCGGCCTGTCCCCTGCCCTCCTGCCACATACAAAGGCTGCCCATGCCACTTGTGGCATGCATGTCACAGGTGGGTCACCCCTGCATTACAGGATCCATGGAGGTGTCACACATACATCATAAACAGTGTGAAATGAAAAAGAAAGAGATGCCAGCTAGCCCATTTCTGCTGAATCAACCTACTACTAACTTCTTTCTCTCTCTCCCCCCCCCATACTCCCTGCATCCAATCCACCTCCTCCACCTCCCCAAATTCCTGCCGCCTTAACTATCTTTACAAACTTTGTTAAATGCATTAGATGAAGATAAAAACTCTTTCAGACATGCTTATTCCCCAAATCCCTTCAGATCTGGGTTCTATTATTTTCAGTCCATACCCATTTATAGTAGAATCTGTTCCATAGTACGTATATGAGGAGTTAATGGCAGTGCATGAGCCTCTGTCTCTCTTTATAGCCCAGTCTCTTTAAAATGCAACAGGTCCCTTTTCTTGCAACATTTTCAGTGCAAGATTCATATACTCCATAAATGCTGATGGAAAATATAATGCCCATCATGATTTTATATGCTTTCTACTTCTTCCCCAGAGCACATCCATTTAATCACAGCTCACTGACCTCAACTACCAAGCCAGATGTTTTGTCCATCTGAAAGTGCCACCATCAGCACCATTCTTCACCCTTCATGCCAGCATTTTTGGCATGACAGTATATCAAAGGCCAATATCAAATAGAATATGCCTGTGGCTTCATTCAGTCAGCAGTTACCATTGCCTCCTTGATGGAGTTGATGGAATTTGTATGAACTCCCCCTTTCCAAATTCATTTAGATTCCCTTTGATCATTCTGTACCTGTCCAAGAGCACTCTCCTCATTTCATCCTTAATTACTGGCTTTCTGAAAACAGATGTCGCTTAATCACTGAATACAAATGTCACATTTATGTTACTAGATGCTAGCCTCTTTCTCTGATCCTGTTTTTAATTTAAAGAGCTCCCATTAGCTTTTCCTTCAGGCCATAAACCGCTCTTGCAAGTGAAGAACCAAGAAGTCTCAGGTTCTGAGTTGGATTTCACTTGAATTGCATAGATCTGCTTGCCAAGGAACCTGAGCAAGCTCCTGAGTGAGAAATAGGTCATAGTAATTCACTATTTTAACTTCTGCCTTTATCACAAATGCCTAATAATTCATTTGAGAGAAAGCTCCCTACAGGGAGCTAGATTTTTCCCCAAACTGTCTTGTGCCAATCCATTGTATTGAAACCTAGTGCACATGTTCCAGAAGAAAAGGGCACAGCTGGGGCTGTGCTGCACTTTGAGCTGCTCAGGCCTCTTGTAGGATGTCCCTAGCAGGTGAAGATTAGAGTAGCTACAAGGCTGCTCTGATTTATAGAGAGGGCTCGCAACAGTGCCAGGAGTAAGGAGTGCACCAAGATGACATGTGGCCACACTACTGTTATCTTGCTTGGTCTACAAGTTTCAGTCATATTCAAAACAGTTCATCCGGCATGCTAAGAGGTAAGTGGTGGCAGCAAATTCCATCCCCCTAACATTCACACAGATGCACTGCCTGCACCAACCACATCGTACATTTTCTAATTAAGTTAATGGAGTGGCAGGTTACAGTGATCACTAAAGAAATGGCAGTTTAGGAGATTTGGGTTGACAGACAGTTACTACTGGTATTCAAGTACCTAACCAGCCAATAGGTTGCCTGTACAATAGAGGAACAGAACAATCCTATCCCGTCTGACCCAGGCTTGAAATGCTTTGACAGTTGATACTTAAAAGACTATCCTAACTTTCCCATCAATGTTTTTCTAGACATTGGCTGCAAGGTAGAATTCTAATCATTTTCTATTAATCTTTTATTTCATTTTCACAGAGTTTTGCAACGCAGGGAGCATTCTGCTCAAAAACCCTTGCATAATTCTTTATTTGAATTCTGCCTAGCTTTCACTGTAGTATAAGTTGTCGCTATTGAGAAGGGCTTTCCACACAAACTCTTTACCCAAGAAGGAAGGGATGGAGGTGGCATTGGAGGCAATAATACCATATTTACTTGAATATAAGACAAACCCCTCTCCCCTGCATGAGCATGGGGGTCAGGTGCAGGGAGATCCTTGTCTTACATTTGCATACATGGAAGCTTCATTAAATACATTGTCCGTCAGACTACTGCCAAAAGCAGCATGTGCTCAGTAATGGAAACTAACTATGAAGCTGATTAAATGCAGCCAACACTGTGTATGACTGTAAGATATGTGGCACACATTGGACAAATGTATTGATTTTTTTTGCAAGTTGTATACATACATACATACACACACACACACACCCCCTGCCTCCAACACTCTGCCAAGTGGCCCCTGTGATTCATTTGGCAGATTAAAGCACACTAAAAACCTGTTACACAGTTCATACCACATAGTCACACACCCATCTCCATACCTGTACCCCCACCCACTGCCCTGATGGGAACCTACAACAAGGACAGGCTCATGCAGCCCAACTGAATAAGATATATGGTAGTGCCAATTCCCCCCAGTTATTTTTAAAGTCATGCCGAGCCACTATTTTGACTGCAATTCCACTTCTTCACTCCCACAGCTGAGTTGAGCCTTTCTTTCCTCATTTCCAGTTATTCCTGTTTCTTCACCAACTTTAAATGTCTGGCAACAATCACCAAATGGGGCCCCAAACAGTTCACCCAGAATCCCTCTGTCACCCCCTCTCTCAGCCTGTCACATACGATTAGTGTGGCCCCACCATCCATAAGGTGGAGGTGGACCAGGTTGCCAGGTTCCTCATCTGCATATACATTTTTTGGAGGATCCCAGAATTCCTGGACAAGAACATCCAATTCCAGTCATGAGTGGGATCTAATTAGCATTGTTACTCCTCCCTCCCCACAAAGGATCATCTGGAGTATACACACATACTGAGCAATGCTGGGCTCTGGGGTGACCATGACTTGACACACTGTGGACGGTGCTGTGGCTCAGCCCAATGAACAATGCAATGAATCATGAGCCTTTTGGCTTTGGACTAATATGCATATGGGTGTATCTACATGTACTTGCAAAACCAAGTACTAAATCAGTGTGTAGTAACTGGTGCTACTACACATTAGTGTTGGAACATGAGTTTTTACAGACACTAGCTGTCTGTTAAACTAACATATTAGCTTGGGCTTTGCCTGGCACGCTTCTGTGCGTTAGCGTTTCATGCAGATGTACCTAGTTTGCACTATGCATCAGTAGGTATACAAGCATTGCTTAAAAGTGTGTTTATGGAATACTTGTGCTAAAAGTTGCAGTAGTTTCAAAAAAGGGAAAACATCAATTTTGGATGAACTAAGTCTATGGATATTCATAGTAGTTTGTCTATAAGCAAAATTACCATGGGCATGTTTTTCCAAGTCAGTGTTTTAAAGCAGGGACAAGGGAGTAAGGGAGTGGGGTGGAAAGGGGCTGCAAGGAATAGAATGCAAGGGGGCCACCTGACCCACCCGGGATTTATTTTTCCTGATGAAGCAGTGGGAGGGGGACAAATTCAAGGCAAACTTCCAATAATTAGATTCTATACCTGGACAACTACAACACATTTATAAATTGTCCAGGGTAAGCATCTCTTCCCTCCACTCTGCTTTCAAGAGGCACTAGAGAGTTAGACACTAAAAACATCTGAATGGAGATTTAATATTCCACAAGATCTGGGATGTGGTCATCAACCCACAGCAGAGCAGCTCAAGGTGTCTTTATTGACATTAATGTGATCAGGTAGCCTTCCTTGTAGTAGTTCTCCTTTCACTAGTTTTCAGCTGAAGTCGGGCTTTGGAGGGCACTATCAACTAGTTTGATGTAGGAAACTACTACCACATGGATTTTCAGTGCAGACTGAAATCTGCTTTATTATGGGAAATCCCAGGACTGACTGATGCAGAAGCAATATTAAAATTACTAAGTAGATGAGGCAACAAATGTCTAATTACTAGGGGGAAGGGGGTTGTGTTATATTTGGAATTGTCTTATATTTGAGGAAATACACTAGTAGGCCCAAACCCAGAAAAAACAACAAAAAACAAAACCAGACCCCTGAAACACTTTCCCCAGTTTTGCTCGTATACTATTTGCTGCCAACCGCTAAACCAGAGATGCATTTGACAGCCTCAGCGTTCCCTCCATGTTCTTCCTACTTGCCAGCTACTGGAGTGGATTAAGATGAGCTGAAAGCCAGAAAGCCCTTCGAACCTGAGCCTAATGGAAGTCTTTTCAGAGATTTCAGCAAACTTCAAGGGAATTTTGAATGAGACCCAAAGTGTATGCAGGGTCACTTGGCATGCCCTTTGTGGAGTGGGTAAAAACTGTCCATCAGGAACAATTGTGAATTTGGTAGGAAAAAGAATGATGTTATTTTGAAGGCCAACTAGAATGAAAATATCTTTTAAGCTTCTTATCTGCTTAAAAAAAACCCAACAGTGATATTTTAGCCTTCTGTAGTCGTTAGGGTCAGAGACAGGTCTCACATATCAAGCTGGCATATTTCCCACACATTGACCTAAATTCACTTCTCACAGTGTTGCGAATTCAGTAAAAGCAGCCAGATGTGGTGTCAGGGATAGCAACTTGCAAAAGTTACAGCTCTAACCTGGGAAACACTGTATTCAGGATAAGAATTGGCACTGGGGAGTTGTCTCCCCACCAGCCCTCATGGATTGTTACACATTTTCTCTTTTAGGTCCTTGCCTAAATGAGTATTTAGGGAGACGGTAATAAATAGGGAGCAAGATGTTGAATGACTATCCATAAAAAGGGGATGCATGTGGGACCAAGTCTCCTGAAATGAGGAAATGGTTCAGCTGGGAAACAACTGCATGAGGCTAACACAAGATCCACTCCTAAAGCTCCAATGATTCTCTCAAGATCTCTGCTAATTTTGTGCAGGGGATAATCCCTTCCTCATCCCACATTCAACTCCCTTCATCTTCTGGCTGCTTGGGGATTTAAGGTTTTTTCCTCTACCTTCAAGACTTCATATTATGGCTAATCAACTGAGAAAGGTAGATGTTCAATGAGCCACACTCTCACCTAGAGATGTCTGGAGCACAGCTGTGACTCAGTGTAGACACACTTAGGGTCAGGCTGATGCCTGTGTGGCAGAAGCCACATATCTTTGTGCTCCCTGGTTTAACAACATGGATGCTGCCTTTTAAAAAACTGAAAAGCCAAAAAAACCTAGCTTCCTAGGTCCCTGACAAGTTTCCAAAAGAAACTCTCAGCCATAATGTTCAGCTTTATCCAGATGGAGAGAAATTGGGCATATAGAGCACTTATACATGTGCCAGACATCTGCTCTGACATGTCCAAATTAGCATGCTCCAGCAGTCTCCACATCACATGTATTAAATGTCCCATGCTTCAAAATGGCAGCAAGGGCACTTCAACTAAAGCTTGTTGAATGAGTGTCCGACCTCTTTCACCCCAAAGCATGTGTAAAGATGCCTATAATTTAGTCATGGGGTCCCACACAAATCTATTTACCTTTTACTGTAGTACACACATTTCTTCTCACCCTTGTTTTGTTTTAGAAGAATTAAAGATGAAATACCAACCTGTGAAACAGGGTGCTAGTAACTCGAATGAGTCTGTACTGGATGCTGTGCTAATGCAGACAAATATCTGCACAGATATAAACCCAATGGGGTATGACTTGTTGCAGAACAAAGTTTAGAAGAGTAATGACTGCAAAATTAATTGGAATGGATTCTAAATCCTTTAGTCACTTCAAGTGGTTTTTCTTCTTTTACTAGAGGAGCATATTGCTTGTATTACAGCGGTACTTTAAGAAATGACATTGTTAAGTGACTAATATGCATGCCACCATAGCATGAGAGTATGGCATCAAAGAGCTTACTATCTAATTTTAGACAAGGATAGCAGAAAACAGTATTAGGCTTATTTTAACTGCAGCACAGAGATTAAATCCCTTATATAAGGTCACATGGAGAGACTGCAACAGAGCCAGGAACTAATTTCATTTAGGCCCCAGCCTACTGCCTGAACTATGAGGCCAACCGTCTTTTGTGTGCTTATGTGCTCAATTTTCTTTAAGGACATTAAGAAGGAGAGCATGGAGAAGATATTCTCAAAATCCCAATGCCCAAGTCTTGCTCACAATCCATCCTGATGATCTATGGAAGAGGAGAAAGATTGGAGATGTAGACAGCACTCACCATCCGATTCAGAGGCTGCTCTGAAGATCAAGTAGCTGCTGGGTAGAGGCTGAGTGATTGAACCCACATTCTCTCCTTTAGGCCCCTAGAGTCACAGATAAATAAGGGGAAAAAAAAGGGTCAGGCAAGGAGATGCATGTTACCATTCCACGTATTTTACTTTACAAGGGCAGCGTGTGCTCAAGGAAGGAGGAGGAAAAAGAACATTTTAAGTGGTTTATAGACATGCTCTGGAGTGGGGATGGGGAGCGGTGAGAGGAGGGGTTATAATTAGCGTAGCTCTGAGATCCATGCTAATTAAAAGCACCTACAGCACCACATACATCAGCATCCCCATGCTGAAAAATGGCAGCGGGGCACTTTGAACTAAAGCTAGAATGAGCTTTAGTTCAAAGTGCCCCGCTGCCATTTTTCAGCATGGGGACCCAGAGCGCAGTAATTACCATGCTCCAGCAGACTCGATTAATCGAGACTGCTTCAATGTGCTGTAATTACAGCACACTGGAGCAGCCTCCCTGAAAATGCATAGGAGCCCTTAGAGAGCTTTGATTGCAACCAGAATATTGCTGTTGCATTTCCACAGCAGTAATAAGATGATGAGCCTGTTCCAGCCCAACCTATTCTTTGCCCAGAGACTGGTTTATATCCCCACAATTTTTTGTTTCTGAGGTTACTGAACAAGTATAGAGAAACATGTGCAATTACTGTCTTCTTACAACGCCGGAGGACTTTTCAGCTCAGCGCCTACTCCGAGTTTGTGAGAAAAAACTTTGAGGTCAGCAAAAAAAAAACACAACTCCCTTCCCCCAGTTTTCTACATCAACAGAAAAACAAAACTAAAACATAACAGCAGGTGGCACTCACACCTCATGTGGTGGCTTTCACATTTCCAGGAGACTGGACCCATCTAAGCTGCTGGCTCTTAATTATTTAGTTTGCCGTGCTGATGCTTGGAAATAGCTTTCATTGCATTGCCCCTTTCCCCCGGTTGGCTGCTTCCTCCTCTTTCCATTAGTATTACAGGTTGATAATCTTGAAAGTCAGCAGAAAGGGAGAGACCTAATGCAGGCTAATAACCTAGATCCTTCCTCCACGTGCACCTCACGTACATAGTATTACTCAGTTCAGTACACGGCATTTCAATGGCTGCTTTAGAAAAGGGCCAGAACTGAAGTGAAGAGGAAGTCTTCATTTCCACAAACCCTCCTGAGAACAAACAAACAAAAAGCAACCAACCAAAAAAACAATGCCTGCCCCCCCACAAAGAAAAACCCCCAAACAAACAAACAAAAATCAACCCAACTTCCATGATAGTTTCAAGGCTGAACTAAAAGAAGGCTTCAAAGCTTCACTGTATAACCAATTACTCTGTAGTCTAGCCTTCGCTCTCGCATAACATATTAGTTTTATGTCCTTCCAGGGATACTGATCCTGGGAGATCCAACATGACAAATCACCACGGGGACACAGGGAGGAGTTGCTTAAATAAATAAAATAAATAAACAAATAAATAAAATAAGTGACATAAACTTGCCATCTTCAGTCAAGAGGTGAATAACTATGTCTTACAGATAACCCCACACTGATCTGATCAGGGAAAGATACCAGAAAGTCTATGTGCCAGCTGAATCCATTTCAGTTGAGTGCTGTGCAAGGAAGAGTACCAACAATCTTCGTTGCTGGGGTGGGAGGTACCTAATCCATCCGTGATTCCTTGTCCATTTTAGGGCATCTTGAATCTCAGAGGTACTCAAGAGGAAGCAGTCCCTGCCTTCTGGTGAGCACAGGTGCAAAGAATACTGTCCATCTGCACACAGGTATGAAAGGGGGCTGAATTTTGAGGCTACATTTCCCATCTTGTCTAGGCAACAAGACAAAATCTGGCTCAAGGAAGTGGGGAGGTTTCCTTCCTTTCTTCCCTCTCCAAAGTGACACCCACAATGCTTAGTTCTATCCTGATGCATGAGTACACTATAAAAGTCACATTGCAAAGGAACAGGGAAAAAAAAAAATAGATTTGCTTTGAAAACAAACTAACACGTTAGCTAGCCCTTGTGTGGTAGGAGACACCACTGACTTTGGCAACTCTTTATCCTGGCCTGTATTTGAGCAAGAGCCACTCTCTCTCTGTGGCTACAGCAGGGGCGGGCAAAATGCGGCCCACGCGCTGGATCTGGCCTGTCATGTCATTCTATTTGGCCCACGGGGCCACTAAAAATTTAGAAAATTAATATTTATCTGCCTCAGACTGCCTGTTATACAGCCCTCAATGGCTTGCCAAAACTCAGTAAGTGGCCCTCTGCCCAAAATAATTGCCCGCCCCTGGGCTACATTAAACCTTCATTTACTATAAAGGTTTGTACACAAACCTGTTTTAGCACATGGATATAGGTTTCCTGGTTTGTGCAGGCACCTCTTGATGTCCTGCCTGATGTAATATTTCATGTCAGTCTCCTACTCAATCACACACACACAAAAAACTGGCACAAATTGTTTGCATGAGCCCACCCAGTTTTAATGCAGAAGCAATATTAAAATGACAAAGTAGATGAATTCACCATCTCTGGTTGGTGTTGTGAATGGCTCCTCTGCATGAGTGCCTGGCAGGTGGACTGTAAAGTTACCAGAGATGTTAAGCCCTGCTGGGCAGGACAGGAATAGGAAGAAAAGGAAGATCAGAATGGGTGACATGTCGAATTAGATTCATCAGGCACATATGTTACTCAGAAGAATCGGTCTCTCTGACCTACTTTCTAGTACCAGAGACTTTCAGGCTCTGTAGCAATTCAGTTTATTTTCTTCTTCTGCCAGGGGAGCTAGAAATCCTCATTACTCAAAGCAGGGAGAGCCAGAGTAAACATCTCTCCCCTCCACTCTGCTTTCATGAGGCACTAGAGAGTTAGACACTAAAAACTTTGGTATGGAGATTTAATACTCCATGAGACCTGGGATTTGGTCATTGGCCCACAGTAGAGTAGCTCACAGCGTTTTTATTGATATTAATGTGATCAAGTAGCCTTCCTTGTGGCAGTTCTTCTTTCACTAGTTTTCAGCTGAATCAGGCTTTGGAGGGCAATATCAACTCTATTTGTAGGAAACTACTACCAAATTGATTTTCAGTGCACAGACTGAAATGTGCTTTATTATGGGAAATCACAGGACTGACTACTGCAGAAGCAATATTAAAATGACTAAGTATATGGGACATCAAATGTCTCTTAAAATCTTGTAAGGTATGAAAAAAATTAAAAAAGACCAAATAACTCTGTCAAGCAAACATATTCAAACAGTTGTCCATGACTACACAGGAGGAAGGCTATTTCCCACAGGCCTATACCAAGAGGTAAGAGGGGCCATTTTCTATGACAATAAAATGAGGGGGAAAAAAAAATGAAGTGCCATGTCTGAAAACTCAGCTACTTTTTTTGTTATTTTCCCTACCCTTTGAAGATATCATCTACTTAGATTAGAAGCACTCCAAGACAGTGATAATTTCTACTAAAATATACATGCAAAGCCTAGCACAGCAGGGCCCCAATCCCAGGATGTATACACAGATTATAATAATAAATAATCTGGGAGAATCCTCCCAGGTTTGTTCTATTGGTAAAGAAACATTTTACCCAGAGCCTCAAGTACAGACATCCAAATACTGAGGCCCCGAAGAGTGGAGAGACTGGAGTGCTGTCACTGTGTAGTCAAGGAGGGGCCCTGTGGGCACATCCCAATATGCTCTGCAGGCTCCTTTAGTTTGCCTGGAAACCATAGGTAACACGTAGAGGGGGCAGTGGGGGTGGGGATATGCTCCCCACCCCCAAGAAGCACCAGCAGCACTTCTGGTTTTGCCACCTCTGGGGTCAGACACTGGGAGACCCCCCCAACCAGTCAGTGATTGGCTGCTGGTGCCCCCTCCAGAGTCAGGAGGCACCAGTCCTCATGCTGGAGACATAGGGCAGTAGTGTAATTGGGCAGCCTCAGTTAACTGGCCCAGACTGCCCTCAGTCAGCCTGTGTTTTCCTGTAGCACACTAGCACACTGTGGGGATTGTGAAGGGGACGTGGTCTGCAGAGCAGCAGAGTCCAGTGAGCAGAAATGAAAAAAGTCACCTGTGGTAGGGAAGGGGAGGGGAAATCCTGGAGGATTATACTGTCTTCTGAAAGCCACAGTATGTACAGACATTTGATCTCCCAGGAGAAACTCTCCCCCAAGTGATTTAACCCTGATTGCCCCCAAGTTATTTTTCTCCTGGAACAGCCATTTTTACTCCAGGAAAAAAAGTTTGAATGTCCGTACATTTGTGATTTCTCCTGGGACAGCAGCAACTCTAAGACAAATTGAATATCTGTATGAGACCTCATTTTCTGTCTCAGATAATATAACTAAAAGTAAAGTGAAGTCTGTGTGTCACTCATATTGACATGTGTTCTTAACCACAGATATGTCTGTGGTTATAAAGAAAAAAAAAAAAAACAGATTTGTGTTGCCACTCCAGGTAGGGAATGAGACCTCCTATTACTGAAAGACTAAAAAAAAAAAATTGAGATGTGTTGATGTATGCAGGGAAGTAAGCCATTTAGAAGTTTCTAATTTTGCTTGTCTTGGGGAAAAAAAAAGGCAGCTCATTAACAACATAACAGAAATCATGGGTTGGCAAACTATGGCCCATACCTTTCCAATGGAAGAAAAGAAAATGAGCAAAAATATTTTAACTGGATATTAGGAAAGCATTCCTAATGATGTTGTCAAGAGAAATGGTAGAAGTTCTGTCACTTGCTTTAAAGGAAAAAAAAAAAAACTACAAAGAAGAAAAGACCCTTTATTTTACACTTTTTCGATTTCAAATTTTACTGGTACCCACCCAGAGTTCTCTGCTGGATACATACTAAAGTAAACTGAAGTCAACAACAAAAATCTCTAAGATGCAAGAAAACTCAGGTGAAAAACTGAAAAGATTCTCATATACCTGAAAGCCACCAGTCCACATTGTGAAACACGTGGGTAGGTATCCAAAAAACTCAGAATTATTACTGTTCTAGCACTGCCTGGTACCTTGAAAAATTTTTGCAGAAAGAGCATAAGTATTACATGGAACAGAGCCAAATCTTCCTTCCCAGGTTAGAGATGGCCCTCTGTTTATGCTACTGGGAGTGGACTTGAGGTTCAATAGAGGTCTACCTAGCACCTTTCAAAGACAAAAAAAAAAATTGCCCAATTTATTGTTGCTGCTTCCCAACAACAATCATGTAGCAGATGAAAACAAGCACTTTAGAGAAGCCTGTGGAGCTGTTACACAGTCTCCCCTAACCATCAGCAAAGGACTCTAAGTAGCCCTGTGGAAACCAGTCACTTTTACAGGAAAAAAGTTAATAGAAGTCACTTGGTACACTTAAAGTATGATTTACACTAATATTTAGCAATTAAACACACTAATGTTATTAAGGATATTAAAAGCAGTGGTGTTTCTCTCTGCCTCTATGGGCAATTACTTGACATGCACCTCAGAGCCGGATTCTGTTTTTAACTCAAGTTAAAAGGCTCCCCATCAAATGGAGTTGGCTAATATTACTATAAATCCTGGCATAGACATGATACTTGACAAGCATTTATGCGAGGGTTTATGGCAGAGTCTTAAGTTAGGCCCAAACATTTGTGGTTTTTGACCAAATGTTTGTGAACAGGGGCAGGAGGCTGGACTTGATGATCTTCCGAGGTCTCTTCCAGCCCAAATGTCTATGAAATCTGTGAAGAAAACCCAACCAGCTGACACTAGTTGAAGCAAGGCCACAAAAACCTCTAATATAGATATACCATGGATTGGTTTTATTTTAATGGCAGTTGATATTCTCAGCCATATTTTGGATTCTTATATTACAGCCAGTAACTTTGTTCCAACATAGGTTAATCTCTACTTCATGAAACATGGGCTTTTGCACCATTAAACTAAAAGGGATTTAGATCTGCAAGTCTGGCATTGGTTGCCTTAAAAGCAGACAGTGAAAAGACATACAAATGAAATTGTATTTTTCGCAGCTTCAGCATTAAACTGCTGTCAGAGTGTAGACAGCTCCTTTGACATAGAACAGCTCACTGGACAAATTCTTCCTCATGTGCTTTTGGTATTCACTTTATGGCCGAAAGTGTTCTCTCTCAAAACCATCCAACTGAAATTTCAGGAGGCTTCTCAACAGGTGGTTCAATAGCAACTTCCCCAACATTCAGTTGAAGCAATTCAGTAGTATTTAACCTTAAAACTAAGATGTCTTAAGATTTTCTGTAGTCCACAAAACTTTTCAGGAAAATCCCTTTATGCCATCACTCTATGTACAATTGCATACCCACAACATTTTCTTTTCTTTCTGGCTAAATAGCACTGAAGGAAAAAAAAGATGCTTCCAATTCCTAACCTTCATTCCTTTATTATCACTTTTCCTGACTCTGCTTTTTAGAATTCAGTTGATTTGTTAAAAGTCAAAATGAATTACAGCGATAGACAGAGCATACTTAACAGCTTTCTTGGGTGCATGCTCTGAATCAGAGAAACAACCAGAATTTTGAGGGCTGAAAACCCCCCCAAAGTGGCAGCAAACCTTTGGGACAACACAGTCAAAGCCCATCAGGACACAGACTGCAGCTAAGTTAAAAACTCTGTAAGGAAAGAGTACTTGTTCCCTCAATTATTTGAAAGAAACACCCATTTATTTTTGAAGACCATTTAAATGTTGCCCTCTACCTATTCTGGATTCCCAAAGTTTAAGAGATTTATTCTGATGAGTTCCCACTGACTTCACTACTATTACTCATGACATACAGTGCTGCTCACTGCAAATAAGACTACCTTGTCTTCTATTTTAACCAGACCCTTTGGTACAAGAGTCTCTCACAAAGCCATCCACCCTAGACTCAAATTTCAGGAGACTCCACAACAGGTGGGTCAATATCAACTTCCGTAACATCCAATGAAGCATCATCCTAAGCCGGGGTGGGCAAAATGCGACCCGGGGGCCAGATGCCGCCTGCCAGGCCATTCTATCTGGCTTGCGGGGTCCCTAAAAATTTAGGAAATTAATATTAATCTGCCCTGGGCTACCTGTCATGCAGCCCTCAATGGCTTGCTGAAACTCAGCAAGCGGCCCTCTGCCCAAAATAATTGCCCGTCCCTGTCCTAAGTGTATGAATCCTTCCAAGCTGCTCTGTTATGTTGGCCTCTTTGCAGCAGGATGGCAATCAGCAGTGCTTTGTTTGTACTAGTATACATTTTCTGTGAAATATTATCTTGCAATAACTCTGCACAGTTGCTATTTTTAATGGTGGAACACAGTTCAAGACTAATTAAGTGCTGTTCCTTCAGGCATCAAACAGATGTTACTCAAAGTTTGACAGGAGCTGGTAGGATCTTCCTCATTAATTGCAGCTAAGGTCAGATGAGCTTTTTTGGGTCTTTCCTTGGGGAAAAAAGACCCCAGAAGATAAGTGCCATAAATTATTTAAAAATAAATAGGTTTCAAAATCAGTTTCTTTCAGGAGGGTGAAAATACTAGTTATTTGCATTACGACAGCACCTACAGCCATCAGCCAAGATTCTGACTCTGGTCAGAGTGTCGCCCAGCATCCACAAGCTTAAAAATTAAATACAAAAACTTTGTAAGGCAGGAGAAAGGAATTACTAACTTCATTTGCTAGACAGGGAATGGAAACAGAAAGGAATGAAGTACCTAGCCAAGAGGTAACAACAAGTATTTTGTAGAAGAGTCAGGGTTCAAAAATTCAAATCTAGTTCAAATGGCACATGACTTTCAGCACTGAAGGGTAGTGTTTGAGAAGTGACCAAATCATTCGATCTACCTCACTTTGCCACTGCAGAATTGGCCTTTGCGCTACGCTGTTTAGGCTTTGTTAAGGCTACTTCAAGAAGTGCTAGTTGATGGGTCAAGCCCTCCTTGTCTATTAGGAACTTCTGCCTTAGTCATCTACATCTCACCCCCAAGGGCCTTTTGCTAGTGTCTACATGCTGGTTTCCCTCTCTTGAATTGCAGCTGTGTAGTTATCCACCAAGCGGTTCAACCTTATACAAATCAACCCCAATGACCAACTCCACATTCTTTGGTCTGGTATTAAAACAAAAAAAGGTTAAAACAAAGCCAAAGGCTCCCTTAAACTTGTTTATTATGAAATGACAGTGGCACTTGCAGACTCCTGGCATCCTGCATCTTTCCCACAGCACAGGCCTCCCTGTGTTAGAAGATGTAGAGGGGAAATATTTCAGCTTAGCTTAGTGGTTACCTTCACAGCCCAGATGGACTGATCCAAAGGGTGGAAGAGTTTAAAACAGAAGCCGTCCTTTTTGGAGGGTCTTTCGATCAGCTCACAGGAATGGAGCAGGATGGTGCCTACCCACTGCCCAGTCTTTGGTGTTTTGTAAATCAATAGCACGCCTGGTTTCAGAACACACCACAGCTTGGTCCAGCTTTTCAGAGTCCCACGGATCTGCAGGGAAAGCAAGCAAACAGTTTGATTGTTGATCCTTAAATCAAGTATTCAAATGTTTTCAAAACACATGCTTCACTCCAAGCCAAATTCTAACAACTTCATTCATGCCAACATGCCCAGTACTCCATGGTTTAATTGCTTTAGAAATACTGATGGAGAAAAACTACTATTCCACATGAGCCAGTATATCAGTCTAGCCCCTGGCATTTAACTGATTTGATTTGACCTGTACAAGACATAAATGCTACTTGTTGCTGAGCTGAAAGGTTTCGATGCTTCAAACTCTTGAAGTTTTTTGTCCACAAAATCAATATTAAGAAAGCTTAAAAACTTAAAGTGGCATACAAATACATTGTTGTTAGCTTTGGTTTTCTACTACACCATGCTCTCCCCCCATTACTGACAGTAATCAATCTTTATACTTGTTATAACCCTACATCCTATTTTTTTTCCTGAAATCAATGGCTTTTTCCTCGCCAAAAATATTAAAATCAGAAATCTTGGCTTCTTAAGTATTTGAAAATGGGCAGGTATTACAGAAAGGACAGCCAATCCTAAATGTGCATCAGGAATGCACATACAAATTGAGATACCTAATAAATCATACCCATACAAAAATGGGAAGTAAACTTCCCCTATCTAAATGTTTGTCCTGCTAGGTGTAAGTTTCAGGAACCAATGATAAATTGCCACATCTTTGCACAACCATAAGTTACAGCTGTCAACTGGTCCAATCAATTTTGTTCCGTTCTGTGTCAATTTACAATCCAACCTGCTGCACCTCCAAATGCCAAAAAAATAGCTTGCATCTTCCTGCTTTCAAACAATCACTTCCCCAATATAATCCCTTCTCTCTTAGCTAAAATATAAAACACATCTACAGGAAGAAACAGCATCTCCTTGCCAGGAAGAAGAAAGAATGAAGATATACGGTCAGTTTTTTCCAAGGCAATAGCTCAGACCTGGCTCCTTGTTCATTCTCCTAACCTTCATACCACAGCCTACAAGGCAATTTAGATCATTAGTCCCTTGAAGTGCTAATTAAGTTGGGATTTTCCATTCCCTACAACTTTCTTCTTGCAGCAGATATTCAAAAGATGACCTTTATCCATTCCTGAGTACAAATCCTGAAGCATTTTTTCTCTTATTCCTACAGGTTTACAAACAGTACTTTGCATTAAATACCTTCAGCCAATCTGCCATGATCACAACACTGGGATCCTTCAAAGCACTGAAGAGCTGTTTGGTGGCTCTTTTCTTTTCCTGTCTGTAGTTCTTCTTCTGTACCTGTTTCAGAATAGAGGGGAAAAAACAGCTGCTGTAAAACATGTTCTTTTTCTGTGTTACACTTGGAGAGGAAAGACCATTTCTACTATACATCTGAGGCAGCTATGCACCAATTGCCTCAAACCAGGCATTGTACAGTTTCCCCGGAAATGAAAGGTGCATGCTTTGGTGACTAAATTGTGGCTGGTCCTTTACAAGCAGCTGAGATAAATGTAAATATGAACTTCAGTGGAGTTTCAGCAGAAAAAGTACTTTATCTTGTTTGGGTTGGTTCTACTAATTAAGCATTACCAAGGGTGTGTACCACTATTACCCTGAGAAGTTCGACAAGCTAAATCAGGTTAAAAATGGCCACCCAATCTAATGCAGTGATTAGATAGGTACTGGGAGCCTGATCCAAGGTAAGTCAGAGCAGGTGAAGGGGAGGGCAGAACTGAGAGGCTAGTGGGTCCACAGGGTAGTTTAGGGGGAATTGAGAGACTAGCGGGATCTGCCGGGGGGTGGGGGAGGATTGGTGGGGTCCAGGTCAGTGTTGCAGGACTGGAAAGGCTCTCTCATTTTGTCAGGTCAACACCCCCCCCCCAAAGGCCCCCTTACACTCCAATCCAGCCAAACCACACCCAGTCCACTCTTGATAGAGCTGGGCTATTCTCAGTAGTGGCAGATAACAGAACAAGGAGCAACCATCTCAAGTTGCAGCAAGGGAAGTTTAGGTTATGTATTAGGAAGAATTTTTTCACTAGGAGGGTTTTACCCAGAGAGGTGGTGGAAGCTCCGTCCTTCGGGGTTTTCAAAACCTGGCTAGACAAACCTTTGGCTGGGATGATTTAGTTGAAGCTGGTCCCGCTTTGAGCAGGGGGTTGGACTAGATGACTTCCTGAGGTCCCTTCTAGCCCTGACTTTCTATGATTCAATCCCTCAAACTGCTCCCAGTGCCAGTTTTACTCGTGTTCACCACTGCTGGGAGAAAGATCGAAATGTCA
>NW_017728947.1:6752188-6786880 GCF_001723895.1 Crocodylus porosus
GCTAACGGCTCTTTAGCCGGGGGGGAGGGGGAGGGAGATGCTGGGGAGTTGGGGGGCTCTCCCCCCTCAATTGGAGGCTACTTCCAGCCCTCACCCTACCTCTACCCCCAGACAATCCTCCCCTTATGGGCCAACCCCCTCCCCTCCCCTTCTCCCAGCTTACTGCAACTGGGCTTCTGGCACTGGCACCTGCGAATAAAACCAGGACTGGGGGCTGTTTGTAGGCTTGGGGGTGTTTGACAGGCTCCAAGGGCTTCCTGGTCCATGGGAATGGTGGGGACAGATGGAGGGGCGGTCAAAAAAGCCCATGGCAAGGGAAGGGGAAAGAAAAAAAAGTGCTGCCCTGGGGCTTAAGCTGGGCTCTCAGCCTTGGGGTTGCATTCCACATGCATTCAGATGTTCGGTTAGATCAGTATAACTGTGCCTGATCTAACTTAGTGCACCTCTCAGATGAACTAAAGTTACATCGCGCCAGCCATTTTTTGAACCGATCTACCCTTCAGGGAACATCTGTACAGTTTGGTACTTACATCTACCTAACTAGGGATCTAAGTATAGTCTGCAGGTGGGTGAACTAAGTTAGACTGGGCAACTATTTTTAACCCAATCCAACTTCCTGAACATCTGTATGCACCCTTAGTCTTCTGTATATCTGGCTACTAGGGCAGTGGAGGCCAACAAAAATTCCTATGCAAGGGTGTGAAGAAGGAGATAAGTTTAATTCTTTCAGTTACATTTACACGTAGATGAAGTCTCCTAGAAAATCATCCCAGGTGTAAGCAAACTGAAGCCTTTGAATTGCACCAGGCTGGACTTGGCCACTTGTTTTAGATCAGCACCACTGCTACTTGGGGTGCATTATACCTTGGAAGTAGTAAGCAAGGAATTTTGGGCAAGGCTGTCAGATTTCTGTCAATCTTCATGGTTATTTTCATCATGTGGATTGCACTGGTTTCCTCAGACAAGCTGGCTCTACCACCTGGGTGTAGCTGCCTGAGGCAGTTAAAAGGAGCTCAAATATTTAGGTACCATTTCCCAGGCACATGAACAGAGATGACCACAAGGGGCTGATATTTCCTAGTTTGTCAAACACAGCAGGAGGAACCTTAAAAACAGTCATGCACAAGTCTCTTATGCAAGACAGGTTTTATTGAACCAGCTTCCTTACACAGAAGCATCAGCTGACCTCTCTTGCTTTATACCAGGCAAACTGTCAGTGCTAAAGGAAGTGTAGTGGATAGTATTACAGCACACTCAGCATTACAGCTGGGTGAAGTTTTCAGGCCAGGAGTAAGACAGGCAAAACATGCCATTTTGTTCATTTTGATTTTATTCACAAATTCATGTGAAATTTGTGATATTAGATTTGGTTGCAAAACATTTGGAGACTAGACTTATAAAATTGACAGAGGGGAAAATTAGGGTTGTGGTGTATCCTTTTCAGTTAGTGCATTCACCAGGGTTGATTCCCCCCTGCCAAGGAAATACCCTAACTATCATGCTGGTAGGTTAGAAGGGTGGGTGCCCTCAACCCCTCCTGTTGAGACTGTTTCCCTTTGTATAAACATGCAATTGGGCAAGGGCATGAATCCAAGTGTCCTACCACCCAAGCAAGCACCGTGACCATCAGTGTTACTGACACAATATCTCATTCTGTGTCCTTGAAGTGGATCTCAACAACTAAGGTGGAAGAGTGGCAACATGAGACAGCATGTTTTATCCTTACAGAGTCCATAGCTTATGCTTAAGGCACTCTCAGAAAGGAGAGGTATTAGTTCAAGTCCCCTCAGGGAGAGGAAGTTGTATAGGATGTCAGAGACCTTGGTTCATGTGCTCCAACCTCCAAACTTTTAAGTAAAGGAGAAGGCACAATCACCAGTGTTTTGGGTCCAGCCTTTTGTGTTTTGTTTACTTTTCTGAAAAAAAACCATGTGGAATGTTTCATTACAGGTTAATTTAAATTCAGTTTGGGGTTTTTATTTCAGTTGGGAGGGGAAGAGGTGGAGGGAGAAGGAATCAAATTATTCTCACAGCCCTTCTCAGCAACTTGCCAAATAACATGATCTGGGAAAAATGACACCCTTTTTGTTGTTCAAAGAACTTTACAATATGTGAACAAATGCATGACAATATTGCTTCTTTCATATCAAATGCATACAAACAATTCCAAGTGCAAGGGTGGATGCCCAAGTGAGTAGGACAAAAGTCTTGGATCTGTATGGACCCATGAAAACAGGATCATTTTGTGTCCAAATACACAGTGACACTCAGAAAAGGTTTCAAGCTGTAGGGTGTTTTGCTTGTTTGTTTGTTGGGGTTTTTTTGAAGTTATTAGTCATCTCTAAAAAGGAAGTAAGCAGGTGACACCTTGGCCAAAATGAACTCATATTACTTTGCACATACCTTTAATGTTTCCTTCTTAGTGAATTTGGCTGTGGGAGATACACACTCTTTATCAGACCCGTTGCAAAGCTTATATTCATTCTGAAAAAAAAAAGAGAGAGAAGCAATGTATTAACATTAAGATGCTTATGTTATGGTTTAGCAGGAAAAAATGTTTACATCTTCCAAGATTCACTGAAGATTTATCAAGATAACACCATAAAACTACACAGACTCAGGAAAGGCCTAGTTGCAGTGTACTCTTCACTTCCTTTTAAGTGTGAACCCTTTCTTCTCCCCACAAAAAGTGTTCTATACAGACACCCAATGATGGTTCCCATCTGTACACAGTCCATTCTTCTCCTCCATTGATCTGAAAATCAGTTGTTCATTCTTGGATCTTAAAACATTTAACTTTCTGAAGTGAAACACTAGCATCTCTACCCCATGAACATTAACAGCATTTTTTTTAATTCAGTACATATTTAAATACACAATTGTATTCCCTGAAGACTGGGGTAGGCTTGTTCTGGCAAGACAAATTGCTCAAACAGATATACTTTACAGCATACTGTACTTTACTTTACTCAGAAATCTTTTCTCTTTCCATGCTACTGCTTACTCCAGTTGCACCCCATTTTAGTTATAAGGAATCTTGCTCATGTTGGCATGAATCTTTGGCTCAAGAGGTTTTTAAATTGCTACTACTTAAGACCCAGTTGAGCTGCCTATAAACATGCACAGAGAGGACCAGAGCTAAACTATGTCCTGGATAACACAAACTTATTTTGGCTTTGGGAAACAAGGCTCAAAATGTATATGTCACTTTAAATCATGTTTGGTGCCAAAGCCATTTAAACTCATTTTCAAGGAATCTAAAAATCACCAATTTCCTGATTCATCTGATTAATTGGAAGGACACAGTCAGCAGAGCCAATTGGCCAAAAAAATCTCTGCATTAGCTTACTCGTTCACATGGACTAGCCATGCAGAGCCCACTTTGATGCTGGGATCCTGACTTAGGTTGGTATTGTTGGTGCAATGTCCAGAGCACTGGACAGACTCAGAACACCGATTTATAGAACACCCATAGATCCCTAGCTCTTCCACCACTAGCTTCCTATGAGACTGTGGGCAAGCCATCTCCGCTTCCCCTTCAAGCCACCTTGTTTATTTAGAGTGTGATCTCTTTGGGTCATGATCGTCCCTCGTTAGAATAGTATGTTACTATATTGACCTTGATTGGTGCCCTTAGGCACAACTGCAGTATAAACAAGGGCAACTTTTGGGCAAGGCATTCAATTGCTACAACACACAAGATGAATACTGCACAGCTGTGTTCCAGTAGGATAGCAGGAGAACACTTTTCAGGAGCTCACTTATAAGAACTGGACTCCCTGTTATGAATTACCAGTAAGCTAGATGACTCACTGCATTGTCAAGCTTTTTTTAAAAATCATCTTTAGAGGTCTTTTTGCTGACTGCCTCAATTTTATGGCTGCATTCCCAGAGCACCTACAGCCACTGCACAAAAGGTAAAGCCAGGGTTATTACAGAAGTCCATAAGGCATACTCCTTTTAACAACAAAGCCCTGGGGCTGGAAGAAAGGCAAACACATTTAAGTAGCATCTGCACTTCCTTGCAAATCTTAGAAGGCTTGGAAGTGAAAGGAACTAGTCAGTTTTGGGGCTGCTAATACCATGGCATTTCAAGCAGTACTTATTAACTATATAACACTGCTATGTTATTAACAGGCCCAAAACAGAACTAGCTCCCTTAATTTTTAAGGTTTTGTTACAGATCTTGAAAATGAAGAGCGCGCAGCAGAAAAACCATTTATTTTCTGTCATTTTTTCAAGTTTAAGAGCAATCCTTTGATAGCTGCTTCCCCTTTACAATTGCTGGCACAGTTAAAAAAGGGAATGTGGTGGACAGTGGGGCTGAAATATGCTACAGTATATTTAAGCACTGAAAACAGGTAATCAATATAGAAATAACCAGTTTGTTACAGTGTAAGCAACAGGCAACAAATGAGAACGCTCATTGTGTTTTATAGTTAAGTGAATTAAGCACTAATGTGTTATGCATACAAGTGGAATTCACTGTAATACTATTTCTATTGATCCTTTTCATGTTTCTATCACTTGAATCATAAGAAGCATCAAAAAAAAAAAAAAAAAAAAAAAAAAAAATCACATGACCATTTCACTCTCCAGGGTCCATAAGCACATGTGCTAAAGCCTACATTTCGAAAACTACTGCAGCAGCTAATACACAAGAGTATCGACTCCCTCTGGACCACGTGAAAAGCAAATCCTATGTCACTACTTTTCTAGAACTGTGGAAATTAAGGGCAAAACTTGAAGTCTGAAATACAGAGGTGAACACTGTATGATGTGGCATTTGTTAAATCCATGCTTCTGATATCTTTTGATTATGAAGGAAAGTTATGCACAATATTTTGCAATAAATACAATTTCCTGAATTGCAAAATGAAGACTCAAGTAGTCCCTAAACAAGACTTGTGGAGTCCTAGATTTAACTAGGGCTATAACAAATGGTTTTATCACTAATGTCACTCTTAAGTTTTTAACTTCCGACTCATGCCAACTATTCACTGTCTGGGGTGGGGTTTTTTTTTGCAGAAGGCCAAATTCTTCCCCCTTTTCTGCAATACATATTCCATACTACCTTTGCACCTGGAGGCTTTTCCACACACACACACTTTACAGCTAGTGATGGTCAAACCTCTGCAAAGAAAATTCTGCCTGCAGAGCATATATTGCATTTCACATGTCAGTACTGTGTTATGCATCTGAAGTACACTATTAGCTTTTCTTTATGGGAGAAAATATATCTCATTAGCATGAAGAATGTCTTGTCCATGAGATGTAATTAGGAGTCAAGTGTTTATAGGCAGTTTCTCCCCCTCTAGACATTTAAAAAAAAAAAAAAAGAAGATCAGGCACAGAGACAAATACCAGGTACTGAGCTCATTAGCTAGACTGAGCAAACAGGAAGATACAAATGTTCACAAGGTTCTAGGAAATCCTGCTCAGATAGATGGCTACAAAATCTTAAACCAACAGAAAGGCACTCTTCGTAATCTAAGCATTGTATGCTAAACTCATTTATGCAGTTCGTGGAATACTATCTAAGCAGAAAGACTGGGAATAACATCTGACCCTGTAAACGCAGTTAAGTGACTTTGCTTGGAGATGAATTCAGCCAGCCAATCAACATCCACCACAAACTGCATGATACCCTCTCCCTAAACCTTCTAGCAGTAGAAACTGTTATCATCACAAAGAGAAGATGTTTTCATGATTAGAAGACTGAACCATCCTGCCCATCATACAAACCTTGTTACAGTGACTGTCAGAGTGAGAATTTTAAGTTGGGCAAGCAATAAAATGGCATTGAAACCTGGATGCTTGCAAGAAGCAGCAAAGTGTCTGCTCATTCAAGGAGCATCTGCTTAAATTTTATGACGCTTTCCAATGCTACCAGGCTATAAAACCACCAAGTTTAAGAAAGTGAATCATAACCCCTCGGTACCAACACCAGGCTCTTTAGGCATTTGATTAAGATTGCATACATATATCAAAAGTATCTGAAATCATCCCCCAACAGACCAGCTAAGATTGAACATCTCTCAAAGGTGTTTTTTAATTACAGGTCAAACAAAACTGGATTAGAACCTGTGGATATTACTTTTAAGTGACCTCAAGATGGCAGGTTACTTACTGGTGAAGTTCATTACTGCATTTTTCTGAAACATCAATGCATAATTATTGAATTTCATTGCATAGTTGAAACTCTTGGGATACTGTTGTGCCCACACAGGTTGGATTTACTAAATGTGCCAATCACCTAAGCTACTTTGTCACTTGGCACATCCTCTTACTTTTTGTACAAACATTAGGGCCATGCGAAGCTTTGGTCCCCAATTCAATTCGGTGGAGATATCGCCTGATCCAATGGCTGAATCTCCGAATCTGAAGCGAAATCAGAGGACCCTTTAATCTCTCTGAATCGATTCAGAGAGAGTTGGTGATTCAGACATAGTCATGGCTTTAAATGTTTTTTCTACATACCTCTAGGTAGCAGGCAGCTTGTAAATACTGTGATGTTGGGGCACATGGAGTGTGCCACAGAAGCCTGAGGGGCTCCCTAGCACACTCGGCAACAGAACTGAAAGCGGACCAGAAGCACTTCCAATCCACTTCTGGGTCTGCCAGGGAGCATGTGGGCCTCCCCGCCCCCCCCACTCAGTGACTTGGGCTCCCACAGACCCAGGAGGTACCTGGGAGGGGGGCATCCCAGCGTGCTCCCCAGAAGTACTTCTGGTCCACTTCCAGGTCTGCTGCCAAGCGTGCTAGGAGCCCCACCACGCTTCTGTGGGACACTCTATGCGCCCCAGCACCACAGCATTCATGAGCTGTGCATGGTACCTCGAGGTATATAGAAAAAACATTTAAGGCTGTGTGTATGGCTGAATCACTGATTCTGTGAATCAGCATTGAATCCTCTGCTTCAGATTCGATTCAGCTGAATCAAAAATCGGGGACAGTGACCCAAATCAATGAATCAAATCACTATCCCCGATTCAGGCCAAATCTGAATCTAGATCAAATAGGGCCCATTTTGCACATCCCTAATAAGCACTTTTGGCACAGAAAGATCATTGCACCCCAAAAGCCATTGTCATTTGCCAAATGACCAGCTCTATATATGCTCAGAAAGAACTGCAACCTTATATCTGTAAAGTGCCACCTGTTCTACACGTAATTTCTTGTGCTACATGGACATGCGCTCTTATTAAGAAGACCTTTCCTTTTCGCAGGAAACCTGGGACCTAAACACTTCATAATGAATATTGTAGATCCATGCAACTGTGCACCAAGGCATTGAAGAAACCCCCCCGCAAAGTTCTCTTCAGGTTTTTACCTGCTAAGTAACTTAAGGAAATTGATTCAGGAATGAATAAAACAAATCCAATCTCAACAGCTTTGATTTAATTACTTTATTGTCATTAGGTTCAATGACCCCATTGACAAAGCCTCCAGGATCAAGAAGATAGAGCAGCCTTGACATCACCAAGTAACACCAAGTGCATCTAATGATGGCCTTTCATTGACCTACATTGCTCAGCCTAGTATAAAAAGGCAGAAATTCTCTACCTTCATAGACTGCAGCTACAATTTCCTCCAAGTTTTACTGATGTAAGTATACAGCAGCTCTTTGAGGTCAGAATGACCAGGGTTTTTGCAATGGTGAAACAGCACAAAATTTCACCTTCTGTCTCTCCCAGAGCTGTCAGTCTATATTAACCAAGGAGGGTACTTCATATAACCAGGGGCAGATCTGCAGGGGAAGAGAATGTCATGGTACTGTCTCCCTCACCTCCTGTTTCGATTCCTGTTCTACCCAAAATTTAAAACCAATGGCTTCGTAGGGGAGTAGCATTTCTGTTTAGGCAGCAGTGAGGGAGTCAACTGATTTCACAGCTTCTTGTAAGCTACCAGATTTCTTCTGAAATCTTCATTCCACAAGTGTTAATGATGCTATCCCCCTTTTAATTATCTTGATGTTTCATTAATCAGCTAACCATTCTTCTGCAGTTCTGCTGCCCCTTAGCTGTTTCTGGTACTCTAGCTCTTCAGACTATTTTTTAACTCTAGCTAAAAATATTAACTCAGGTGTGGAAGTTTTAACTGGAGTGAACACTAATTCAGGTGTGGATATAACTTTCAGTGCAACACTAGATGTATTGTCAAGCTGCTCAAGAAGCTTAGTTTTTTTATGAATCTGAAAAAGGAGATATACATTTGACTGTATATACATTTGGAGATGTATAAGGATATATCCATTTGACATTCTTATGACCACAAAACTAATCATCTTGGGATTATTTTTTGCCTATTTTTAAATACATAATGTATGATATAGAAAATTAATGGGCATTCCAGTAAAGTTGCATTTAGTTTGGTCTCCATGTTAAACTGAATATAGCCCTATGGTGATAGCCCTAGGCTTTATCTTAGTAAAACCTCCAGGTTTTTTTTAAACTGGATAATCTGTGTTGTTTTATATTTGATGATATTTGACACCATCTGCACCCTCCACCCCACATTTCAAAATCCTAGATCCACCCGTGTGTACAACTGAGTATCTTCAGCCTTTAAAGAGAAAGAAATCTGTATCTCCTGAAGAAACACAAAATTTGTGCTTTATGCTCATTGCTTTATGAGATTGAGAGCAATTTCACATAGCAAAAGCCTGTCTAGATGTGTTCCATGGGCTAGAGGAGGAGGAGAGCTCTTCTTGATTCTCTAGCTAGATCTTTCATTTACAAGACTAACTGATGGCCCCGGCTATACTCTGTCCTATTGGAGGTACACCCTTTAGTCATAATAGGAGTCCCCTTCACTTAAGACTTGCTTAGTAAATGCAATCATAGCACGAGTGATCATTAGCTGTTACAAGGAAACCTCCATTTACTGAGCAAAGCTCTGATATCTGACAGTCACCTCAGGGGCCAGACAGCTGCAGACACAGCTCCCCTGGTACAGTTTGGAAACAAATATGAGCCCCTGCCTGCACTAGAAAAGTGTACAGTGGGGGAAAGTGCATTGGAAGGGTCTGCTGCCATCACTGAGTCAAGGGCTCGCCAGGTAAGCAGAAGAAGAGACACTGGGTCACTGTTGTGGGCAACTCCTTGCTGAGAGGAACAGAGAGACCCATCTGTTGTCCGGATCCCATGGTGTACAAGATCTGTTACCTGCTTGGAGCCAGGATCATGGACATCATGGTGAGGATTGCTGACCTCATCCAGCCCTCTGACAACTATGCCGTGGTCCTCATCCATGCGGTAACAAATGATGCAGCCAAGAGTAGTCCAGACCATATCATGAGTGATTATAGGGCTCTGGGGACCAGACTTAGGAAGATGGGGGCACAGGCAGTCTCCTCATCAATCCTCCCCATCAGAGGTGGCAGTAGGCATTAAGTCAACCTGCAGCTCCAGAGTTGATGCCATCATGCGGGTTTTGGCTTCCTGGATCACGATCCACACTTCCATGCAAGGGGCCTCCTGGGATGCGATAGGCTTCATCTCTCCACAAGAGGTAAGAGGCTCTTTTCTTACAGGTTGGCTGACTTCCTATGTTGGGCTTTAAACTAAGTGCAATGGGGTATGGGGAAGAGGAGATGGAGAGAGTCTAGAGCCTACAAACTGCGAGACATGCAACAGTACACTCCAGGTAAATAGAAAGGGGCCCTTTGGGCATCAGAACAGTGGCACACAAAAGGCACCATTCAGAGGGCTCAAGTGCCTCTATACCAATGCTAGGAGCATCGGGAACAAGGAGGAAGAACTCACACTTCTGCTTGCAGATAATAAATTTTGATTTAGTGGGGCTAACGGAAACCTGGTGGGACCCTACACATGACTGGGTGGTACACACTGAGGGCTACAGGTTGTTCAGAAGGGACAGAGTAGGGAGGAAAGATGCGGGGTTGTTCTCTATGTAAAAGGAGCATTATACATCTACCCTAATCAAAATGGGATCAGAGGAGAAGAAAGTTGAGGCATTGTGGGTTAGGATACATGGAGGTTGAGGGGAAAGGGACTTGGTGATGGGGGTCTGCTACAGACCACCACATCAAGAGGAAGCGCTAGACTTGGAATTCCTGAGGCAGCTCTCAGAGGCTGTACCATCTAGGGACATGGTTGTCATGGGGGAAACTAAACTACTCTGACATCTGCTGGGAGGAGCAGTCAGCCAAATCTAACCATTCACGCAGGTTCTTAACCTGCATGCAGTACCTTCAACTAACACAGGAGGTATATGGTCCCACTAGGGAATGCCTTACTGGACTTGGTGTTTGCTACTTGGAGAGGACCTGGTAGGGGAGCTGCAGATTCACGGTCACCTTGGAGACAGTGACCACCAATCAATCAAATTTACCATATGGTGTAGGGTGGGTAAGATAACTAGTAGGGTGGAAGTACTTGACTTTAGGAAGGCTAACTTCAGTGTGCATAGTCAATGATGTACTGAAGGATAAGAATATTGGCGAGATGGGAGTCCAAGAAGGGTGGTTGTTTCTAAAGGGAGTGATCCTTTGGGTACAGAGGGAGACTATCCCAGTATGAGGGGAAAAAGAGCCAAAAACCTTTCTTGGCTAAACAGGGAAATCCAGGGGAGCATAAGGGCAAAAGAGAAGGCATACAGACAGTGGAAGCACAGGGAAGCTACCAAGGAGGAGTATATCTACTTGGCCTGCACTTACAGGAATGGAGTTTGAAAGGCTGAAGCAATTACACAGCTGAGGCTGGCAACACAAATTAAAGACAACAAAAAGTCTTTTTTTTTTTTTTTTTTTTTTAGCTATGTAGGGAGTAAAAAGAAGGCGCAGGGCAGCATAGGTCCCCTACTGAACAAAAAGGAGCAATTAGTGACAGAGAGGGGGGACAAGGTTGAGCTATTCAATGAGCTTTTTGCCTCAGTGCTCCTGAGCAAGATAAGTTTCCTAATGGGTTCTTAGATGGGCATCAGCGGGACACCAGCCTACCAACTGTTGATGCTGACTTAGTGCGGAGTCACTTGGATGGACAGGATGTGTTCAAGTCAGCAGGCCCGGATAAGCGGCATCTGAGAGTACAGAAGGAATTGGCCGGTGTCATAGCAGAGCCACTGGCATGGCTGTTTGAGCGCTTGTGGTGCTCAGGTCAGGTCTCAGAGGACTGGAAAAGGGCCAATGTGGTCCCTATTTTCAAGAAGGGCAGGAAGGAGGATCTGAGTAATTATAGGCCAGTCAGTCTCACCTCCATCCTTGGAAAGGTCTTTGAAAAAAAAGTGAAGGATCATATTTGTGGGAGTCCAGTGAGAAAAGTAATGCAGCAGGGAAACCAGCATGGATTTGTAGCAGATGGTCAGGCATGAGCTAATCTGGTTTTGTTTTTATGACAGGGTCAAAAATTCTTAGACACAGGAGTAAAGGTGGATGTCGTTTTCCTGGATTTTAGCAAAGCCTTCAATATAGTATCTCAGCCCATTCTCATGATGAACTTAAGAGGCTGTGACATAGATGTTTACATGGCCTGGTGGGTGGCAAATTGGCTTAGCTGTCACACCCAGAGAGTGGTAGTAGACAGCTTGGTATTGACCTGGAAGGATGTGGGTAGTAGGGTCCCACAGGGCTCAGTCCTTGGACCTGTACTCTTCGATATCTTCATCGGTGATTTGGATGTAGATGTGAAGTGCACTCTGTCCAAGTCTATGGATGATACTAAGTTGCGGGGTGAATTGCATATGCCGGAGGGTAGGGAATGATTGCAGGCAGACCTGGACAGGTTAGAAAAGTGGGCAGTACGCAAACAGGATGCATATTACAACAAGGACAAGTGCAGAGTGCTGCACCTAGGGTGCAAAAATATCCAGCACACCTACTGGCTGGGAAGTGACCCTCTCAGCAGCACAGAAGCGGAAAGGGAACTCAGTCATAGCAGACTCCAAGATGAAATGAGTCAGTGTCACGATCATCAGCAAAGCTAACTGCACTTTATCGTGGAACAGCAGATGCATGACAAATAGATCTAAGGAAGTGATATTTCCCCTCTACGCAGCATTGGTCAGACTGCAGTTGGAGTACTGCATCCAGTTTTGGGCACTGTACTTCAAGAAGGACGTTGATAGACTTGGGAGGGTCCAGAGGAGGGCCACTCGTATGGTTAGGGACTTACAGGACAAGACCTATGAGGAGAGACTGAGGGAACTGGGCCTCTTCATCCTCTTCAAGAGAAGGAGAAGGAGGAGAGGTGATCTTGTGGCCATCTACAAACTCATTAGGGGAATGCAGCAAGAGATCAGAGATGCTCCATTCACCAGGGTGCCTCTTGGGGTAACAAGGAACAATGGTCACAAACTGACAGAGAGATCAGTTTTAGGTTGGATATCAGGAAGAACTTCTTCGCGGTAAGCGTGGCCAGAATTTGGGATGGGCTTCCAAGGGCGGTGGTGCTCTCCCCTACCTTGGGGGTCTTTAAGAGAAGACTCGATAGGCATCTGGCTGGGGTCACGTGGCCCCAGCACTTTTTTCTGCCTAGGCAGGGGGTTGTTTCCTACCACCCTGCCTGGAGACAGCCAGCCGAGAGCCTGCCAACATGCATTCCCCAGTATGGGGGTGGTGCCCCTCCCCTGTCCCCAGGAAAACACCCCAGGGCCTAATGACACCTGTTGTGGGTGGGATGCTCCTCTCCTCACCACCCCCAGGGAAATACATGCCAGTCAGCTCTCAGCCTGCTGACTGCAGGCAGGTAGGGAGGGAACAGCAGCCTGGCAATCAGGGGTTGGGAGGTTCTGGCTGGGACACTGCCCCTCCTCCCCCCCCAGAAAGTGTCCCTAAGACCTGATGGTACTAGTGGTGGGGCAACCTCCCGGAGGCCCCCCTCAAAATGGGGCAACATGTGGGGGGGGGGAGCACCAGCCCAGTGATCAGGGATGCCCTGGCTGGGACCACACCCCAGAAAGTGCTCTCAGTACCTGATGGCACTGGCAGGGGGACACACTTCCCCCAAGCCCCCCTCCCCCCACCCCACATGGGGGAATGAATGCTGGCCCGCTTTTCCAGCCAGCTATTTCCCAGCAGGCAGGGGAGCAAGTGCTGGGGTGCTAGGGAACACTCCCTAGATGCCCCTTGTGCTCTCCTCCTCCCAGCCCTGCTGCACAAGGAAGAGACTCTCTGCCTTCTCCCTGTGGTAAACTGAGGGCATGGTATGTGGGTGGAATCACCTGCACATAACCCTCGCAGGGAATCTGTATAGAAGCTCCCCAAGGTGCACCTCTCTAGAGCACCTTCAGCAGATAGCCGATTTAACAAGGGTTAACTTTTTGCCTGATTGCTCTACAGCCAGGATGTAACACATGTACATGGCTGCAGAGAGCTTTTAAAATGGCCATGTTCAGGGGCCTGACAGTGTGAGAAATGTAACTCATCTGCACCCACATTATCAGGAATAGCCTCATTATCTTCAGTGGTATTTAATTTATTGCATTACAGAAGGCTATTTAAGCACCTAATCCAAAGCATGGGGTGACTCAACATAAAGGCTCCCATTGATTTAACCGAGTTTTGACTCAGGCCCTGAATTGTTCAGCAAATAATACCCTAGTTTAGAATTCCAGTTGTCTTGTTTCTAATACATCTTGGCACTACCCATGCAACATTGAGTAGATCACTTGTTCTGAACCTCAGCTTTCTAGCTTGTATACAAGATTTTCCTACTTCAGTGACAATGCAATGATAAAAGGTGTTTGTGCACATAAGAGCAAGAGCAAAATGAACAAAAAGTAGCAAGGGGCAAACATAGACATAAAAATAAGCAAGTTTGATTGTTATTGGTCTTTAAGTGCGTGGGGGGGGGGGGGAAGGGGGAAAATAACCATTGAGTTTTAAGTATTTTTCATAACTGCACTAAAGTTGTTGTACTACAGTTTAGTAAAACGTTTTGTACCTCTCTACTGGAATAAAGTAGCAATTTTTAAAGTCAAGGTCACAGTTTATGGGACCGTTACAATGTCGTTTAAGTCTGCCCCTGCCCTCTGCTTCAAATGCTGGGTGGGAGGGGAGGGGTTACAATTTGCAACCCTAGGTTAAGCTTAAAAAGATTAGCTTGATAAGGTAAAATAGAATAGTGTATTACAGAATATTTCTTTTTATAAGTGCCACAGAAAGTCTTGCTGCCTTGTAACTTTAATTCCATTTCAAATTCAAACCAATTTAAGAACATAAGTGCCCTACTGGGTTACACAATGGTCTGTTTAGCCCAGCATCCTCTCTCAGTAGCAAGTAGTAGAAGCCTTAAAAGGGAGATTATATGTACATGGCATATTTAGTTTAATTCATCCCATCATACCCTTTCTAAGGCAAAACACAATTGATTTAAAGGATGATAGACAATAGATCCCCAACTGTTATACTCAATAGCTCCCAATGGAGCCATCCTCCATGAATTTGTTTAATGGCTTTTTGAACCTGGATATACTATTTTCCTCTACAACCACCTATGACAATGAGTTCCACAAGTTAACACCATTCTGTGTAAAAAAAGAACTTCCTTTTTTTTTTTGTTTCGGTATACCTGTCTGTAGTTTCAGTGGGGCCCCATTGAATTCTTCAGTAAAGAGGCTTTCCCTGCTGTTATGTGGGATGTAGCTTTCATTCCTTTTTGTGTGGTCCAATTACTCAAGCAAGTCAGGAAAGCATTACATTAAATATTTAATAATTTAAAATTAAATATAACTTGAATAGTCAGTTAAAATACGTTTGGTTGCAACATTTAATAAATCCCTTTGGTTTTAGTAACTCCATTTAGTCTCAGTACCTGAGAGAGGACAGATGGGTAGAGTTATGACCACCATTAACCCAGGGTTACACAGTAATGCTGCTGTAGCTTAACATGAGTTTGTCTCCCTATTTTCATTTGTCGTAGTAGAACTTGCATCCATTCTGTTCAGTGAAGTGTTCAGGAAGATTAATGGCTGTGTGCATCCAATACCTCCCTCAATTTTCTTTCCTCTCAGACACTGAAGCCAAAATCCTAAACCAACTAAAAGCAAGACTCCCTGTGCCTTTTAATGTTGAAAAAATTAAGGAAAAAAGTTACTTCCTTGGCCTGGACATGGGAGTTTCATCTAGGCTAAGTACAGATATTTGGGGGCCTTAGGGGGAGGTTAAATTGGATCAAAATGGCTGCCTGACTTCAGGTAAGTCAGGATGCAGGAGGGGAGAATGGGGGGGGGGTCTAGTGGGGGTTGGGGGTCCAGCAGGCTGGAGGGCCTGGGAGTCTGCTGGGGGATGAGGGGTGGTGCAACCCATGAGAGGTGGATACTAGCGCAACTCACAGGTGCAGTGCGTAGGGGCTGGCACAAGCCATGAAGGTTGTGGGGGCAGGAATGACCTGCAGGTGGAGTGGGGTCCCCCTCCCAACAAGCCTACACCCATACAGATTCACAGAAGTCTAGGGCTGGAAGGGACCTTGTGAGATCATCAGGGCCAGCCCCCTCTTCTTTGGGCATACTTCCCACCCCTCTTCCCACTGGGACTTACTTGCTCAGCTCTGGTAGTGGCAAATGCTGATAAAAGTGGCTGCACACAAAATGTCTTGTGGGATGGGCGTTGAAAGACCTGGCTGGTTGGGAGCAGTGGGAGGTGGAGAAAAAACAAAAAAAACCAACCCAGAAAACCCAGTTGGGAGCAGGGGTCAAGGGAGTGTGAAAAGAGCAGTCCCGGGACTGGGGCAAGTGACTGGGTTTTCCCATGCCAGGGCTACACAGGGAAAGTGTGTAGGAGCTCCATGCACTGGTTTGATCCAAATTGAATAAAGTTTGATACTACATAGATGCAAGTTCATGTTAAACCAAGCTCTGCTATTTTAGACTGGTTTGTGTGCATGGAACTGCTGATGATTGCCAGTCACTGAGACTGGGTCTGTAAGTAGAAGTTTAGCACCAGGATGAGCCAAGTTTAAACTGGGCAGCCATTTTGAACCTCATGTAACCTCCCCAAATACCTGTACTTAGCCATAAAGAAGCAGGGCACGTGGATGCTGGTGAGGAATAGAAGTTATGAAGAGATTCCTTCTGACCCTTTGTTCCATTCTGTTCAGCTTTCAGTCCTCCAGACTTTATGCTAAGAGTTGGGCAAGACAACAAAGTGAAGGAAGTCACAACATCTTTGCAAACTGGTTTGTTAGGCTACTTATCCTGAGACTCTGTTGGCTCATTCTCATCTGCTTTGGCAGTGCTGAGGCTCACCTACTCAAATCCTGACACCGGCAGCAAATTAGAAAAATAATTGTGCTTATGTTCCCCATATCTGTGTGTAAACTACTGTAATGAAATATCATGGACAGCTCCACTGGCAAAAGCAATGCCTGGAATGCTTGGACTCTTCTCTAGGACTATGCTGAGCCTACACAAAGAACATTTTGTTCCTGGACTTCACCGATTTGGGTTTTGAATCCAATCAGATCTTCCTGCCAACTGAATCTGGTCCCGATTCCTTGATTCACTGGGTAAATGGCAAAAACCCTTGTGCACTGCCAGAGTTGTGACTGATCTTTTATCGTGTCTCTGAATGTAAATGTGGCTATAATTAACTCCAAAGGTTCAAGGCATGCTGCCACCTGGAACTCAAATGATTGGTTTAAAGACAGCTTAGGATTTGCAGTGGCTCTATTAAAATGAAACTGATACATCATTACAAGCTCAAGGACTCTCACTGTGCAACAAAAATAAAAAGGGAATGGGGGAAGTTTTTAGCAACCATTTAGACTCACCTTTTAGAATGCAAAAATCGAACAAGCAAGCCAAAAAACCCAAAACTTCAAACAAGTCAACCATGCCAAAAACCTCGCTTGTGACAACCTAAGCAAATCTAAGTTGTGTATCAGTTAATGGTAGGCAACATTGGACCTTCCGTCACATAATAAGTTTAAATACAATTATGGCACAAGCAGAGCAATCTATTGAAAAGGAGCACTAAAGTCTCAGTTGAATTAGGGCCCCAGTGACAGGCACTTCACAGACGCAGTACCAGGTCTCTTTAGCCCCAGTCCAGTGCCCCACCACAAGTTATATTTCCTCCTCTTCCATTTACGCTTTAAGAGAGTCAACATATTTTGGAAAAAACATACACAGCAGAGGAACGATGCTACAGATTCACAGATTTGTAATAAGGTCAGTTACATTTGTTGGGCAAGATACAGCTCAAACATGCAGAATATTTCCCGCCTCCCACTTAGAGCAGTGAGTCTCAACTGGGGTACATGCCATAGCATCATGGGGTGCTGCCAGATCCTTTTAATGGTGCCACAAGGTGTGAGAATATAGGCAGATATATCCTACTGCCTGGCCCCTCCATAAGAAGGTAACCACTATAATATGTAAATTAGTTTGAGATTGTGCACCACCTAATTTCAGAAGTGTTATGGAGAGGTGCCTCAACTTCAAAAAAGGTTGAGAACCACTGCCATAGGACCTAAAATGCTTTCTTCTTTATGCTGCCTAAATGGGGCAGCTGCTTTAATTTTACTTTGCTGACACAGTCTTGTCTTATGCCTAACTGAGAGAAGTGGTATAACAAAGAATGAAGTGACTCAGGAGCTTGGTCATGACAAAGTTACAAGTATTTAGGAACCTGAGGCCTAGCATGGTCCAAACATAACGATCATCTGACCGATGATCACTACCAATACAAATGCACTAGTGGTCTTAGGGCAGTTTCAAGTGAGCAGCTGTTTGCCCTAGATCTTGTGTTAATTGGCTAACAGTCTCAGACAGACCAAACAATTGCTAAAGTCCAAGAGCTTATCTCTAGCTTTTGACCAAACCCACATCCCAGAAATGTGGAGACAAAAATAAATAAATAATAAAATTGAGCTTTTGGGGAAGGTTCTCTACCATTGTACTCATTCAAGAGGGTTGCCTCTGTTGTCAGCCCAACACTTCCTACCGAAAATAATTTGATCCAAAAAAACCCAAATAGGTGCTTTCTTTTGCTTTGCTGCTTCAGCTGAGGCGTGCTCTGCTATAATTCCAAGAGCAGTACCAGTCCAACATCCCTCTCTACACCATGTCAAACACTTTTCTCCTATCCACAAAGGCAGAAGAACAGCTGCATCATTGTAGATGCCAGTAATTTACTGGCTGGTAGGCAGTTTTAGTACAAACAGGCTGGTGAGCTGCCCATGGAGCTATTGTTTGAATCCCATTTGTGACAGATTTTCAAGCCTTGTTTCAAAATGCTCTGCTGGAAAGGAAAACAGAAGAGCAGAATGGCATGATTTTAACCTAGACTTTTCTAGCCATGGTAGAGTGGGCAAGATGAGAACTACAGGCATGGAACCTAGCTGGGGACCAAACTGTGACCAAGTCATCTGCAAGTATTAAAGACCTCACCTGAAGTGACCAGACCATTATGATGAAAAACAGCATCTGTACATTTTTGCAGCTCTAGCACATTTAGTTGCCAATGTAATTGCTTCCAGTGCTGAAGAGGAGTGAGGGAGTCCTAGTTTTGTTTTTGCTGCCCTTGTTATGTGGATTGGGACTCTGAGGTGCTTCAAAGGAGCTCTGCAATGGATGGAGTCTGAATGAAGAGAGCTCAGTACAAGATCATGAGCTTGGGTCAGCAAAAACAAACCTGGATCTAACTAGACATTGGAAGGCAACAGACAAGTGTTGATAAAATATTCAAGTTGTGCCCCATCTCTAATTCTTAGGGGCTAACTGGTCTTAATGCTGTAGAGGGACTTGTTATTCTTCAAGTACACATTTCGTTAAAGCTCCACAACCTTCCAAAAGACTCCCATCTTTGCATATAGAGACAGTCGTAGCAGAATAAAAAATTAGGGCCTCAAGTTGGAAAGATTAATACCAGGACCAAGACCTTAATAACATCCATCAAAACACATCAGAAAGAATCTGAGAGGTCTTCACTCCATTAGCTATAAATCAGTCTGCTGGCCAACAGGGAAGCCTTAGGCAGGGATTAAGAAAAGCCTATATACACCCTTCACACTTCTCAGTGATTATGGGTGCATTCACACATGCTGTGCAGGTAACTGCACAGCAGTCTAATTTGTTGCAGCATAGAGCATTTATACACATACTTTTTTTATCCTGCAACATGCCAGAGATATGCTGTTTCAGTGCAGACTTGATTAATCAAGTCTGCTCTGCACACAAGCTGAGGTGAACTGCGCTGCGCCGCATGCGGTTGTAAAAGCAGCAAAATGTGCATCAGCATACAGAAAAATGGAGACAGTGCACTTTTGGACCAAAGCAGTAAAAGCCTACACATGAGATGCTATTAGACCACAGCAATATAATGTTAATATAGGACAGTAATATCTTGCAGCAGTGAAAATAACTGTGTCTAAGTGCACATGTAAACACTGACCTTGTCAGTGTAAGTTGTGCCTGGTCAGCCCAGGCAGTAGGGGGCCAGACCCCTGCCTGCTGCCTAGCCACATGGCTCCGCTCTTTGGGCACTCTTGTGTTCCAGCCAGCCCCTCCATGCCCGATGCCACCACCTGGGGCTGACTCCCCAGGCCTCCTTCCAGCCTGGGGATGCTCTGCCTAGGCTCAAATAGCTATAGTCCCATGTGCTCGTTTAAATGCTGTGCCTGGGAGGAGTTTTCCAGAGTTCATCACATTGAGTTAATTGCTCGTGTAGATGAACCCTACATGTTCAATATTGAATTGATCAATCACTAACAAAACCTGAAAAGAGATGTAAGCGAGACATAGCAAAGTTATTGTCCCATGCCACAGTACCTTGCTAATGGAGTTTGGTGTCTGGGGAGCCTCATCCTTCACCATTGACGGGCTATTTCCTTCCATGTCTTTTCCTGCAACAGAATAACAAAATGAAGAAACTGAGAACTGCTGTGGGCGACCAGGGCTACTCAAAGCCATCAGCCCTTAAAAAGACCACTGCTAACATAACAAATAATAATAGAGCAACCAACAGAAAGCCAGGCGTGGCTTTAAAATCACACAGATCTATGTGCAATTTACCTTCTGCAAAGGTATTACATTTATTGTAATAAATTCACATAATGAAGGTTGCTTTTTAATTATTACTATTTAAAATTACATCTAAAAACGACAACACTGGAGAGTCATTATGGTTGCAAAGTCAAACGTTTAAAAGGTTAGGAAATACCTGACTGAATGTCACTTCTACAGCCTTAATTTAGTCCCCTGGTATATATGCATTATGATGCTGCCTTTAATCACATTACTACATAGTATTTTCCTTACCACAAGCTTCCTGCCTCATTCAGAGCACAGAATGAATGATGCTCAAGTACTAAAAAGCTATTCAATGTTTTGTTTTATCCTCCTTATTCAGCAACTACACTTTATTACATCTGACATTACATTATCCTTTTCCCAATCAATATTACACAACTCAGAACGTTACAGAAGGAGCTACAAAAAGTTGCATGCATTCTGGGGTGGTCATGAGATCATAAAGGCTAATGGGTAGTTGCTTCAAGAAATACTTGCTAATAATTGGCATATGCGAGGGGCTTGAGGTTTCATCATGTATAAATATATACATTTTAAAAGTCACTAAAATATACTATGTATATAAACATGTACCTTTTTTAGGATAATGCGCTGGCATTATCTGCACAAATTCTGCACCTTTTGCCAATTGAAATCATGCTTTATACTAAAGGAAAGCTCATAAATGCTATTAAGTACACAGCACTTGATCAGACTATTGTTTTACTGCCAAGACTAATATCCTATTGCAGTACAATAAATAACCATCAAAACTGGTTATTTAACTGGTTAAAACATCAAAAAACTACTCAACAATGACAACAGCCAAGTAGCATTAGAAGTTTTGGACTCCTCTGTGAATGCAAAAATAGAAAGGGAACCAAATGAAAGGCAGAAAGACAACTCTTGTTCTATTGAAGTTAAGGGGAGCATTGGCACAGATATCAATGGAGCCAGAAGTTTACTTGGAGTATTCAGTACCACAAATGAGAAACCTTATACAAATCATTTCACATGAGTACTTCAGTCCCACACAAGACTGGGAGACTACTCGCCTATATGAAAAAGGTAATTTTGCATGCATTCATGTATATACAGAAAAAGCGCAGAAACTATGAAATGGAGCATTGCAAAAACTAGGAGACGGACAACAAAGAAAGAGGAATTCAACATCAGTATCACTGAATCAAGCACAACTTTGGCATGGCAGTAAAAAAAGACAAGTCTTAAGAAGTATGCAGAACAGTCATTTAAAAAAATTAAAAGATGAGAGAAATTAGTAGTGGGGGCTGGTGGAGAATACAGTGTCATAATGTTTTCTGTTATAACTTCATTACAACAACTGTGAGAGAAAACTGGATTTGTCAGTTATCCTGAAGAAAGAAAGAATCAACACCATAACTGGAAGAGGGATAAGATTTCATGAGTCAGCGTTGTTGAGATTCCCTGCAGAAAGCTGTACTGGTTATAGTCACTGATCAGCCCTTTGGAGCCTGATCACTTTAACAGTATTTTTTAACTTCACCTTCTTACCGTTATAAGATATGCTGCCTAGACTCAGGACCATGTTACATGCATTCACTTTCCAGCATCGTGAGCTAAGCCTGACCATAGCTTCAGATCTATTAGTTCCCATATTTTTCTCCCACTACAAAGCAGAAGCAAAACAAATGCCCTCAGAGAGAAGGAAAGAAGAGCATCTCATCCAATTCGCAATGGAGAAACGAAGAGGGAGGTTAAGGAACATATTCAAGGTCATAAGGGAAGCTGGTGCTAGAACCAGGAAATAAGCCCCAATCACAGAAACCCAAGCTAGTTCCTCAAAAACCAAACCATCCTAACTCTCAACAGCCCAGCCTGTACATAGACTGCCTAAAAATATCCCCCAGAAGAAAACCTTAGGCTGGCAGCAGAGTTACTAAATCAACTATGCCATCATGGCTAGAGAGAGACCCAGAAGGGACTATATGGAGAAAGTCCTAAATGCTCTTAGGTTCCTTGCTTTGCATGCATTAGCACTTCTCCCCACCCTCTTCATCTCCAGAGATCTCCTACACCAGGTGGTAGCTAAAATACTCACTCAGTTCTACTGCTGTTGAATTTAGTTCATTAGCTTCCTCCATGCAGGTGGGTATATTTTTCTGTCTGTGCATACATATGCATTGGAAGGCAGCATATGGTCTTCAAGTCCCATTAAAGTTAATGGAAGCCATAAGATACCTTTGTCATTCACAGGGATGGAAGTTGATACCAGTGGCATTTGTCAGTAACAAGATTAATTCACACCAGCCCCTCAATTATACCTTATTACTTAAATAAAAGTTTCACACCTTGTGGGTAAATATACAGAAAAATTTAAAAATTGCACTGCAGGAAGATTTTTGCCTTGGTTGAATGATAGGGTTAAAAGCTTAGCATGTAAACAACAGGATGATGGGCATCTTTTGAGTTGTAGATCATCCTTCTCCCCTGGCACTATGCAAACTAGAATTTCCTTATAGATACTCCTTTTTTTTTTTTTTTTTTTAATTAGAGAAAATCACAACAGTTAATCAAGTCCTTTTGAGGGTCATTTGGCCTACAATTTATATAGCTTCTGTATGTTGTACTGTTTGCAAGTCCTCTGTAGTAGGAACTACTTAGGTTTCTTAAGTAATTACATGTTTAAACAGTCTTCTTGAAAAGAAGACAGAGAACCAGCATATTGAGGGAAAACTCACGAAGAGTCTGTCTGGACACTCCCTTAGAGACAAAACCCCACCCAGGCCCTGAACCTGCATCCTTTCAAGAAGAAGGAAAGAAAAATCAAGCTAAGCATAAAAGAAACCAAATACTTACTAGCTACAGGAGCAGCCATTCCTACTTCCCCCACCACAAAACTGCTATCCCAAAAAGGCCACTGTAGAGGTTGAACTTATTTAAATCTGCAGATTTAAAGGGCCAGCCACTCAGCAGAACAGGGAGGGCTGCCATAAAAAAGTAAAGGCAAAGCTTTGAGCTATACGATAAGAAAGAATTCAGGAAGTAGGCCAGTTGCACTTCTAGAAAAGGGATGGCTGGGAGGAAGGGGGTTTAAGTGCTAAGGAAGATATTTTACAAAAAGTTTCAGATACTATAGCCTAGCATATTATGTATTTGAGCTACTGATATCCCTCTCTCGTTCTTCTGTTACATTGTACGCTGTGGATATAATGCATACCTATATTTTTTCTCAAATACAAGTTTCTTTTGTTTGAGTTTTAACTCTGAGCTTTAGCCTACCAGTTCCATTTATTTCTCTCTTAATAACTTAACCAGAATAGCTGATAATTGGTAGGGCCCCTTTTCTCTGAGCACAAAGCTGAATTACTAGATTGTTGAAGAGTGCCTTGATTAGTTCAACACAGCATGAGAGTGATTGCTTTATAACTTTTCTTGATATGGCATCTGGTTAATTACTGAAGGAAATGTAGACAATAAATCTAGTAAGACAGAATGGACTAACACTTGTTCAGATTTAATTGATTTTTTTTTTATTACAGTAACATCTGTCAAGTCTCAGGAGGTATATGCTAGGCTAGAATTTCATTGCCTTATATAGATTGTGGTCCAAATTTAGGAAATGATTTAGAAGATAAAAAGATACAAACAGGTACCTGTTAGGACTCATAATATTGCTTATAAAGTTAGGTGCTTAGTTTCCACTGAAGCCAATAAAAACTAAATGCATAATCTGCTAAAATGCTTTTCTAAAGCCTACCAGCTGCCTATATGCCTTTGTAAATGTGCCCCCTCATCCTTTTTCTACTGCCCAGGTTACAGCAAATGCCTTACTGAAAAAAGAAAACTGACTCTAAGTCAAATGCTGGGCATTCAGGAAGCCATACTGCTTCTAAATCTCAAAGTGTGTTAACAGTACCTATGCTAATCTTCTTGTCTGTTTGTAGCTAATAATTCTAACAGACCTATAGAAAAGAGAAAAAATACATATAATTGGACCATTTTCAGTTTGCTTGGCTTGTCACAAGCATGATACCTGAAAGCAGAGGTCTTTGGATGCTTTTTATGAACCTTTGCTATATTGAATTTTGTCTTCTTTGATTCTGAAGGAGGCATACTTAATGGTGTAGAGTAGGAGTTTTTCTTAGCCTGTAATTGAAAGGGTGGGCAGGTGTGAACCTTTCAGAAGAAGCTTTCCCTCCAAGTGTTTGTCAGGTGTTTCTATTACGTAGGTGCTCATAAAATTAAACAAAACTAAGGGTATCAACAGATTAAGTAAAGGTCTCCCCCCTCACCTTTTTTTCCTTGTAGTTACTAAATGTTTACTGTTGCTTGTGATGCTGCTGCTCTACAACTTCTTTACCAAAGAGAGGACAGATTTTTTAATACATATCACAGAGGAACAATTGTACAAAATCACAATTCCTTCTGCTGCTCACCTTAAAAGAGCTTTAGCTGCATTTACTTGAAAAGCACAAATTATTTTGTTCAGTCTTTTTCTGTTTGTTTTCCTTTCTGTGGGGAATTAATTATGTAATGCTTAATACCTTATTTTAACTGATGCTATAGGAAGTCCAGACATTTGTACTAGAAATGGAATCTGTTCTCAGGAGGCAATTGTTAATACAGAAGGCTGGAAATGCCAGGAAACTACACTTTTAGATACAACTCTTTCCTTTTCAGCTTGCAAGAATATGCTCCTAGGCATGAACTATGGAGTCTGAAACATGAAACTCCAAATTTGGGTGACCTTCATGTGTCAGGACTAATCAAATAAATTGTTTAGAGAGACAGCAAAGTGAAGTCTAATCAACATAAAAAAGCTTAGTTAAATATAGTTTCAGCTACTCCCCCTACCAGCTTATTACATTGTATTCCAAAGAAAATCTCTTCTTTCTTTCCGTCTTTCCTTTCCTTTCAGGAGGCAGGGACACCAACAGGGGAAACAAATGAAATTGGACTCTTGTTTGTGGACTTTCCCTTCTTTTTTTTTCCAGTTACAGTAATTTTGGTGGTTATATGTAAGAATAGCACACCAAAAGCCATGTTCCTCTTTTTTTCCCTCCTCTGGGTACAGACCAGTATTCTCATTTCAGAGAGCCTTTACAATATGCTTTAGCTGAGGTCTACAGTCTGTCACTCTTGTATTTACACATGCTAAAGCCACACAGGACTAGTCTTCTATTTCACAGCCCTGAAGCCTGTGCCTATGAAGTCTACTGCCACAGCCATGCTAGACATGGTGGTAGGATGGAGGAAGTCAAGGCAGATCCAAGGTGTGGAATGGTATGTTGTACCTCCCTTTGATTCCTGGCTCACTCAAAGTGTAAAACCAACCATCCAACAAAAGCAGCAGCATTATTATTCAGGCAGCTGTGAGGAAGTCGCATAACTCTGTGGCTCCTCATCACACTCTACCTGATTCCTTCTAAGCTTATTATTCCAACTGGAGTTAACAATCCTCTCTTTTTTAATAGTCCCACTAATCAAGCTATCCTTTCTTCTGCAATTCTGCTGTCTGTTAGCTGCTAATGGTAATATAGCTTCTATTTCACAGCCCTGCAGGCTGTTTTTAACTCTAGTTAGAAAATTAACTTAGGTATGGAAATGTTAACTCACGTGAACTTTAACTCAGGTGTGGAAAGAACTTTCAGTAAAGCATTGGATGTACTGTCAAGATGCTCAGGATAATAATAAAGGATAACCAATAAAGCTTGGTTTTGTTTTATTAATCTGAAAATGATGTACACTTAATTCTAATGACAGCAGGACTAAATAAGCAACATCTTGTGATTATTTTTGCCTAGCTCCTTGTGTTTTTATACATATTATATGCAAATTAATATACATGCCAATACTTTTTTTTTTCTTTCAGTTTCTTTTTGTATGTTGTGTTATATAAGATGAGGCACCACACCATCTGCACCCCTCTCTCAAAATCCTAGATCCACCCATGGTGGGAAATAATTACAGTCCTTCATTGGGTTGCCAATTCAACATCTAGGCACAACATTAAGAGGATGGAAATGATCAATGGAAAAAGTCTTCAGAGCTCCACGGATTCATAGACATTAGGGCTGGAAAGGACCTTGGAAGATTGAGTCCAGTCCCCTGGCCCAGGGGCAGGAAGTCAGCAGGGGTCATAGGATCCCAGCAAGATAAACATCCAAATGTCTCTTGAACGCGTTCAAAGTGAGTGCTCGAACCATCTCTGGCAGCAGTCTATGCCAAACCTTGGGGGCTCGGACAGTAAAGAAGTTCTTCCTCATGTCCAGCCTGAAACGGTCATGGAGGAGTTTGTGACCGTTTGCCTTTGGGGCGCTCTGGTGAACAGACGTTCCCCCAGATCCTGGTGAACACCCTTGATAAACTTATAGGTGGCCATCAGATCACCCCTGAGCCTGTGCTGTTCCAGGCTGAAAAGTCTCATGGCTCTCAGCCTCTCATTATAAGGTCTGTTTTCCTGACCTCTGATCATGTGTGTGGCTCTTCTCTGGACTCTCTCAAGCTTCTCCACATCCTTTTTGAATTGTGGAGCCCAAAACTGGATGCAGTACTCCAGCTGCAGCCTCACCAAGGCCGAATACAATGGGAGAATGACGTCTTGGGATTTGCTTGAGAAGCATTTACAGATGCAAGCCAGTGTTTTGGTCACTTTAGTAGCTGCAGCATCACATTAAAGGCGCATGTTCATCTTGTGGTCAATCGTGACCCCCAAGTCCCTTTCATCCGTAGTGCTAGCCACCGTAGCACTGCTGAACCTATAAGCATGCTGCGGGTTTTCTTCCCAAGGTGGAGAACCTTGCATTTTTCGGTGTTAAACACCATCAGGTTCTCACCCACCCATTTCCTGAGCCTGTCCAGGTCAGCCTGGATCACCCTCCTGTCCTCAGGTGTGGATGCTTTACCCCAAAGTTTGGTGTCAGCAGCGAACTTGGCCAGTCTGCTTCTGACACCAATGTACACATCATTAATGAAGATGCTGAACAATATGGGTCCACGGACAGAGCGTTGGAGGACCCCACTGGTCACAGGGCACCACAACGATTGACTTCTGTCAATCACCACCCTCTGGGTCCAACCACGGAGCCAGTTCCCCACCCAGCAGACCATGGTGAAGCCGAGGCTGCAGTTGGCCAGTTTTGCTAAAAGGTGATCATGGGATACCAGATTGAAGGCTTTTTTGAAGTCAAGATATATGACATCAATCTCTTCTCCCTTGTCCAGGTGATAGGTCACCTTGTCATAAAAGGAAATAAGATTGGTCAGGCAAGACCTACTTGCAACAAACCCATGCTGGCTATCCGTCAGGATTTTGCCATCAGCCAGTCTGTTGAGAATGGTCTCTTTCATAATCTTTTCCAGGATCTTCTCTGGGATAGAGGTCAGGCTGATGGGCCTGAAGTTTGCCAGATCCACCTTCCTCCCTTTCTTGAAGATAGGCACCACATTGGCCTTCTTCCAGTCTTTAGGCACTTTACCAGAGCACCAGGAGTTTTCGAAGATCTGTCCCAGGGGCTGAGCTATGATGCTTGCCAGCTCCTTGAGTACCCTGGGGTGTAAACTGTCAGGGCCAGCTGACTTGAAGGTATCCAGCCTCTCAAGGTGTTCCTTCACAAGGTCAGCATTGATGGAGGGTAAGGAATCTCCCTCACCCGGGCCTTCCCGTCCCGTAATGAGCAGGGGCATCCCATGGAACTGGTGAAAGGCCAACGCAAAATACCCATTTAGAAAGTTGGCTTTTTCCTGGGCGTCGGTTGTCAACTGTCCTGTCTGGTTAAGCAGGGGTCCAATGTTGCCCTTGCTTTTCCTCCAGCTCCCCACATATCTAAAAAAGGACTTTTTATTGTTCTTGATACTTGTAGCCAGTTGGAATTCAGTCACAGTCTTGGCTTTTCTGGTTTGCTCTCTGCAGGTTTGGAGCAGTGCAGAATATTTCTCCTTGCAGGTGGATCCCATTCTCCATCCTTTGTAGGCCTTTCTTTTCAGATGCAGGAGGTCTGCTAGTTCCCTGCAGAGCCAAGGGGGCCACTGTGCCCTTTTGCTGCCTTTCCTCCAAGATGGAATAGACTTTGTTTGTGCATCCAGGATCGTTCTCCTGAGGAGTGACCACTCTTCCTGAACTGCCCTCCCCTTTGGGTCATGGTCCCTTAGGGCCTCACTGACAAACCTCCTGAGCTTGTCAAAGTCAGCTTTCCTGAAGTCAAGGACTTCTGTATTGTTGACTGACTTGCCAGCTTTATGGTGGATGGTGAAGGTGATCAGCTCGTGGTCATTGTCACTCAGCTTCCCTTTGATCATTAGGTCGCTGAAAAGGTCATCCTCCGTTACCAGTACCAGGTCAAGCAGCGCTTTGCCTCTCTGCAAGTTGATGATAGTGGGGAGTGGAATACCTAGACCATTCCACAGTAGCCACATCCCATAGAGAGAGGGGAGGAAGTGGAAAGCTGATCCTCATAGAGGAGAGAGAATGAAATACAAGGGTAACTACAGGAGCAGAAGAAAAAGAGTAAAAGGAGAACATATATGGGAAGAAAGCAAAGAGTGAGATATGGGATGCAAACAAAGATGAGGGATGAGAAGAGGCTGCTTTTTCAAAGCATATAAATTAAAGAAAGACAAGATTAAAGCTGAAGGAAAGAGAATGAACAGGAAAGAAAGATAAATGGGATAAAAAATCCAAGGGAGAAAATAAAACCATAAGACCCCCACCCCTAGGCCTGCACGTACGGCTTCAAGCAATGACATGGTTTTATTTGTATTCTAGTTTAAAAAAACTCAAGCACACCTTCCTTCTGCATTGGGTGGAAGGGGAAGAAAACCATGGCTGTTTTCCTCACTTGTGCTAATGCTGCAAGTTATTTGGGATGATCAGAAAAAAAAGAACAAAACCTCAAATGCAGCACAATGCACTTTGTGCACACATGCATTCAGAGGGTGTAGTTACAAAAAAAAAGCTTGCCTGCACGTAACAAGGAGAAACAAAGTACTGTGATATGGAAGGTGGACTAAGAACAAAGCCATTTTGATAAAGGAGATGAAGATATGGAAACCCCTCAACTTTTACTGTCTCAGATGGAAGCTAACAGCACTCAACACTTCTCAAATGAACAAGTAAGTAGGTCATTTTTCAGGATGTTTTATTTATTTGGCATGTACATAATCATAAGCAGCTGCTCACTTCCATTGCAGCAGACAAAGCTGGCAGAAGGTTGAAACGTCTGTTCTTCAAAACTAAATTTCTCCAGTGTGCAAAAAGTTGGCTAATAGACCCAGCTCTTGGTCCAGCTCAGCCATGAGAATGTAATTTGCTGCAGACTTTTTTACTCTACCGAAGCCATGTTTATATAGTATCAGTTCCATTGGACAAGATGTATCATAATGCCTAACCACTGGCTCCCAAAACAGGTTTTATATACCCATTTCACTGATGGTCACCACTCTGGAGGTGAGTAGAGGTAGGGATTTAAGGACACCTTGAAGGCCAATCTAAATACATGCAATAATAACATCAATACCTGGGAGACTCAAGCACAGAATCATCTCCAAGGATGCTGTGACATAGGACAAAACTTCAAAGATTTTGAGGAAATTCACTCTGCTATGGAGGCAGATAGATGAAAGGGATTAAGAGAAAGAGCTGTGACCTGGCATCACCAGAATCTACTCCTTCCTCCCACAACCATCTGCTACATCTACAGCTGAACATTCAGATCTCACATGGCCTCGTCAGCTGCAGACTCACTGATAGCTTCCTTATTTACTGGAAGAACATCATCCTCACATTGAAGGACTGCCACTGCCATTGCTGCTGACATCTAAGTGGAGCATTTTTAGTTGTGGCCACATTTTGTAAGAGGCCTTAAGTTCTGAGTGTCACAAGTTTTATGTCTCCACCCTGTGCTAGCCCTGAACTAATTTTCAGAAGGTGGTGAGCATGTACTGCTTCTAGTGAACTCAGCACTCCTGAATTAGGCCCAAGTTGACTCCAGTTGGACATCCAAAAATAGGCACTTGAAAGTAAGAAGCCGCCTGAAAATGTTGGGTTTTGATTATAAACTCTTTGGTTCCAGATTTGATTTTGTTCTATATTAGGAGAACACCAAGCACTATTGGATCCTGTAGAAGTACTAACGCTGTTTTGTTTTTTTGCCAGTGACATTACCCTCTTTCCCAGAAATATCAGAATTGCAACAACTTACAGAGGCACCTGCGGGTTTAATTATTAAACTTATCAGTGACAACCACAATTTGAGTTTGCAAAATTGTGATTGCACCTTCAGCATAGGTTGAAGCACATGTTTACAGACTAGTACCTGATCCAGATTGCAATCAGCAAAACTGCTCTTAATTGAGTGTTTACTACATACAGGAAACACCACAACAATATAGTCAATTCTGTTTCCTTCAGAACAGATGGTTGCTAGTAATTTTAATTTAACCCTGAAGGAAGTATTGTAAATTCTTGAAGCCAGTGGTATATTTATTGCAATTGGGCAATATTAGTGGGAAAAAATGCTAACGATATTAGCATTGGAGAAACAGAATTTGTTATGTATGTTAGAAGGCCAAAAATGTACATGACAATCACTGTTTTTAAAAGTGGCTAAAAATTATGGTTGTCCATTTGACACTTTAAAAAGGCCCAGTTTTTAGGACAATCCATTCAAAGGTTCTCTGAAATGGGTACCCCAGATCACCCTCTTTTCTACAGTTTTAGGCCATTTGGCTCAACATTTAGCTAGATCTGGGCCCCTCTCTGAGGGGTGAATGCCTTCCACTCCATTGAATGAATGAATGTTGAGGGCTTGTAGCATCTTTCCAAAGTCTCTTAGGACTTTGTAGGATGGGTTGTCCACTTGCTGCAAGACTTTTATAACCTCCTGCTTTTGCTTCCACACCAAGTTATGTCTTTGTGGCTTGCAGACATGGTAAATTTATTTGCGCTCACTCACCCAAAGGGCCGGTTTAACAGTGCTGTACTGTTCGTGTGTGTGTTGCACTGAGATTCAGGCAAAGCGGTGCAAGGGCACATGCTGATTCAATGCAGCACAAACTGACCTGGGCTGAGCGGGTAGATCTCATTGTCAGCTCCAAAGAACAGATTCCGTGTCAGCTTGCGAGGGTCGATTTTCTGAGGAGTGGATGAAGCAGGACAGAGAGAGAACCTGCGGCGGAGAAAATTCTCTTCCTTCATGGCATGAGTTGTGGGGGTTTTCTGAAAGGCAGGGAGAGTAATTACAGTTAATAGAAAGACAGAGGAAATCAAAGTTTTACACCCAGTTGAATTTGCTGCTGCAAAGCTCCCTAATCCAGAGTAAAGTGCCAAGTTTAAAAAAAAAATGCTAAGCCCCAAAAAATATTGCTATAATAGTACAAAGCCACAATTACTGCTCTGCTGACTCCCAACAATTCATGGTTTGGGGCCGTGCCATGAATCCAGCCAAGGTAACATCCATGAGGCTCTGAAGATAATGTCAAGAATTATAGTTACTTATTAGCCCATGCCTAGAGCACAGTAGCTGAATTACCTTTCTGGTGTTCCTTATATCATAGTAACCCCACTGATGCCAGTGGAGTTTACCATTTTTTGGCTGCTGTCACTGAAGTAAAATCTAGTCCATGGTAACTATGGGAAGAAAAGCTGCCAATCCAATGACAAGAGCAATATGAGCTTTGCTGGGAACTAGTGAAGAAAAGCCAGTACCACTCCTTCCCTTCCCAGTTTCTTAATACAGGACGTGTGAGCCACTTCACATTTTCTTTAGATCAGCCTTGTGGTTTGATCAATACGATAAGATTTGCTTCACCATAGAACTACCATACAGAACCACATTTATCTTTTGGAAAGCCTCCCTACTTCTTAATACGAGAGCCTGGCAGTGCTGTGTGCTATTTACCAGTGCTCAGCTAATGCATTAGATTATCCTGATTGGAATTAAAGGTTTCTTTTATACCCATCTGACAAGCAGCCCTTTCTCATCCACTACAATTGGATATTATGACTGTCTTCCTGAATTCTAGGCTCTATTCTCTCTCCCTGATGTGCGATTGGAAGCAGAGCTCTCATTAGCAGCAAGGGGAGTTCACTTTGCCTGCAGGGTTTGCAGGAGGGAATACAAGGTACGCTTCCTCCAAGAGGATGAATTGCTGCCCTGAGGAATAGATCTCGGGAAAAGCCCAGTGAAGCTTCAGGGCACTGTTTCCCAAAAACAGCCTGTAAGCTTGCCCCTTTCTTTAGGTTATGAAGAAAAAAACAGGCCAGATTCTTGGCTCAGCCTGTAAGAGACATAAGCCTAGACACCGGTTTCAGTTATACTGGCTGCACTGGGGACTGCCATCCTCAATGTCAGGTGGACTATGTATCAGCCTGTGTCTGACACCGCAAAGATATCTTAGTCTACCACAGGGGTCTATTTTCCTCATCTGGATGCAGCTTTTCTGCTGCTTTGAGCCACTGAGGTAGTGCTAAGCAAACAGAGAAAGGGGTAAGAATCTGTGCCCAGATGAGAAAACATCCTCTTGCATGTTACCTGGGTATGTCTCTGGCACCTGTACACTGGTCCATGAAGAAGATGGCACAAGTAACAATGCTTTTTGACTGATTAAGCATTACACTATCAAAAAGGTAAGAGACATGGTTCCTTCCTTCCCTCATGGACAATTTTTAGGCTACAGGAGCCTAATTTAAAATGAACCACTGCATGCATTTTTATGGAAGGAAAAACAGTGGGTTCTGGAAGACCAGAAACAGTCCTGGCTTTTAATCCTAGCATTACCTCTGGTCTACATAGATAAATCACTTCTGTTTCCTTTGGTTTTCCCACCTACACAACAGGGGGAAATCTTTCTTACCTACTTGACTGACAGAAGATTGAGTAAGATCAGTACAGTGCTTCAGACATTGCAACATCTCTCAAAAGGACCAAGTATTATCAAATATGTCTCTGCAAAATGGGTGTGAAATGCTAATGAGTCACTGAAACAGCTGCTGCTTACTATAATAACTTCGACTATATCAAAGGAGGTAGTGGAAAGTCAGGCCCACCATTTGCTTTTGGAAGACAAAGTGACTCCATTTTAGATGGGGGTCAAGCAGCAAAGTCTAGATTCAAAGTTCTCCAAAAGGGTTCCAAGCTACTGTTTCAGTTCAGGCCCAAACCAAATCCTAGTCTATTCTTTCCACAAGTTTATACCTTGTGATTGTAGAGAGTTCCAGGAACAAAAAAAAAATCAAAAGAAGTCCACTTCAAGAAGGGGACAAGAAAAATCTGTCTGTTTACTTATCTCATAGAAAATATTTTAAAATAATCCTGGCTAAAAAAAACTGTTTTGAGAATGCTAACCCTCTGAGCTATTTTCTGTCTTTGTTCCCAGAAAGACTATCTGAACTTTCCACCTTTGGAACTGCTTGTAAGCTGCTCTAATCAAAAGCAGTCCCGTGGGATTTTCTCCCCAAATAGCATTGGCCCAGACAGGCCAATTTTATCATACGGAGCTACAGGAAACCATTCAGAAATACAACATCCACACAATGAAAAGAGGGCCATGAAATGTTACAAATGTTAATGCTTTTTTTCCCCATCTGGCTCTCATCTCATCTATTGACTTGAATAGGAGCTGGATCAGGCTGTGTATTTGGTTTGGCCACAGAGAATACATTTACTTTCGAAGTCTTTGTCTACTGACTCTATACACTATGTAGTGGGTGGCTAAGGATTCCTTCATGTGTTATTTTACATCAGTTAGTCATGCGAAGACTGACATAGTTATAATGATGCTGCTCTGCCTTTCTTCATATCTGCACTGGGGGGCAGTTGCTCAGCAGCAAGGACTGTTGGTGTCCTATTTAACTATGGACAGCCACTGGGTAACATATGAAAAGTAGGGCTGTGTGAAGCTTTGGGTGTTGACTCAATTTGGAGGAGATTCGGCCCAATTTGGCAGCCAAAGCTCTAAATCCAAATCAAATCAGGGGACCAATTAAAAGGTCTGAATAAATTGGAAGCTGTCTGAATTGATTCGGAAAAGATTCGGAGAACTTTGGCAATTTGGGCAGTCCCCGCTGGCTGCAGCAGGGAGCTGGACCTGAACTCCATGCTGGTAAGTAGGGGGTTGGGGAGGGGAGGCTGGAAGAGGGGGGAGGGAACCATGGGGGGACCCCTGCCAGGCCTGCCCCAGCTCCTAGCCCTTTACAAAACACAATAACAACCCCCCCACACACACACACCAGCTGCTGCAGCAGCCTTGAGGCTTCTGGGGGCTCTTTACAGAGCCCCCCATGCAGTGGGGGGGGCAGTGGGGACTGTCCCCCCCACCTGGCAGCAGCCAGTGAGTGCAGGGTTTTATTTTTCAAAGAGCCAGGAGCTGGCATGGGCAGGGCTGGGAGAGCGGGCAAGGGGTGGGGCCTGTGTGATTTGGAGATTCGGCAGCAGCCAAATCTCCAAATCAGATTCAGCTGAATCGATTCGGGACAGTGCTTCAAATAAGCGAATCAAATCACTGTCCCCTGAATTGGCCGAATCCGAAGCGAATACTAACCGCTTCACACAGGCCTCATAGTTTCATAGTTTCTAGGGTCGGAAGGGACCTGAGCAGATCATCTAGTCCGACCCCCTGCCATGGCAGGAAAGAGTACTGGGATCAAATGACCCCAGCAAGATGTTCATCTAACCTCCTCTTAAAGACCCCCAGGGTAGGAGCCTGCACCACTTCTCTTGGAAGCTGGTTTCAGACCCTAGC
>NW_017728947.1:6786980-6797786 GCF_001723895.1 Crocodylus porosus
ACCTAAACCTACCCTCTGCCAGCTTGTGACCGTTATTCCTGGTCACTCCTGGCGGTGCTCGGGGGAACAGGGACCCCCCCAATGCCTGCTGATCCCCCCTGACTAGTTTATAACAGGACACAAGATCCCCCCTCAGCCTTCTCGTTTGGAGGCTGAACAGGTTCCAAATGAAAAGGTTTTGCACACTGTTTAGTTAAAGTAGGATTGCATATCATGTAGTAACTTTGGAACAGCAGCATAAGTCCTTATCACCACTTGAGATAATCAAAATCTCTTAAGATTAGCTCATGAGGCCTGAGGCTACGGGGTGGGGTTAAGGCTCACATGGTATTTGAACAGGTTACCAGTTCATGTATACTTTCCTTTTGCTGCTGTCCAGAAAAAGCTGTACAGGATGGGGATTCTGGCTTTATACAGAGAGTCAGAACGCAGGAAAAACCAAAGGAAACGAAAGTGATTTCATATAGTGCTATTTTTTCCAAAATGCACATATGATTATCTGGACCCCAAAAGTTAATTGGGGCCGGAGTTTGCTCCAAGGTTTCAGGTGAGAAATAAGCAACATGAGAAAATGAACTTCAGATCAAAGGTTATTTTTGCTGAAGGTGCAAATGAATTTAAATGCTGTATTCTTGGCTTTTGAGGGCATTGTTCTGAATTCAGAACCCATGAGCTTGCAAGAAAATACTGGTACTGAAACTATGGAGAGCAGGTTATAAATTCTGGAACAAAATTTGGATTTTAAGGTCAAAAATCATTCTGATTATGCATCTTGATGATATGTGTAATATAAGTTAAAGAATTTCATCCAGTAATCCCTATACCTAGTCATGCTAGGACATCTATTTTTAAAAGATATCCCCTCATGATTGATGTCCAGCAATCCACCATATCTTTAGTAGGCTGTTCCTCAGGTTAATTACTCTTGCTGTTAAAGAGGTATGCCTTATCTCTGGCTTGGAGTTATGTAGCTCTTGCTTCTTAGTTGCTGGGTCTTGTTATGTCTTTGTCTGATGAATTAAAGAGCCTTTACTTAAAATGCAGCTCAGAGCATCGTTAGCTCTCCATCAAATTCTCTTGACCATAAACATGAGGTAAGAGTAATTCAGAGAATATTGGCAGAACTGATAAAGCCCCTTATATGCTGTCCTCTCTTTACATATCAATATAAAATTTAATGAGAGTTGTATGCCTGTTCTTCACCTCTTGGGTCTTGAGCAAGAGTAAATAATTAACTAAAGAAGGAGAAACTCCTTTTAAACCTTTGCCTGGTATTATTACCTTAGCCTTTTGAAAAGGATCAAGAAAAACACCCAGAAAATCAAAACCTGAGCCAACCGATTATACAACACCAGCAATGAAGTTGCAAACACGACAACTGCCTGGTGCTGGTGCTGACATTAGTTCGTTCACAGATTGATTCATGACTAGGTACAAGGCAATGAAGAGGGAAACCAGGAAGAATCCTGTGTAGGACTCAGAGGTGCTGAATACCCCCAGTTCCTATTGAACTAAAGGAAGCAACCGACGCTGAGCAGCTCTGAGCAGCAGACCTATTTAGAACACCACGACTGCTGCTCACGCACAGGCAGGCTGCTCTTCATGATGGTCACTCTGCACTTCTGGCTTTCTGTTGCTCAGGAGGAAAGATGGTGGCAGGAGGCATCCGCTCTAAGCATCAGGCTAGGCTTTTGGTTTGGAATTTCTGTGGCTGTCTTTAAACTGTCTAGGTTGCTGATATGCAATTACCCAGTAACTGCTAGACACTGCGCAGACATTATGCTGTCCGTATTTTGTGCTAACTAGTGGGTAGATAGGTTTCCTTCCTGTCATTTTCAGTTTTAAAATAGATTGGAAATATACACATCTCTATAAATAGTTAATTAAAGGTCTGGCGTAGGCTTTTCCAACTGCATTAGTGAAAGGGAGTCTTTGATTTACTTCAGTCTTGTTTCAAACAACCTTCACACTTTCTGGCCATTAAGTATTTCTCAGAAATTAGACTAAACTGTATTTTGTATTCACAGAAGTCATTCATTCTCTAGAATCTGCATCAACAAAGGAAAATAAAGTGAAAAGAAGCTGACATTTCCTGATTCAATTAACCTGAGGAGGTACACTTTTCATATTTGAAAAAGAATGGCAGATTGTTAGTGTATGCATTTACTGCTATTATAAACCTGATAGAGTGCGTATGCGGAATATTCCCAAATCAGAAAATAACGGGATAGATTCTTAGCTGGTTTAAATTACCATAGCTGTTACAACTTCACTGAAGCTATGCTTATTTTAATCAGCTAAGGATCTGGCAGTATGTCAATTTTTAATGTCTGAATTCTACTTCAGGATGCTGGTCCTAAAACATCTAAATACAGGATAGAAAATTGAAGGGACACAAACCTATTTGCAGTTTAGAAAAAGGACAGTGTAATATAGTGAATAGTGCTTCCCTAGGCAAATCTTCCTCAATAAAGGTATCTTTTTGACAGAACATGTTGTTTTGCATATATATACAAAATGTACAGACAAAATCCATATGACAAAATACAGTTTTATTGTAGAAAAAGAAATGAAGCAGCATATTATAGTTTCATTGGAGTCTTTTGTGCTCCTATTGTTTGTAAAATCCCGAACAAATTAGGTTTCAGCATAAGTCTCAACAGAAGAAGTAGCTGGTTTGGTAGCAATCAGTCTATGCCAGCAGGATGCAGAAACATGCATAAAATAAAACAGGTGATGCATACTGCAGAGATGAAGAACCTGTTTGATGTTTCAAGCTTGGGATCCAAAGTGTGATATATACATGAGAAATTTGTCAATTTGCTGTCACACTTCAACATGTTAGATTATACAAGCAAATCTGATTTTCTATAACTAGGCTATTCAAAGTGTTTCCAAATGAGAAAAACTGCTAAACCACCAAAGAAAACCGAGCCTTTGAGAATGATGATCAGTTGAGTCTACTTTCCTGTTCCCAGTACATTTGTATTGTATTGTTCAGAACCTGCTGTCAATGTTAACACTTCAAATCCAGGTCCAGATCCTTAGCTGATCTAAATCAGTAGGGAGCTATTCCATGACATTTGACATCAACTAAATACCAGGTTCACTGTATTTACCCCAACATTACTTTCACTCATGTAACAAACTTCCAGTCATATAAATTTTAGTGGTATTTACAGGTATCTGAAAGTAAAACCACAGAATAATTCACTGTAAAAACCATGTAATTGCATGGTAATTACATGTGACTTACTACTTATATACAGTACAGGTTCCTCGCTCAGTGTTACAAGTAAGGACACAGACCGGTACCCATTTGTCATAAATGCTTAGTGGTCCCTAGGCACTAGTTGAATTACCAGATAACTGGTGACAGTTAATTCAAAACTATTTGTATCTCATATAGCTTGATCCCAAAGAATCACCTCTGCATTCAATAAACTTACCGACGCAATGGTCCCGGGCTAGGCTTAGGGCAGTGATTTTCAACCACGGGGCTGCAGCACCTAGGGTGTTATGAGTTCCTTTTGAGGGTGTTGCTCAATATTAGCACTGTAAGGTATGCATACACTGACATATGATTCACAAGATAAACCCTGACCTATTGCGGTCTTTCTTGGTTCTTTGCAGCAGAAGAATTGCTCTATTATTTTTTCAACGTCAAAAAGCAAGTGAAAGCTAAGAGTTGGCATTTTACAAGGGTTGCCTTGAGTCTAATAAGAGATGCTTTGAGTCTAAAAAGGTTGAGAATCACTGGCTTACAGTGACAGAAAAGATCTCCCCTCCCCTTCCTTTGACCATTCCACTGCATCACCAGCATTATTTCTGGAAGGAAATGCCTTACTTTTCAGTGGTCTCCTCCCTTTGCTCCTTGCATCTGCCTTCCTTTACTCTCTGATCTCCTTCATTAGCTTACACTTTTAAAGCCAGCTTTGCAGGTGTGAAGCAGGATAAGGAAGAGGAAGAGGAATATGACAGTGGTAACAGCCTTACAATTCCTAGTCCGATGACATTCACAACCACAGAACTTTCTGGACACAGATCTTGTGCAGAAAAGGGACCTACCCGTCAACCTGCAGAACTGCTATCTGGGGGCATTTCTGGATGCAATCAAACTGGGGAATGAATCATATGCACAGTTACTTTGGACAAGTTCCTGGCTAGCCCAGGGCATCTGCCTAAAAGTAGCTTCCTGAGTGGGATGATAGAATTCTGGAGCCAGCTAGCAGCCACAGTGAATCTTACTGTAGATGTCCAAGTGACATCCCATTTTGAGGTGTTAATAATTACCCAGTCTGACTTTAAGCATGTGTGAAGTTTGGCGAAGAAAAGAAAGGAAGACCACTCAAGTGTAATTTACTTTATATAGATCTCGGGCATATACAATCATTAAATATAAGATCATCCTGTGTATTGCCTTGAAAATGTTTGGAATGTACTCTGTAAACATTGTGCTGGAAGTTTCTTTCACATTCTTTCAGAGTAAAAATTACGGCTGCTCTGGAAGGGTCACTGAAATAAATGCTTAATGGCTTTTACATCCACTTTCTCTGACCTCTTAACACATAAATTGATTGTTGTGTAGAGGCTATTAATTTAACAAACCATATTCAATTTGTCACTCATACCAAGGGACACGTTTCTGACTTAGCGATCTCCCTGGCTGTCCCCTTGCTAACTGCACAAATCAGATTTCACTTACCTCTAAAGCTATACATTTAAAGCTATTATATCTGCATTAATAACTTACCCTGATAAAAACATTGAGCTTCAGACCTCTGTACTGTAGAATACCATTGATCCCACAACGTACTCCAGAACGATGAGACAGTTCACTACTGCTTCTCCCCTGGTGTTTACACAGTTTATCTTGTTTTTTATGACCCATGCCTAATCTGCAGCAAATCAAGCTTTACTCAAATTGCTTCCAAGTCCTGATTCAGAAAAGAAGCCCTGTTCAAGACATCACTTTAGTATGTACTTCATGTTAAATCCTACTATACACATAAAATAAGCACACATGTATGTGCTTCCTTAAATAGGAACTTTGTTCTTTTGCCCTATATTACAATACATGGATCTGAAGACGATAAACATTTTAGACAATCGCAGCCATTCCAGTAGCTGAATACTATATATTCTACAGTAGTCTACTTTAATGCACATTAAAGGATCACTTAAAAAAACATGCTATTTAGCTAATGTGCATTAAAATAAGCTACTGTGCATTAAGCATCACTTTAAAACCATTTTTTTTTTAGTTAATGCATATTAAGGCAGGTTAATGTGCATTTTCCTAGTACCTTAGGGTGCCTATACATGAGCAGGGAGGCTGCTCTGAGTTGTAATTGCGTCGGAGCAAACTTAGTTAATCAAGTTAGCTGCAGCATGGTAGTTACTGTGTTCCAGCTAGCCTCTGCATCTCGTGTATCAGCATCTCTGCATTTCAAAATGGAGGTGGGGCGCTTTATCTAAAGCTCATTGACCGAGCTTTAGCTAAACCCCACTTCTGCCACACTGAAATATGAGACGCTCTGGGTACTTTAATTAGAACGGCTCTCTAATTAAAGCATCCTTTCCCTCACCCTCAGAGCATGTATATATATGCCCTCACAATGGAGGTACTAGTTTTAAAGTACATTAACTAAGCAAGTTAATGCATGTGTAGATGCTCCCCTAGAGTGGCTACTTTTCTGCATTAGTTTACCAATGACTAAATTTGATCTTTATTTTAAATACATGTCAATTGAAAAATCAAAATACAAATGGATAAAGCTGCCTACAGAAAATAATATTGTGAAGGGAGATGGTTCACCCTCTCCTGCAGGGACGGCAGTGGCAGTGGAACTGGGCAGTGGAACTTCAGGGAAGGCAAGAGCCCCATTTTGTGACCTTCTGCTCACTCCTGATTGGAGCTCACCATGGGAACAGTGAGGTATCTGGCAGTCTAGCATGACTGGAAGAAAGAGAGGCAGTGGTGCAGAGACACAGTGCAGAGCTATGCCATGGCAAAACCGTGGGGAACAATGCTGAAAGTGGGGAAGTGAGAAGGCTCCATGTCTGGGAGCTTGGAGGAGCATCCAGCATCCTACACCATCACCTGGAGGGAGCAGCAGGGACAGAAAGTCCTGGGAGACACTCTCTGGACCGGGCAGATTGTGGAAAAGTGGGTCAGTGAAGGGACCTGATCATCACCAAGCAGGGTTTTTTTTGATTGACTTAATGGATGTCTGTTCAGTGAATGTTTGGGGCAGGGGTAAGAAAGTTAATGGCGTAAATTGATTTGTTCCAAGTGGTGCCAGTGAAGCTTACTGGTTTAATTTATCCTTGCAAGGAACTACCCAGGAGTTAATTTGGCAGTTTGGACTCATCTGAGGAATGGCCCAAGACTTGAAGGGCTATATTGGTTTATTTCCCTTTCTGAGTTTAATTGTTTTCATTTGAAAAGTGGCCGGCAAAGCTGTCTGACTCAACTGATTCAGGCAAAAAACCATCCCAGGATGGGTTGGTGGCACTGATCCTTTTCTTCTTCAGAACAGGCCTGAAAATTAATTTGGAGCAACCATGTGAGCATTAGTTCACCATACTGAGTTGTCCCAAGGAACACAGAAGAATTAATCAGACCCAGTGCGTTTTGGTTAGGGGCTGGTAGGGAGGCAGAATAACTGGACTATTTGATTTATTTGATGAAGTGCTAGAAGGCTGGCTGGCTTCATTGACTTACCTGATAAAAGGCCGTAGAGGCCACTGAACTGTCCCAGAACCAGTCAACTTGGTTTGAGTAAGACCAATGGAAGTGGAAGGCAAGTTCTGGAAAACAGATGCCCTTCTGATCCCTGTTGGGTGGAAATGATACAGGGTGACCACCATTCCATCTGTTCTGCTAAGAACAGGCTGAGGGGAGGGTGGATGCAAGGGGATGAAGGAGTCCCACAAGAAGATTTAGCCCAGTGGACCCAGAGGACAGTTGCTGAGCCCGCAATCCATCTCCCAACTAGATTCTATTAACATCAAGGCATGGCAGATGACAAGCAGATAATCCAGGCTGGGCAATTGTTTAAGATATTCTCGGCCTCCTCACAGCTAACCCCAACAAGGCACCAGGCTGTCGAGGGCCACAGCTTTACAGCATCCGCACATGACAGATATCTCAACAATTTAAAATAATTCATATGACCAAGAATACAATAGCACTGGACAAATAATGCAATTGTGTTTCCCAATTAGTCTGCTATTGCTTTGCACATTTCTCTGGGTTCCTGAAAAGCATTTCCAACAATGTGACTATAACAAAAAATATCAACAGAGCATAAATGGGGAGGAGGGGTTGGAGTTTTTTATTTAATAGCCATAAAATTTTGTGACTAGATCACTATGGTTCTACATTTTGTATTGTTTTGTTTACACAACTGCAAAGCAGATGTGTATAAAGCATTACAGATTCAGAGTATGGACTGACAAATTATATCCAGTTAAAAGGAGTGGGGACGCTTTTACCATGTCAGCAACTTCTGAGTAAAAGTTTGTGTATCTGAACCTATCTTGTGAAAAGTGAAAGCTAAAGCAAGCAGCTTATCTCTAAATGAACAGGGATAAATTATCATGGCTTATCCTCCATGGGATAGAGTAGACACACAAAATACTGCAGAGCGGCCGAGGCATGTTAAGTCCCCATATCCCTTTTAACTTGGTATAACTAGTTCATCTGCTTGTACCCTAAAAATGGCACAGTTTATATCTGTTATAAATGGTTACGAATGACTATGCAACATAAACATAAGTTCATTTCAAACACAGGTGATCCAAAATTCATTACCTGAAATTCTTAGTTACCCCAAGATCAGAAAAATCTTTCAAACATAAAGTGTGGTTCTTCAGAGTTTTCCACAAAAATGGAACTGCAAAACTAGCCAACATGAGGAAGCCTACTCTGATTATTATTGTGTGTGTTATGGAATCTAAATTCAAGGTTATGGAAACATAAATATGTATTTCAAAGCTTGCTGACCCTTGTTTGTGTGAATCTATAATGGTATGGAAATCCTAGAAAACCCATGAGATTTCTGGATACTAAAGATACTTGGAAACAATGTACATCTCTTCTGCAGTTCAGGTATGATGTACAAGTTTCCCTTGCCAACCACGGGGGTTAGGTTTCTAAAATTTCCCGTGGCTGGCAAAACTGGTTGGCAAAACTGGCAGGGCTGGAGCAGCAGGGGGTGTGGGTGTGGGTGGGGGGTGAGGGGCACCATCAAGGCTTGGGGGGGCAAGGGGGAGTGAGAGACATAAGCAGGACGAGGGGAGCTGTTGGGGGTACTTTAAGACCTTACCCTCCCTCCCTTCTCTGAAGTGTGGACACTCAAAACTGCATTTGGCAAAACCATGGTTGGTGAGGTTTGTTTAGACACACCCAAGCTGGCTTTAAAACTACCTAGTTCAGGCAACCAATAACAGTGTACTTGAAGTACCAGGGATGTCAGCATAAACTGCAAACTTCACCTGAGAAGCCAGGCAAATAATCAAGCACTTAATCCATTCTGAAGCCCATGGTGCTATAGCTGGAGTGCTATCAGTAACCAAGATAGCTAGTTTGAAGCCAATGTGGGTAAGTCTGTATAAGCAACAGTCGCACCTTTGACTTCAGCATAGGCATGCCCTGAAATGGTGATTACTGCAATAGCATTTCTCTGGCTTGCTATTTGCCTTAGAATTAGTGATATTACTTGTAGTCACTAGACATTTGAAGGGCCATCAAAATAATGACTCCGAGTCTGATTTTGCAGCTAATGAAGTCAGGGGCAACAGCTCCTTTGGCCTCAGTGGCTGACACTTGAGTCCCATATGCTTTTTTTGTCAGTAAAAATACCTTGCGAATGAAAAGGCTTGGTTTAAAGTTAAAGGATTTTGTACCAGTTGAGTAAATAAGGGCTTTGTCATTGACTTCATTAGACACAAGATCAGGTTCAAGCACAGAGCACTAGGTACTTGATTCAAAAGCATTTTCAGCTAGAAAAGCAGGTTAGAAGTGTTTGGACCCTTTTTGTCATTACCAATGTTAATAATTCCTTTCATCAGGGAAATTATGTTTTCTTTGAAGTGTGCATTGGAAAGGTGACATATAATATTTATTCAGCAAGTCTTTGCCCTTATCTCAGGTGGATTTTTGGATGAATAGCAAATCTCCAATCCTGATTAACAATATTAATGAGCTGCACAGCTGATAAAACACAACAACCTTAGTGCATCAACCCTTCCAAAATTATCTCTGATTCATTGTACCCATTCTTTGGAGAATTCCTCTTCAGCAGTCCCGACTGTACTACATTCTTTATACCCACTAACAGTTATTACTACCATACAGCTTTTTCAACAACTCCATTTAAGCATCCCTTTAAAATGGCACCTTTTTATTAAACAAGATCTTATTTGTATTACAGGGAAGTCCACCCCTAACTGAGACTAGGGATTCACTATGCCAGGTACTTTGTAATTGCATACTGAGAAACAGTCCCAAAGATCATTATCTGTATATGACCCTGCCTGTGTACATCACAGCTCCTTAATTTAGGGCTAGGCTGATACTGAGAGAACCTTACTGCTCAAATACACCCATTGATTTCAAAGGGATAAGTCCAGTTTAAGAATTCATATAACAAAGAACAGAACTCATGGCATAAGGTATTATTTGGTAGGAGTAAGGTTGTTACAATCGGGATCAGAGTAATTAAAATAAGTGTTGGGTTTTTTTATTATTTCTAGTCTGACATAGCCAGTACAGCCACAAAGGCGAGCTAGTGTTTATTTCTCTGTGTACAACATCAACATAACTGTTTATGTTTAAAACATGTCCAGTTGCAAACTTATTGAATATAGTTGCACAGTACAGATATCAAAATACACAATAGAATTTGCCATGCACAGACTTTATTACCAATGGAGCTGATGACGCATGGGAAGGAAAGAGCCCCACTTACCTTTGCAGGATTGGCAATTTGCAAAAATATCATTTAACTTGAAAAATCAACTCATTTTGTCCTTAAGACACAAAGCTGGAGATAGGGGTGTGTGAGATGGGCTATATTCGATTTGGATTTGAATTCAGCCTGAATGAGGGACAGTGATTTAATTTGTTGATTTGGATCACTGTCCCCAATTCAATTTGGCCAAATCCGAATCTGAAGATTTGATGCCAATTTGGAGAATCAGTGATTAGGCCATGGACACAGCTTTAAATGTTTTTTCTACATACCTCAAGGTACCAGGTGTGGCTTGTGAATGCTGTGATGTTGGGGTGCATGAAGCATCCCACAGGAATGCATCCCCCCCGTCCCTTTGTGATCAGCCGTGAACCTGGAAGCGGACTGGAAGTACTTGTGCACCAGGGAGCAGGCAGAAGGGGCCCCCCTGTACCCCCTGGTTTGGCAGTTGGCTGCGGAGGGACCCCAGGTGGCCACCCAAGACCCAGAAGGCACCAGTTGTTGAGCTGGGGGGTGCAGGGGGTTTCCCCATGTACTCCCTGGCAGACCCAGAAGTGTATTGGAAGTGCTTCTGGTCCACTTCTGGGTCTGCTGCTGAGTGCGCTGGGCAGCCCCCCATGCTCCTGTGGAATGCCCTATCCATCCCAGCATCACAGCATTCATGAACCACCTCATACCTTGAGGTATGTAGAAAAAACATTTAAAGCTGTGGCAGGAAACATTTAAAGCAGAGGTCAGGAAAACAGATCTTACGATGACAGGCTGAGAGCCATGGGACTCTTTAGCCTGGAAAAGCGTAGGCTCAGGGGTGATCTGATGGCCACCT
>NW_017728947.1:6797916-6816732 GCF_001723895.1 Crocodylus porosus
ATCCTATGACCCCAGCTGACTTCCTGCCCTTTGGGCAGGGGGCTGGACTCGATGATCTCCCGAGGTCCCTTCCAGCCCTAATGTCTATGAAATGTCTATGAAATATGTATGAATCTCCAAACCTTTCCGAATCTCTCCAAATTGATTTGGAGGGTTCCAATTCAATTCAGAGAGATTACAGGGTCTCCTGATGTGATTCAGATTCAGAGATTTGGCCACCAAATTGGGCTGAATTTCCACTGAATTGAATCATGGATCAAAGCTTTGCACAGCCCTAGCTGGAGACAGAATAAACCTGAGTCCTCGCAATCCCATTTTGCTCTATTCATTATTCAGGTAAGCATCACAGCTAACTCTTGAGTGCAGTATTCTAGCTCTTTTTAGCAGCCATTTTGTTTTTGGATCTCTACAGATTTACAAAATCCAGTGTGCATTTGGAAACAATTATAAAAGCCTTAGAACAGTTCAAATCCTATTGCTTAAAAAGAATATCTTTGGCAGGCCAAAGGCTTTTCTCACTCACAGTGAGCATGTCTACATGTTTGTTAATGAGCTGTAGTTACTGCACATTAAGTTTGGTACCTGTATTACCAGGTACTAAATCAATGTACAGTAACTGGTAGGCCTGTGCGAAGTGGCTAGTATTTGCTTTGGATTCAGATTCAGCCAATTTGGGGAACAGCGATTCTTTTCGGTGATCTGAATCGCTGTCCTGAATTGATTCAGCTGAATCTGATTCGGAGATTTGGCTGCTGCCAAATCGGACAAGACCCACTTCCCGGCCACTCTCCCAGCCCTGTCAATGGCTGCCCCACCTGGCCCCAACCTCTTGGATCTTTAAAAAAAAAAAGCCCAGCACTCACTGGCTGCTGCCAGGCTGTGTGTGGGGGGGACAATCCCCACAGCCCCTTTAAAAAAAAAAGCCCTGCACACACTGGCTTCTGCCAGGGGGGGAATCCCCGCTGCCCCCTACTGTGTGGGGGGCTCTGGCATGAGCCATCAGAAGCTCCAGTGGCCACTGCAGCATCCAGGGCAGCCATGGTGGGGCTGGGAGAGCAGGAGGGGAATGGGGCTCATGACAGAGTGACAGCGCGGAGCAGTGGAGATAGCCCCCATGCCTAGCAGCAGCTGGTGAGTGGAGGATTCTTTTTTTTTTTTTTTTTTTTGAAGAGCCAGGAGCTGGGCCCGGGCAGGGCAGCCATGGGTGAGGGGGCTGAGAAAGTGGGCAGGGGATGGGGCCTGGTGGGGGTCCCCACATGGTCCCTTCCACCCTCTTCCAGGCTGCCCCTCTCTCGCCCCCTACTTACCAGCATGGAGTTCAGGTCCAGCTCCCTGCAGCGGCGAATGGGACTGCCTGAATCTCTCTGAAGCTCTCCAAATCTTTTCCAAATCAATTCAGAGTGCTTATAATTGATTCAGAACTTTTTATTGGGCTCTTGATTCGATTAGGATTCAGAGATTCAGCCGCTGAATCAGGCTGAATGTCCTCCAAACTGAATTAGCACCCAAAGCTTCACACAGCCCTAGTAACTGGCATTACTGCGCAGTAATGCAATTGCATGTCTTTTAAATTACACTAATGAGGAATAGACTAATAGTACTGTGTATTAGCATATTAGCACAGCTTTGTCTGTGATGCACTAATGTGCAGTAGAATTAATCTACTGCACATTTAGCATCTCATGTAGATGTGCCCAGTGAAACAAATGTAGAGTAACTTTACTGACATCAATAGCATCATTTCAAATTTGCACCATTCTTACAGAATTTTCCTCTGTCACTTTAGGCAGATGCTCTCCAGTTTGACTGTATTGTGGTGGGCAATACTGTGGAGTGTTGATCAGTGCCATTCTTTCTTGACTTTGGCTTGAAGTTTATTTCTGTAGTCATAATTCCAGGCCCAAATCTGTGCTCTAGGGGGTCTGACTGAATAGGGGCTTGGAGCCTTAGGTCTTCTCTTGGGAGTCCTCACAGGCAGAGAAGTTTTAATTCTTGTGAAGGCAAACCTCAAGCCTATACAGTGTTCAGTGCCCTTACTGACTTCAGTAAAAGCTGAATAGCCGAACACCCTGCAGGATGAGTCCCATGTTGTGTACAGATGTCATGTTCTGGCTGGGAGGTATAAAATACATAACTTATATGGAATAACATATTAATGAACTTGCTTCAGCTTAAGTTCATTGAGCTCGAAACCCCTCAGCAGAACTTGCTGGTTTGGGCTTCCATACAATGATGTCTTTTCAAGGAGCCCACAGAGTCAAGGTAATTTCTGTTTTGAATTTTTCTTTAAAACAAGATAGCATCGTCATCACCACAAACTAATTTTGTTATCTAAATCACATACTGAGATCATATTCCGTCTTACTGGAAGGATCCTACTCTGTGCTTTAATGATATTTAAAAAAAAAACACCAGACTACTGCAAGCAGCTCTGATTGCCTTATGAGATATCCAGCTCTTGCTTTTATGTAATTAAATCTAGGAGAGCTGATGTCTTAGGGCTAGGCTCCTAGTACACAATTACTGGGAAATACCAAGCTAATTTGATGACCTACTTACATAACTGAAAGTTTCTACCTAGCATTATCCCCTTTGTTTTTTTGGAAAGTATTTTTCTCCTATAGCAAAAGGCCAGATTTCCACCCTTACTTTCTGTTCTTTGCAATGGAGTTTGTGAGTACTGAGCAACTTGCAAGTTCAAGCTAAGAAGAAGCAATTCCATGTAAAGGGATGTTTGAAATGCTAAAAATATACAAAGGAGGAATGACTTCAACCAACTTAAAAAAAAAAGAGAGACCATGAGTCCTGTGGGGTCTCTCAAAAAGTGTCAGAATTCTCCATGGGGTCTATGGCTTGATCAGAAAATACAGCAAGTTATTCCTTAGAGATGGATTTCCCATTAGGTTTTCTTTTCAGAAATTACCTGCCTTACCAACATCAAAGTGCTTGAGATAGCCGCAGATTTTTAAATACAAAATTCCCAGGAAAATTATACCAGGAGGTGGTTTATCTAAGTATCTTCTAGTGTGTATATTTCACCAGCACTCTTCATATCATAAAAAAATGGGCTATTTCTCAGATTTTGAGGCCAGAAGGACCATGATCATCATCATCAAAGCCATTACGGCTTTAAAATCTATGAAATAGCTCATTTTTATTATATGAAGAGTGGTGGCAAAATATACAAACTAGAGGATATTTAGATAAACGATCTCCTAAAATCATTTTCCTGGGATTTTTATACTCATACATCATCTCATCAGAGATCAGAGTCTTACTGTCCTAGACACTATACAAAGACAGAACAAAACCTCAGTACTGTTTGACTTCCTGCATAACACAGACTATAGAACTTCAAACAGTAGTTCCTACACTGAGCTCCAAACATTGTGGTTGAACTGCAGGATCTCTCTTTTAAGAGCAGGATCTCTCTTTTAAGAGCAACCTGGATTTAAAGACATCAAGTAATGGAGAAATGGAGAATTCAGCCCACCGACAGTTTTAATGGTGAAGAGTTTTCCTATCTCTGACATTCTTGATCAAGGCAATGATGGGAAGATAATATAAAAATGGTCTGGAAGAGACAGGAGAAGATGCAACAAGGTGAAAGGGAAGTGTGCAAGATAGAAGAAAATGGAAGGCTATAGCTAAGGCAGTTATAAGCCCTCAAGGCCTGTGAGACCAGCGAAGAAGAGAGTTTCTTGTGTTCTTATTGAAGAAGCTTCTATACGTCTCAAAAGTAACAGGAAAGGATAAGTAAGCAACATCAGACACATTTTAGGAAGTGTTTCTATTTTTTTAAAAGACCCTTAAAAGCCCTGGTCCAGCTTCTTACATTTTTGCACAAGCATCTGTCATGAAGAAGCTTATGTTTAGCATGCCAACTCTACTTACTTTGAAGTGGTGACTATCCATCAGATTCTAATGGAGATTAACATATTGCTTTTTTTTGTGTAAACCTCACTGTATTTATCATAGAGGGAAGCATCAAGCTTTTCCAACATTAGTGGTTAAAGGACAATGCTGCTGTTATTTCAGTCCTGGGCTTTTAATTAAATATCTCTGTGGGAGGAAGGGAAGCTTCTATACAACATAAAAAGTGCACATAAGGTGACATTTGCGGAAGAATAAGACTCTGTACATGGCATTCTGCAGGGGTGGAGATGCAATGTACACCTACAACATAAGGCTGCAGTGCTGACCTACTGCAATGAACTGGTCACTCCCTCTGTTCTAGGGTTTTGAAATGGAGAGCGGTTAAACACCCTTTTCCCCACTCATATTTATTGCTAGCTGCACCTGTGGGCTACAAATCCCAAAGGCACCTGGAAGCAGAAAGAGGAAGTAATGAAGAACCCTGCAGAGTTTTGTTGCTGTAATTCAGCACTGAAAATCCCAGAGACCTTGGGAGCAGCAGGAAGAGGCAGCTAACACACAGCCAGAGAGCTGTGCTCCAGCGCATTCCAGCTTCTGGCCTGAGCCACTGAAGGGATGTGGCTGCATTTCCTAAATCAAAGGTAAATGTCTGTTCACTTCCATTTCAATTTAATCTCTGCATCTTAGACTAACTTGCAAAGACTGAATTGACATTTACCTTTGATTCAGGAAATACAGCCATATGCCTGAAGTGGCGTAGCTCTCTGGCTATGACTTCACTTCCAGTTCTTGTTGCCCCCAGGGTCTCTGGGATATGCTGTCCAGAATTAAAGCAGCAGGACCCTGCAGGGTTGCCCATCACCACTTTCTCTTCCTGCTTCCAAGTGCCTCAGGGATTTATAGTCCACAGCTGCAGCCAGCAGTAAGTTTGAGTGTGAGGAGTGTTTAACCCCCTACCCTGGCACCAGACCCCAGCCTGGGTTTGTCTGGTGGAGGAGGGCAGTCTCCTTCCCCTGTAGACTGGGCTGCATCCCCAGCCAGGCTTGTTTGCCCTCACCCCCTTGTCAGCCAGCCTTCACTGCCCCAGCTAGGGAGCAGAGGGGCAGGGCCAGCCCTGCTCTCTGGAGCAGACCACACAGCCCAGCCCACGACTGCAAGACTGTGACTTAACTTGAACCAGGAAGGGGTCTGGGACAGAAGTTTCATAAACTGGCTTGACCCAAATCAGTTGAGTGTGATACTACATTCAACCAGGTTTATCTTAAACCCACTTCAGCGATTTTTGAAACTGGTTTACATGCACTGAGCTTCTGTTCTGTTACAGGTTTAAACCAGTTTCTGATCACTTAAACCAGTTTATGTTTTGTCCTTAGCCCAGGTGAGAACAAAATCTGGCTCTCACATCCCATAGGCAAAAAACTCATAATACAGTTGTTTAAAAAAACAAAACAAAGCTGAAAGCAGGGCTAAATTTAGTGAAAGAATCTTTGTCATTACTTTAAATATTAGGATTCAGCTGTATTTTATGCTGTTCAATGGGATTTTTATTTAGTTCAATGGGAAAATCTAAGCAAAAATCCTATGGGGTCCAAATGTGAAACCCTCCAAACTGTCCATGAAGTACAAAAGGGGCATGCTGCAGAACTATGTGGAAAGCTGAGGAATTTTTAGCATGGGTGTGAATTCAGGGTTGGCACAGAACTATCACAGCATACTCTGTGCCACCTACACTGCTTCTCCAAGCACAGGCCACATGCCAATGGAAGGAGGAGGTGTAGCTGGAATGTGCTATATTCCTGCAATCCTCATCCATCACCAGGCCAGCACAGTCCAGTCATAATTTGTGCCATTGACCAGCCCGGTCAACAACAGCTCCCAGGGCTTGGAAAAGTACAAAGTGTAAAGTGGCTTTAAAAATCATCTTTGTCACCCACACCTCCTCAACTGTGCTAAGCAGGGCAAGGCTGTAGCACAACAAAGGAACTGGTCCTAACTGTTCAGCTGTCTCTTCCTTGAAAGGAAGCAAAACACAATGCAGACAGTCACAGTGTTCCTTTATCCCAACACAAGAGCAGCCAGACAATGCTTTTCAAGACAGATCATAGCAATTTATCAGACAGAGATATGCACTAGCAGGAAACTCTTTTATTATCTCCACAGTGACAAGGAAGCAGGAGGAGGAACTGGGGAAACACTGGTGACAGACAGTTTGTACTGAAATCAGAATACAGCCAATGATTTACAGGAGCAGGGACCATCTAATCTTTTCTATGCTGCAGGAAAAGGCAAAAGTGCCTTGTCTCTAGGGGGAAGCTGTGGCTACTAAAATCCCACTTTCAGCTCGAACAACACCTGACAAATGAAAATACTTCAACAACGATGATCGGGAGTGAGATCTTCGGCGAACGTAAATCAGCAAAACTCCTTGGGCTCTAGTAGAGTTACACCTATTTTTACCACCTGGGGATCTGACCCCTGGAATCATCTGGCCATGAAAGGCACAATAGTAAGAAGATTTATAATGTTACAATGAGGTGCCAGGAAAGAAAGCTGGTCCCTGTTATGGAGATAACTTAGTCTGTGCTACAAAAAGAACCTAGAGACCTCTAGCTGTTTAACCTAGTTCAGAGCGTTTACATTTGTATAGGTAAAGAGAAAAGACCTAAAGAGGAAGAAAAATAAAGGAAGAAAATAAATAAATAAACCTGCTGTGAATCCCTCCACACTATAGTCACATTTAGTGAGGCAAATGGACAGTGAAAATCTTTAGTGAGGAAGATAGAGGGTCTAGCCATCCATGTGGGCAGACAGGATCAAGCCCTGACCATCCATGACTGTACACGGTCTGTCTACATTGCATACATGTGGTACAAACAGAGATCACGACCACTGTAGTTAAAGGAAGAAATCTTATTAGTCAACACTAATAATTACTATTTATCATTTATATTACAGTAGTCAGGCAGCACAGAGACCTAATGTGCTAGGCCAGAGGTTCTCAACCGGGTGTACATGTATCCCTAGGGGGTATGCATGGGCAGGCAGGGACAGAGTGCCATCGCCTCCCAAGAGCAGGGCCAAGACAAGGCGAAGGCAACAGTGTCCCTGTGCAGGGTAAGGAAGTTCATACACAGCAGCGGCTGCCACCATACGCCAGGCCAGTGAGCTTCCCCTCCCTGCAGAAGGGTGGCACTGCCCTCACCCCAACCTGGTGACCTTCCTCGCCCTGACCTGGCCCTGCTCCTGGGAGGTGGCAGTGCTCCATCCCTTGCCCTGCTATGCGCTGTCCCTGCCTTCCCACTCAGTGTCTGGCTGCACACCACACACTCAGTGTCCAGCTGCCAGGGGTATTTAGACTAAAAAAGGTTGAAAAACCCCGTGCTAGGCAGTATACAAACATATCGGTTAAGTATAGGCATTAAAAATGCCCAAGGCTGAATCATAGATTTCACAGATTTCATAGACAATAGGGCTGGAAGGAACCTCGGAAGATCATCAAGTCCAGCCCCCCACCCGAAGGGCAAGAAGTCAGCTAGGGTCATAGGATCCCAGCAAGATAAGCATCCAATTTGCTCTTGAAGTTGTTCAATGTAGGTGCTTGAACCACCCCCGATGGCAGGCTGTTCTAGATCTTGGGGGCTCGGACAGTAAAGAAATTCTTCCTTATGTCCAGCCTGCAACAGTCTGGTAGTAGTTTATGACCGTTCAACCTTGTCATCCCTTGGGGCACTCTGGTGAACAAACGTCTGGTGGTCACCCCTGATAAACTTATAGGTGGCCATCACCCCTGAGCCTCCGCTTTTCCAAGCTAAAGAGCCCCATGGCTCTCAGCCTGTTGTCATAAGGTCTGTTTTCCTGACCTCTGATCATGTGCGTGGCTCTTCTATGGACTCTCTCAAGCTTCTCTACATCCTTTTTTAATTGTGGAGCCCAAAACTGGATGCAGTACAATTCAATTCAGTCTTTGCAGGTTAGTCTAAACTGCAGAGATTAAATTGAGAAACAACTAGACACACATTTACTTCTGATTCAGGAAATGCAGCCACATGTCTGCAGTGGCCCAGATCAGAAGCTGGGAGGTGCTAGAGCATGCTGGTAGCCAGCATGGGCTGTGTATTTTCTTCACCTCCCTGCTGCCCATGAGGTATTGGATCTGCAGTCCCCAATTACAGCAGTAGGACTTTGCAGGGTTGCTTATCACTTCCTCCTCTTGTTTCCAGGTGCCTCTGGGATTTGTAGTCCACAGTTGCAGCCAGCACTAAGTTTTAGCAGCACAGGGCAGGGCAGGGCAGTTCTGTACTGCAGAAAGGTGAGTTTAACCCTCCTTCTTGACCCTAGACCCCAGCTGGGGTTTGCTGGGGAAGGGGAAGCCCTGCCCCTACCCCTTACCCCACCCTTCTCTGTTGGACCAGACAGCCCAGCCCAGCCCAGGGATGCTAGGGGACTGTGATTTAACTTAAACCAGGAAGGGGTCTGGGACAGAAGTTGCATAAACTGGTTTGACCCAAATCAGTTAAGTCGATATTACATTCAACCAGGTTTATCTTAAACCAGTTTCAGCCATTTTGAAACTGGTTTATATGCACTGAGCTTCTGTTCTGTTACAGGTTTAAACCAGTTTCTGATCACTTAAACCAGTTTATGTGTAACATCTGTCCCTAGCCATTTAACTTAAATAGGTTGTTAAGGTTATAACACAAACAGACCTGAACCCTTATGATTGAGGGCAGCAGCACACAAAGACACATGCATGCATGCACATACATGCACACAATTAAGCCAGGTGCCAATGTACTGTAAGCCTACTATGCTGATAGACTGGCTGTAGCAAGACATCATTAAAAATGTGATATTTTTAACTTTGTCATGATTATATCTCTTCATTCAGTGCCTTTCTCAGCAGGAATAATCTTCCATTGCATTCTACTCATACTCTCCAGGAAAAAAAAAAGACTATTGCAGTGTGTGTTATAACAATACTAATTTACACTGATAGTACCTTTCCTCTGGGGCTTGCCATGTGCTTTTACAGACAGTGGCATGATTGAAGTAAATATTATATTACTATGTTTACAGTTCATATCAGGTTAAATTGAGGCAATGGCAGAGTAAAAGGAGGACTTCCAAAAACACCCATCTTTGACCTGCTCTATTGCAAATGAGCTTAATGGTTCTACTGACTGCTGTGAGGACAGTGGCCAACTCTAAGTACTTCCAAAAATCCTACTTGATGTGAACAACCCCACACATGAGGGGAAGGTAAGGGAATGATTGGAGCTTCTGACTCTCCTTCACGTGAGATCCACGTTGCTTGAACCTTTGAAGCGGGACAACAGCTATTACTAACCTGCTTGCCTCATCTTGTGCAGGTGGGTGGGATGCAGGGAGGAACAAAGGAGAGCAGGCAAATCCCTAGCTGCACATGGCAGTGGGTGTTCTGCAGCCAGACTGCAGGGAAAATTAATCCACATTGACTAAAGGACTGGCAGAGATCACCTTTCCCATATAGCAAAAAGGAAACAGAGAGCAGAATGACTCAGATTACGCAGGAAGCCTGTAAATGAACTGGAGTGTAGAGTACAACACAAGTACAAATAACTTGACCAAGGTCAATCACTTCAGTTGTAGGTCAATCTGGTTCTCAAAGTCAGTGCCCTGCCCTGACTACCACACTCACATACACGATTCCTGGTTAATATGATCACAAGGCAACTGCCGTGGTTTGGGTAGACAGATGGGGCACTGCAAGCCCCTTCTGGCAATGAGCACGAATAAAAGATTTTTAAAATGTTTGGAAGGTAGGGGGCTTCACAAGTAGATGGAAAGAAGCATTTCTAACTAGAGAGTCTGCTTGACAAAGCATGCTGTTTACAGCATGGAAAGTGAAAACACGTTACTCAACCAGGACTGTGATATAGAAACTATGCTTGATCTTGGAGTTTCAGAGAAATGTGGTAAGACAGGTCTTGAAGTGCTGCCTTGAAAAGATACTACTGCTAAGTAAACATGGGAATTAAGTGAAAAAGGCCATTCTGGCTCATAGGTGAAGCCCATTAGGCTGTATAAACATTCTTTTCCTCATCAGCCACTCAATGTAATGATGACAACAAGCAGGTCAACTGATCCCCAAACTGTAAGCAGTGCAATAAAATACCAAGATAGCATCTATAGTCATTTGAATGCACTAACTTTTCTGCTCCACTAAGCCTCCCAACCCCCAAATTTAGTGAATTTACTGATTGCAAATGGAGATGCTATTGTCTATGTGGAATAAGCTCCCTCCAGAGGTGGTGCAATCACCTGCTCTGGAAACCTTCCAGAGGAGACTGGACGGTCACTTTGCTGGTGTCACCTGACCCCCAGTTGTCTTTCCTGCTTGGTGCAGGGGGCTGGACCTGATGATCTTCTGAGGTCCCTTCCAGCCTCACAATCTACGAATCTTTGAATAGTCTTTCTGTGCATCAATTGATTAATCCCCTACTCGATGTGGATTGTTCAAGTGCTGGACCCGATGATCTTCTGAGGTCCCTTACAATCTAAGAATCTGTTTTTAGCATGGTATTTTAGTAACTCTTTTAGTAGCTAGAAGCCCATTTAAACCCTGCCAGTTCAACGTATTGTGTAATTATATAAAATACGGACAGACTTGAGACATCTCACACTTTCGGAGCTGTACTGACAACACTGCCGGCATCTGATTCATCACTTTGGAATACTTTAGGTATGAAATATTACATAAACCAAATGCATTGCTCCTTCAGCCACCCACATAAAAGTACATACAACTTCCCCATCTGCCTATAGCTTTGCACCCTGCTCAGGTAGTCTGAATTAGCAGCAGTAGTGGGACGATGCCATGAGCAAACAGGACAACCTATGAATTCAGCATTCCAGATATATGATCTGAACTAAAATAGTTTTTCACCTTATGTATTTTTCCTGTTGGCCACTCTCATTTCTGTACATTTCTGGATGTATAGAGAAAGCCTGAATTAGTACAGCCACTATGAGGTCCCTGGATATTGCTGGAGCATTGTAAATGAAAATAAAGGCCAAGGTACAGGTGGCAGCAAAATGGGCCCAGGACCCCTATTATATAGTTTATTTGAAACAATGATCATGAAAAAATAAACATGTAGGAACTGTATAGACAAGGTAATAATTCTGCAATTCTCAACTGCATAATTTCTCAATAAACCTGCAATTCTCAGCTATATAACTGTTAAAATGTACTGACTAAAAAAATCACTGTTTTCTTTAAAAACTTCTTGAATCACAAGGACAGTGTTATGTGCCTATGATATATTCAACACAAGGTTGTCAAGGTCTGCTGGGGCAACTTGCAGACTAAGGGTATAAACACAGGTCACCAAGCAGATCAGCTGTGCTGGGATGTGTCCCATCACAGCTGATCCATTTCACTGGACAAAAGCCATGTTACCCATTGTCCCACACTGGGCAGAGGCCCAATCCTGTGCGAGAACAGGCAACATGTTCCCAGCGTATAGTGACATGCCTTGGTGTATGTATCTAAGTACAGAAGCCCAGCTTTCTTTGCTTCCAGAGGTTCATGCCAGGGAATCCCTAAGGCACATTTCTGTAAGTGAAGAAATCAGGGGTTCCCCACTTACGGACATGCCCCAGGAAATCTCCAAGTCATGTCTCTGTAAGCAAGGAAACCTGGGGTTGCCTACATACAAGGATGTGCATTAGAGATTGCCTGGGGCCTGTCTCTGTAAGAGGGCAAAGCTGGGAAGGTACTCCTGGGTCCTGAGGGGTCCAATCCTGCACGGGAATTCCTGGGACACATAGGGCTCCTATACATGTGAAGGGAGCCTGATTTGACATGCTGTAATTCCAGTGCATTGGAGTAGACTCAATTAATCGAGCCAGCTGGAGTGTGGAAATTAACGTGCTCCAGCAGCCTCCCCCACTCCCCGCCCCAAACAGCTTCTGGAGCATGTGTATAAAGGCCTATAGGGTTAGGCCCCTCAAGTTGCTGGAGCGCTTTAGTGTGCTCAAGTGTGGACTTGCTTACCTTGAAATAAAAGTACCTTTTATTGGAACAGCTTGCTTCTCCTTCCTTTGTAAGAGTAAAATCTACTGGTATAAACTGCATTTGCACTAAAGGGAGTCCCAACACTTTAACTATAATGGCATCGTGTTAGAACTTTTGAGTAGACAAGATCTGATCTCATTCTAGAACAGACTCGGGTTGCTTTGATGTCTCTGTCTAAACCTCCAACTGACGTGAGTGGATCCACTTGTGCACAGGACAAAGGAACAGTGGAAGCCAGGCCTTGTTTACATTACAAACTTCTGCTGGCCTAGATATGTTGGCCAGGAGTGTGAAAAGACTCCACCCTGTAGCTGATAAAGCAGTGCCAGCAAAGCCCTTGATGGGGATGCAGCCAAAAAAGGCTTCTAACAGCAGAGCTTCTGCCTCCTGGGGGAGCTGGTATAACATAGGGGGCAGAAAATATCCTTCTACCACAAGAGTGTACCTGTGTCATCAGCATCCGCTGCTGTAGCTAGAGCAAAAACAACCCCATAAGTCAGAGTGAGATTTCCGCTTGAGTGACATTCCCAGAATAAGGCTTAAGCTATTCAAAAATAATGACAAAAATACTTCATGGAAGAAGGGATACATCTGTGCAGACTTCCAATAAAACCTCCTGTTATAGCTAAAAGATACAGTGGGCACGTCTACATGTATGCTTGATGGGCTGTAGCCTATTTACTATACATTAGAGCGTCACGTCAAAAACTGCTTTAATATGTTAATCAGCAGTAAAAATAGGCTTCTGTGCATTAAGCATTACTAAAAAAGCATGTGGTTTTGCTACTGTGCATTAAGGCAGCCTAATGCACATTTATTTAGTACCTCACATTAGCGCTACTAAATTTAATGTGCAGTAGTAAAAGCATATTAATGAATATGTCTATGTGCCCAGTATATCTCTATCACATGTCAGCAGCTGGGAATTTACTCCAGCTGTTCTGAAGCAGAGGGCAGTGAAAAGACCAACCCTATTATAATATACCAGCTACTTGACAATGTCAATTAATGAAGCTAATCACAAGACGCTGCTGCCACTGCTGATTCTCGGTGAATTCTAACTGCAGCAGAGCAGGGCACCTCAGTTTTCAGGCAGATAGACAGAAATGCAGATTGGGTATTTGTAAATCCATCATTTGCGTTCCCTGCCAGTCACCAAAACAAATGTTCAGTGAGCCCAGTAAATTAGCATGATACTGCATTCAGAATTAAAGGCAAAGAATTGAAGCAAGAAAGGTGATTGGAATTACAGAACAGAAAAGCCTAGATGACCTGGACTGAGACATAATCAAAGCACCATTTGCCAAGCAGCACAAAAGACCCCTCCAGAGGCAAATATTCCAAGCCTATGGCATTAAGAGAGGTGCACACTTTTCTGGAAAACTAGTATATTAATTATTTTTTCATCCACAAAACCAGGAAACTGTCAAACAGATTAATGTGATTAGCACTACTCTTGGCAGTACATGCACTTGGATCCCTTCAACAGTCAGGCATGTTTACTTCCCACATCACACAAACTCTATAAAATGTCCAAACTTTCCCCTTGTCTTGGGGTTTCCCTGTATTACTAACTTAAACAAAACAAAACCTGAATTTCAGCTTCAACTCTCAATCTAAACTGGGCTCTTCCTAGTGTTGTTCCCTACATGGCATGCTCTAATACAACCTCTTGTTCTCTCTCCCTCAGGGAGAGGCAACAACGATGGAAATAATAGGACCCAACTGAGCTGACTGCAGAGCAAGTCAGTAGAATTAACTCTGCATCTCTAGCAAGGTTAACTCTGCATCTCTACACCTCAAAAAGGATGCAGAAGAACTAGAGAGGTACACAGAAAGGCAACAAGGATGATTAGTGGTATGGCAGGGCTTCCATATGAGGAGAGACTAAAGAGGCTAGGCCTATTAAGTTTAGAAAAGGGATGCATGAAGGAGGACACAACAAGAGTTTACAAAATACTAAACGGTGAAGAGAAAGTAAATAGGGATTTATTATTTACGATCTCTCACAAGACAAGAACTGGGGGTCATAAAATGAAATTAACGAGTGGTAAGTTTAAAACTAACAAAAGAAAGTTCTTTTTCATACAACGTGTAATTCAAGAACTCATTGCCACAAGGTGTGGGAACTGACAATTTTACCAGATTCAAAAAGGGACTGGATAAATTCCTGGAGGAAACGTGCATCGGTAGCTATTGAACATGAGAGCTACCGGTACAGCCTCTGAAGCAGAACTTCCTAGACAATAAATGCTGGAAACTGCAAGTGGGAGAGGAACAGGGAAAAAACCTGGTCATCCCTGTTCGCCAGTGGCAAGCACCAGTGCACGCCCTGCCTGGCCACACTCACTACTTAGGTGATGGGCAGGCAGGAGCATCAGTGCCTGTCCTGCAAGTGCTGTCCGATCACTGCAGCCACTCCCAGAAGCGGCTGCAGCCACTCCCAGAAGTGGCTGCAGTGATCGGCCACCACGGGATTGGCTGCAGGGGTCCCCCCACTCCAATCAGCGTGACTGGTCACGGGGGGGGGGGCACATGCCCCTCCGCCACTGACTAAGGCAGCACTAGTCTCCCATGGTGTTCACTGTCCCTTTCAGAATCCAATCTCTGCCACCATGTGACAGGATACTGGGCAAGATGGATCTATAGTCTGCCCCAGTAAGTGGCGGTTCTTATGTTATATTCTTATAAGACTTGTAGCACCTTCTAACTTGTTACACTGTCACACCTGTTTTGGGTAATCCGTCAATAGACCTGGTTTCATTAATGATTATGTACCTGAAATCATTTGAATTGCGGCATATATTGCATTTGTGTTGCTGAATTTTTTCCTGCCTTTCATGTACATATGTGCTGCCTTTTGAGGCACGATGCAGGAGCCCATTTGATTTTGCATCATATATGGCACCCTGCAATTGGACCCTAGAAATGGGTTGAAAACTTCCCTGTTGTTGCACTGATTTCTTACAAATAACCAATATTCAAAATGCTGGGAGGCTGAGGTGGCAACACCAATAAGCTAGCATTCCTATGGCAGCTGACATCTTCAAAGCACTGTGCAAACAAGAATTAAAATGTGTACATAAACAGCATTTGATACACTTGACAGCACATGGTTTAATGAAACCACAGTATCTGTTTGGACATAATGATCTTTTATTAGGTCAGACATTTAAGCAATCACAGAGAGTCTTGCCTGGGGAGGCTGCTGAAACCTATGTGGGAGACTGCATTCACATGTCAAGCTGCACAAACACCTCCTGAAGTCTAATGACAGCCTGAAAGGAACCTATGTGCCCATCCACCTATGAATGACAATGACATACATTGAGTTGAGGGGTTAGAAGCCTATACACATTCACTCAGAAAAAACAACTGGGGGAAGGCAAGTGACGATTCAGGTGTTTTTACATTCCTGAGCTTGTACTTAGTTATATACATTATACAGTTATTTGTGGTTCAGAAAATAAAACGGCACACTCCCTATCCAATCTTGATGCAGTTAGACTTCTATAAATGCATTGCCAGTAACAGAAGTGAGGATGGGACCTAATTTAGAGAATCACTGGCTTGTCGCTGTGTTGCTGCATAAGAACCCCTACACTGTGCCAGCTACACTGTAGTTTAGAGGTCAGCAACGTCTTTGGACAGAATGCCAAGAATGCCAAAAATACCTGCAACCTCAGCTTGTAAGATGTTGGCGTGCCAGGGGCAGATGGCAGGGGAGCCACAAGTGGCCTGATTCTTGTTGTGGTAATGCAGCCCTGGTCCCTTCCATGCCATTCACTCTGAGGTTCACGTGCCATGCAAAATGCCTTCACATGCCACACTCTGGCACCTGTGCCGGGGCTTGCCTACCCCTGCTATAGTTTGAAGGAATGCAGAAGTTGTGGCATAGTCCTTGAACATCCATCCAGATGTAATTCATAAAGACCCTGTATATTAGGCAGCACAGGTTAGGTTTAGTTTGGGTGCTAGAAAGCCAAAGAACACTACTGGTTTCTCTCTGGGTCCAGCAGTAGCCCTTAGACAAGTGCATATTGCACATACTAACAGTGTTCTGTCTCTTCTGTACTCTGATGAATACTACAGATGGGAATATTGTGTGTGGAAGGACAGTGGGCAGTACAGAAACCCTAGCCAGCTTCCTTAGTGGGTTGTCCAGCTCCCAGATGGCTTTGTGTTCCTGCTGCTGTATCTCAAGATAATCAATTCCCCTTGTTGGGTAGATCCATGGAAAATGTTTCCACCTACCATAGCCTGCCTGGCTAGGAAAAAGGCTTAGAGTTGATCTACCTCTTGCAACTTTAGGTGACACCAAAACAAAGGGAGAGCAAAGTGAACGTGTTATTTGTCCTCAACATGGTTCCTTAAACTGTTATCATTTTCATCATATTGTCTGTTCATCCCCACCTTTCACATCCTACAATGTTAGGATTATGCTGTTCTGGGGAAATGGCATACCACATAGCAGCAAGAAGAGCAAACAGGGTTTTGTTTTATGCCATCCAGTTGCCATAAATGCCAGTGATGTCAATGGGACTGCTCACTTACCTAAGTGCTTCCTTACTTAAGTGTTTTCAGGATTAGGCCCATCATCTCTAATTCCCAGGTCAGAGTTTCTAAGAGGTTTTTTTTTTGTTTCAATCTTAGAAGGGTGGACTATGGAATGTAATGATATTAGAGCCTGGCCATATGACATTATGACATCCTAACTATGGGATGTAAAATGAGAAGGGCTGTCAGTTTTTTTTTTTTTGCCATACCTATATGTACTTAGGCCTCAATCCTCCAGTAAGTAGTTTGGCTGTGGATAGGCTGTGCCCAAGCAGAACACCTTTAACAGCAATTGAGCTCCAGGTTGGTGTAATGCTATCCTATCAATGATATCACTTAAAACCAATTCCAGAAGCAGAGCCTTAACAGCTCCCCGTGGTTTTCAAATCAAAGCAGGTCTTTATATCTGCCCTGAAATAAGCATAGTCTTCTTCTGAATAATAGCAAGAAACTCTCCACCTTTGCCAAAGATTAATTGTAAACTATAAAGACGCCCAGAAACATAATCTTCATGGGGTTTGCTATTTGGCTAGCACAAAGGAGAAACAGAAAGCCAGATCCTCAGCTGCAGTAATCTGTTGTGGCTATACCAGATAATAAGATGAGTTAGGCTCAAAAATGGGTTTGCTTCTTTCTGTCTCTCCTTTGCACACTTTCCTTGACAGACACCTGGAGATGGATGGGAATGTTCTGCTCAGCAGCACTGGACGTACTATTCTTTGAACAATAAATTACTTTGGAAGGTATAAAATCACAGCCAGACCATAACTCAGCCACAAAAATGCCTCAGAGCTAATTGCATAGTTGCCAAAACAATCTAGCCCGTTTTAGGTACACTGGGGCAAACCAAACAAACACAAAACTATTTCCACAATTTGGCAAGTGGAGCCACTGCTCTTAGCTCTTATGGGGACAGAAAATAGGGAGGGAAAGCAGAATGGTTCTGACACCACCATAAGAGGAAGGACAGTCTAGGGATGAATGCATTGGGCAAGGCATCTTGGTTTAATTACTGTGTGACCTTGGACACTGCAGGTATGTCTGCACCATGACAGCAGCATGTCCTGACACAGACATGCCTGAGCATATACCCTGCCCACTTGCTTTTCCTCAAATGCTCCAGACCTGGAAATGCAGTGGAGAGTTTACTTTATGGGTGTCCACCTCAGGTTGCCTTCAAGACCATTGCCTCCAGCACAAGAGAATGAGTGACTTCTGGGGATTGGGTTTGGATTCTGTGAGTGAGCGTAGGTGGGCAAAGCAGGCCTAGGAGTGTACCTACCAGGACACAGCTGCTTGCATAGTGTAGGCAGGTCATAAATTGCCCTGCCCTGCAATAAAATGTGGTTAACAACACTCTTCTCTTACCCTTAATTATTCTACCTATTTAGTGTGAATGCACTTCTGAGGAAGAATGCGGAAGAATGCTCTTCCTCCTATTTGTCTGTCCTTGAGACTTGTCATAAAGTAACTAAAGAAGTTGTTGCTTTTGAACACCTATGAGATTTCAATGGGAGTTTTCCCTGAGGAAAAGTGATAAATCACCATCACTCGGGCCATTTTATTCCTCTTCTTCCTCCTCCTCGTAAATCTACTGTATTTTTCAAAGGTAAAGAAGGACTAAACCTCTTTTAAAACTACTTTGAACCCAGTACTCTGTCACCATTTCTCAAATCTATGTGAAAGCTTTTCACTTGATCACACAGGTATTAACAGCAAGTAGTTACATCAGCCAAATTTCTTACACTTAAATGTGCCTGAAGGTCTGTCTGTACACCTGCTCCACAGTGTCCAATGTATTAAGCCACCCACATGTTTAAAAACTTTAGTAACCCTCACTGAATAAGGTTTTAGATAAAGCATCCCATAGCCACTTTTAAAAGTGCTGGGGCTTTATATGCATAATGTTTGTAGCATCGCTTCTTGGCCTCTTGTGGGCTCAGATCAAGCGTAGTCTATGCTTACGTAGGGGAAATACCATAATCATCACAGTGACTTCCTAGTTTCACCTGGGGAAGACCGTTCTGCTGGCATGGGATAACACCCGAGTGGGTAATGCATAGTTAACCTTGGCTTTATGCTGACTTTATGGAAATGGGAGACTCCTCCCTAGCTTGCTCCTGGGGCCTTTTGGCTAAGGGCAAGTGAAACTCAGGGGCATCCAAACCCCAAGCCTCCAGGCTTCGGCCTGCAAGCAGGATGCCCGCCAAAGGATTTGGGAACGTCTGAAGCCCCAGGTGGGGGATTTCATAGATTTCATAGACATTAGGGCTGGAAGGGACCTCGGGAGATCATCGAGTCCAGCCCCTGCCCAAAGGGCAGGA
>NW_017728947.1:6818122-6833717 GCF_001723895.1 Crocodylus porosus
TTGCCCTTGCTTTTCCTCTGCCTCCCCACATATCTGAAAAAGGACTTTTTGTTGTCCTTGATGCCTGAAGCTAGTTGGAGTTCAGTTGCAGCTGAAGGAGGAGGATGTTTGCTTGTAATAGGGCCAATTTTGGTTCTAGACTAACTTACGGATTTGGAATTGATTTGACCGATTTGTCTTAGAATATGGAAAAAAAAGTGAGAGACATGCCCTCCTCTCCCCCCTCCCGCCAAGCATATGTGTAGGCAGCCAAAACTTTTATTAGCCTTGTTTAGTTTTGTGGGCCCTGCTTATGGTACCTTTCGTCCATACATTTGGTTCCTATCCACATAGTGATAATGCCAATGCTGTCAGGAATAAGGGCTATAAAATACCTCCCTACCTTTGGGCAGTTCTGTGCATGATATTTCTCATAGATTTCTGCCCCCAAATCAATTACTGAATTGAGTTTAAGTAACCCATGCACCCTCATGCTCCAGTCCTGCAAACGACTGGGATTAGGAGGCCAGAATCTGTCCCTTCTGCTATCGGTAAGTGATAAGAGAATCCTTCTCCCTAAAACATACAGACACATATAACCCACACACCTCATTTCTTCCAGGAAGCATGGAAAAAAATCAGCCTTTGAGAGTGCTTCTGGAAACTAGATATATCGGTGGGGAATTTCAGGGTTAGTATGGTGAAATGCTGTAGAGCTAGATGGATAAGAGCGGGTGTTTGGGTAACTAGATCTGTACATAGTGGCACCCTGAGGGAAGTGCATGTGTGTGTGATGGGACAGCTGGAGGATTCTGAGGCAACCTGCCTAGATGCCTCTGAAAATACAGGTCTCCAAAACAATCTGACCACTGAGGGTGAGCTTCCCTCACCAATGAAGAGGTTCAAGAAATTATTGCCAACTGGCAGCTCATCTCCACCAGAATCAAAAGGAATCAGTGAATATACTAGGGCATGTGCTCCAAATGCCAATGCATTCATTCCCACATGATGCTGTCAAAGGGAAAGAAACTGGTGTATGAAAAATTGGGTGCCCAAAAGAAACGTCAAGACAAACACTTACCTGGTAGAGCAGGGCACACAGAACAGATGGCAGTAACTGCAAATGAAGAAAGAGGAATAGAAGAAACTGGTTTCCACTTTGTATGCCAAATTTGGCACTGGAAGGATAAAATGAACTTGGTGAGTGGGGTGCTTGGGAGTTGAGGGACTGAGGTAGGCACTTCCATCTCACCATCTGTCTTGTCTCCTGTTCCCTCTTCCACGGATGCTGCTCCCTGGTGCCTGTAGGCCAGCGAATGGCACAGAGAGCAGTAGGAGCTGGCAGAGAGGCCATAATGGCTTGCCAGCGAGCAATGTCCCTTGTTGCCCAGAGGAATAACTGCTGTGAGGTCCCTTCTTCCTGCAAGAGAATCCTCTAGGATTCCAGGAGGAAGTGCCATACAAAATGGCTTTCATAAGTATATTAACAACCTTATAGAAGGACGATGTTGATTGTTGTGGTTGCCTGCTTTACTTGATGCAGGTTACGGTATTACTGGTTAGGGTGTTACGTGCTGTGTTGTGTTAGGGTTGACACTGGTTTTATGAAGAGTTTAGATTACAGATTAGGGTACGATGGTTTGGATAGGAATGATCCTTCAGGCAGGGGGTTGGACTAGATGGCCTCTGGAGGTCCCTTCCGGCCCTAGGCTTCTATGATTCTTTATGACTCATAACTTTAGAATTCCTCTAGCTCCATTTTAATCAGTGGAAGTGATGGGTGATCAGCACCTAAGAAAATCAGTCCTAAAGTGCCTATTTAGGATGTGTTGGGAGTCTGTTGTTCTTCTTGTCAGAGGCACTGTTAGCAGGAATCAAGTTTCTTACTCAAAAGTTCCTGTGAGAGGGTGAGAAGTTTTTGAACGGTTCAATGCAGAGGCAGCTATAAGTGCCCCTGCCCTAATTCATCAGCTTTTCATAGCATGCAGATGCCCACACAAACAGTCTGGGAAAGCTCTCATGCCCTAGGATATCAGGAGTTCTGTCCATGTTAAACAGCCAGCACTGGCTACATATAACAGAATGAGTTCTAATCTGAAAGGGAGAGGCAGAGGGACACATCAGCAACTGATGGCACCTCCTCTCAGCCACCCCAGATAAAACAAAGAGGAAATCCTCAAAGGTCAGGTTTGTGCAAAAACAAAGCTACTGCCTTACTAGTAAGATGTGCCTCCTCTTCACTACACAGCTCAGCTTAAGATTGAAACCAACAATGAAATCAATTTCTGATTAATCTGTATGCAGGTTCAGTCTCACTGGTTTATAATATTAAATTAGACTTCAGTCCTGCTTTACTTTGGATCCTGAACATAAAGGTTAAATCTTAATACTCCTTGATATTGGAAACTTTTGACTGAAGGTCACAGAACCAGAATTTTTTCACTTTATTTCTCCATTTGCTTAGATTCTGTTCCTGCAGAGTCCTCTTGTACAGCTTCCTTTTTTTAATTCTTCAAGGGATATCTGCCTTTCCATATGCATGTTTATAGCCCATGCTTTTTGTTCCTTGTTTTATCATGCTCTTTGCTGTCTCAGCGTAACCCGGGTATACCCCCTGTCTGCAAGTGGAAGGGATAGGATGGTCAAGCAAGAGTGCTGTAAGAGGGGCCTGCCACTGGGGAGCAGTTCCCTCTTTTCGCTATAGAGCCAGACCAGGACAAAGCACTTAACTATATACAAATGTATTGGTATACAAAATAGATATGAATAAGAGACATTAATTATGTACAGTAGAATTGGTATGTGACACCATATACAAGGACTAAGCCATTAACTCCTGATATCAGTTGGCACATGTAACCTGCATTCAATACATTGCACCACTTCGAAGGACTGAAAAACACAGAACAGGTAACTGGGAGCTCAGTACAGGTGAACTACAGTGCAGGCAATAATTAACCCCCTGCACAGATGAATATTAATGCCCTGGAACAGGCAAGTCAAGGCATCAGCACAGCAAACACATATAAGCATCAACTTAGATAAACTTAGGTAAGTTGAGGCAGTAATAAAATAGACGTACACAGGCAACAATACAGGTAAGTTCAGGTTAGAGGCAGTAAGCATATATAGGCAATGAAACAGGTAAACCAACATAAACCCCCCTAAGGAGTACCCATAACTATATTAACATCAACAGTATGAAACAAACATCAATCATAAAATACGAGGTGTGCTCAGGACCGTGTTCCCTGGAGCCCCTCCCCTTTCGGGCCCAGGATGTGGACACGCCCCCCCTATGATGGAGGAAGATGGAGGCTGCAGACCCTCTCTTCCCAAGGCCACCTCCCCTGTGGGACCTGCTTCCTCAGCAACTCTCACTCCCACTGTGAAGCAGACAAGGCTCGTCCCCTGGAGGCCAGTCCCACAAGGGCCTCTCTCCAGCGGTGCCTCCGGCTCCTCTCGATAGCCTGATGCCCTGCTCTGAGCACCCGGGGCTCTCCTGTTGCCTGGAGCAGCATTGCCGCTGGCTGTAGGCCCACCCAGCCTCCCGTTGGGGCTTCCCCAATGGCCCTGTGCCCCGCTCCAGGTACTGAGAGCTCTGTTGGCTGAGCCAAGCCATACTACCTGGGCTTTGGCTGTCTGGCCTAGCACTGGGGCTTTTCTCCTGGTCTCCGCTCAGGGCTCTGGGGGCTCTTTCTGCAATGCTGAGCTGTGCTAGTGGCTTTAGCTGCCTGGCCTCATGCCAGGACCACTGGCCCAAGCCACCCCAAGCGGCTCCCAGGGCCTGACTCCATGCACTGTTCTTGTGCACTGTGGATGGACCTGAGCAGCCTCGAGCTACAACCAGCGTTTGGGCTCCGTGCACCATCCCTGTGCACCCTGGTGGACCTGAGCGCTGCTCCCAAGGTCTGGGCTCCATGCACCGGTTCATGCACTGTTGGAGCCTCCTGCCACTTGGGTCCCCAAGCGGCAGTGTCTTCAAGGGCTGTCCACGGTGCTGGCTCCACCCGCTGGGCTGTTCCCCTCAGCTCTTCTGGGCCCCGCCCTTCTTGAGTCCCTCACCATGTCTGCCCCACATGCCAAAAATGCTGGACTTTTATTTACACCAGAGACCCCACCTCAAAGTCTGCTGGACCTGCAAAGCACCGTCTTCAATCAGGTCCAGGGACTCTTTGCCCCCCACCCCTCCAAGCAGGGGCAGGGCAAGCCCCTCCCAGCTGTTACCTGATTGGTGGAAATGTTCCACCAATCCGAAGTGTCCTTCTCCAAGCCTGGCTTGCCAGGCAAAAGCAGTGAGCCTGCCACATCAGCTGTTAAAAATTTTAATTCCCCCAAAAGAGAATAATCAAAATGACTGTCATTCAGTGCTGACTTAATGAAGCATGGAAGTAGCACTGGACATTTTTTGTTTGTAGATGACTCTCTCAGCAAATGATCTAGAGCTATTTCTTCGAGCACAGTGACTTACTTTGAACCCTTGCACCTTTGGATGCCTGCAGCAACCAACAGACCTTTTTAGAAAGGTCCGATTAGAAAACAACTGGGCTTGGACCATGACTGATGTCAGGGGTGGCCAATCTGCTGCACATGTGTCACAAATGACATGGGTAGTCTCTGTGTGTGGGGGAAGTGGCAGATGGCTGAGGGGACAAAGCAATAGAGCAGGGAACAGAAAGTAGAGCAGCAGATTGGGCAGGAAGCACGGGGCAGAAACCAAAAACCAGAGCAGCAAATCAGGCAGGGGAAGGGGAACAGAGAGGAACTCAGGGAAAGTGCAGTGCTAATTTGTGGCAGGCCTGCCGAAAAGGTTGGCCCTACTGATTGATGCAGCCAAGCACTGCTCTTTTCCCTACATGTCCAGGCTCAGTGGTAAGGAAGCTTATGGTCTGCTAATGAAACCACTTTCAAAGACACTGAAAACTAGTGTCTTCCTTCCCCAGTCCAGGAAAAACTAAGTCTACACCCAAGTCCCTTTTAGACCAGACATGATTTATTACCTCAGACACAAATCCCAGAGTAACATAAATCAGAGCTTCTTCCCAGGGCCAAAGAGGCAAAAGGGCCTGGAAGCCTTTTCATTTGTGCCTCTCTCTTCCCTGAAAGACGGACACACCTATTCCCGTCAACCTCTGATAAATCACAGAACAGGCAGGCAGCTCTTCGCTCTTTCCTGGCAGGTCAAAGACACACTACACTGACTTGTAAAAGAACATAAAAACACAATGTTTCAGTTTCTCCTGAGGGCCCACACCCAATCCAGTAATATCAGCAGTTGATGGCTCAGTCCTTCAAGCCCTTGCCAAAGCAATCCTTGGCCCCATGTGAACAGTCTCACTGAAGCCAATCAGTTGCCTTGCACATATGCCTGCTCACATGAATGAGCACATATGCCTGCTCACACAAGTTTGCAAGATGGGGCCTTTTGTGCATTAATGCTTCCATTGCTGGTATAGGCTCAATGGTGCCTCTCTGGCTTTAAAAAACAGGATTTTCTTTTGTGAAATAAAATCTTCACAAAATCTCATCAGGACAAAAATGGTTCAGGCTTTCCATGTGTTTGGGACCCCAACGCATGTACACAAAAGGCCTGTTTTTCGATCAGTGGGAAAGTAAAGTACATTTAGATACAGTTGCCCCTATAGTGATCCTTCTCCCAGCTTACTGCTGCTCCCAGTCTCTTCATGAACTGTACACTTTTATGATTCCACATTTTATAATGTTAGCTCATTAGACCATATGACATCACACTACTGGTGAAGAAGGAATTTTCATCATGTTGCTATGTATCCTCAAGCATTCTTATATTGTTAGCCTTCCTGTACACTTTTCAAACCAAAGTTGGAATATTTTTATAAACAACATCTGAACAGTCTTCATTTATCTGTTACTGAAAATGACCACATCTTAGGACACGTTTTGTAACCAGAGCCGAGTGTTCTGTAGGACCCCCACAGAAATCTGGCACCAAATTCATCCCTTTCTGCAGAACAGCATTTTGGAAACTTAGATTTTACTTCTCAAATAAACATATAAACAAATGATGACCCTTATCTGCAATTATTTGGAACAACCTATATATCTCTCCTGTGCAGCTTTGCCACTTATCAGTAATGCAGCCCCTCCTCTCTCACGCTGGTAATTACCATATGAATTCCATATGTATACCACATAATACACATCACCAGCAAGTATTTGATATATAGAAACAAGTTAGGTTGTAATACAAACCCTGATGAAGTCAATGGAAATTCTGTTGTAATACAAACCCTGATGAAGTCAATGGAAATTCTGTCAGTGACTTCAGGGGTGCCAGAACTTCACCACTAAAGTCCAGTTCTTGACAGAAGATACAGTGAGATATTAGAGATCTGCTCATCTCAAGATTTTACAACAGCTGAACTCGATTTCACTGAAGATATGCCTGACTTCCACCAGTGAAAGTGAGATCTGAATAAGGACTTTGAATTATTATAATACGTTTCCAGATTCTGGGATGACTACTCGCTGCAATGCCACTATGCTAGTGTGGACATATAGGTATAATAATAATAATGAAAACAAAGAGCACAATTCTACATACAGAAAATCTCAACTGCTTCATTTTTGAGGAAATAACATGGATCAGAAGAGGTACATCAGAGAAACGTCACTGTTCCATTATCCTATCCTGGATGTAGGTTTAAAGACCTTCCCCTCCAAAATACGGCCTTTGTTTATAAATGAATATGGCCTTAAAAAGTCGAATATTTATAGTGGTGAACCATGACTGGCAGAGTAGCCATCACTGAGCTTTGCAATGCACCAGAAAAGCTGTCTGCGTAGCAAAAGAAACCACTGCAATCTTGCATCTGAAGTGTAATAAAATTAGTAACAGCCGCCATCCCATAACCAGGTCTTGAAGGGCAGCTGTAGCCTAGTTCTGTAACTGCAATCCTGAACAAACACAATAATTTAGCCTTTTGCTAATTTATGTTGTTATGATATTATATAATAGACATTTCCCCCCACCATCTATTAATGCATGCAGCACATTTCCATTTCATTACACAGCTGATCTGTCAGAACTCTGTATCTTTCTAGCCTTCAAAGGGATTCTGCTGTGCAGAAGCAGAGAACTACTGTAGCAACTGGCTAGAAAACTGATGATAATGAAAGCTGCTCTGCACACCAGCATAAAAAGATCAGAATTGAGAGGTTCAATTTTGGTGCTGTAAAGACAGATACTTAAGAGACTTTGTGAAAACAGGGGAATTCTTGCAGTTTGGAAAAACAAAAAGTCCTGGGATTATGTAGGAGTGTAAGAAATCTGGCCAAGGATCATCTGAAAATAGGAGTTAGAAAAAAAGGCAGGATGCAAGGGAGAATAGAGTAAGGAGGATGAATCAGATGGCAATGATGGCATCAGGAAAGTGTTTGAAATATTTTCTCCGCCTTTCCTAAACACCCTAAGTCTGATAAGCTGCTTAGCATGGGATGCTTCTAGTGAACAGTGTGATCCCACAAACACTTTCTAATGGGCTTAGAGCTTGCTTCTGTGAGTCTGTTGATAAAAACTAAGCCCAAATAAAAGGAGCTTGCAGGACTGGATCTTCAGGTGTCAGTTCAGGAGAGCATTACAGCACATACTTACCTTGCTGCTTAAATTCTTTGAATCCACAAGGAAAGCAGGTTGGTATGTAGTTGCTTTGTCTTGCCTTACCTAACTGCTGCTTCCAAAGTCTCTCCCTTAAGAGCCTTCTGAGGCTAGGGACAGACATTCAAAAAGCTTGAGCCTGAATTAATTCAGTCTTTGCAGGTTAGTCTAACTTGCAAACCTTGAACGAATTTGGAGGTGGACAGATGTTCCCTTCTCAATCCAGAAATGCCGGCACATGCCTGCAGTGGCTCAGGCTAGAAGCGAAGAGGGGTGGGGAGAGGGTGCTAGAATATCCCTCCCTTCCCTTGGACAGTACTGAGTTGGGAGGGGAGAGGCATGGTCAGGCCCCGGCAAGATGATTCTGTTAGCTCAGCGGGGGGAATTGATAACAGTGTATATTACCCCATTACGAAAACAATTCAGGGACATTACAAGCTACCTGTTGATTCTGTCTTTGTCAATGCAGGGACCCAGGCCAACATGGTGTCTGCTAGCTAATACACAGATACCTCTCAGCAAGACAGAGGGGAGTGGGGAATGCCTGCTTAGCTGGGAGTGGTGAGGGGGTTGGGTGGGGGGAAGCCTGCAAGACTCTGAGGAGCTGCAGCCAGGGAGAAGAGGGGAGGGGCCAGCTCTGCTGTAGAGCAGAGAGCCCTGCCCAACCCGGAAAGCATGCTGGGATGCTGGGGGAGTCTGATTTAACTTAAACCAGCAAGGGGTCTGGGACATAAACCAGTTTGACCCAACTCAGTTACGTGTGATACTACATTTAACCAGGTTTATCTCAAACTGGTTTCAGCCATTTTCAGACTGGTTTATGTGCACTGAACATCTGTTCTGTTACAGGTTTAAACCAGCTTTTGATCACTAAAACTGGTTTATATGTAATGTCTGTCTCTAGCCTGAATGTCCAGCAGAGGGACGTCTACCAGGCTCATGACAGTAAAGAAATGGAGGTGGACTATTATAACGGTATTACTAAATTATGTATTAAACTTAAGCATTTAAGACATGTTTTATATTGAGAATACATACATTGAGCAACAGGCTCCACAGCTGTTCACCTTGCATAATTACTGCGCCCATGCAAAATAGATGTAAAATACTAGATCTGAAAAGGTAATGTTTTATATTCACCATGTACAGAGATGAATGACTTGGCTGTGGAGAATCAGGGTAATTTTTCTACTCCAGAAAAGCTACAAAGAATGCAAATATCCTTTATACTGAAAGAGCCAGAGGTGGTGAAACAGACACTCAATACTACAAAGTAGAATGAACTTCGTGAAGAATCTAGGATAGTGCTACAGCATAAACCCATGAATTATTTTAAGTTTTACTTAAAATGATAAGAAGGGGTAATTTAAAAATTACAAATGTGTTTTACTGTCTCAGGGGCCTAAATCCATTTTCAAAAGTGTCGTGGGCTAGTAGAAGTTTATGTTTCATTTAACACTAGTAGGATGTAGGCTCCTAAACTGAATTTGGACTTTGCATTTAATAAAACATTTTTTAAAATGTTTCCATAGTTCTTACACATGCAGAGGGAAACAAACAACACAAAGCAAGACAAACAGAGTCCGATTTTCCTTCGAACAGTGTTTCTCAAACTTGTTAGACTCAAGGAACCCCTCAGAAAGTGCTCTTAGGTTTCACTCATTTTGTTGCATACAGAAAAATAACAGAGGAATTCTTCTGTTGCAAAGAACTCAGAAAGTCCACAACAGACCAGAATGTTTCTGACACTGTGGATATGAAATCTCTGGTTTTAGCTTGTGAATTTTGTGCAAGTGTTTGCACACTTAACAAAGCTGATATTATGTGGCATCCAGGGCACTGTTAAAAGGATTTTATGGCACTAGAGTGTGCCACAGCAGCCTGATTGAGAACCTTTGTTTAGAGCTTTCATGTTGTAGAAGTCAGTTTGAACACCTGAATAAGATGTACAGTACTTGAACTCTGCAACACTTGATCTATCAATTTATACCTATTTCCATGGGAATTCAAAGCCAGGATGGGCTCCTTCTGGCAGCAAATTCAACATCTAACCCTTTCCCTAAGAAAACAGAAATCTGGGCATGGACTCAAATCTGGAATATGATGATAAATTCATTGCCGAACTTTGCTCAAGATCAGTGTAGTCCCCGCAGCTCATTCTCCACAGGCCATTCTGTCTGAACAAACTTTATACTTAAGTAGAGCCCTCTCCCTCTCTTTGAATGGTTTAAAAACATTTGGGGAATTGCTTTACATTTTTGCACAGCACTGGACATGTGATCTGAAAAAGAACCATGCAGAGGAAAATAGGGGGGCCCATTCTGGCCCAAAATAGGGGGGCCCATCCTGACTCTGAAGTACCTTTCCAAACCAGTTTGGGACTTATCTCCCAATATTCAAGTCCTTGTGTCTTTAAAGTAAACAGAGGGTGTATCTACACGCAATGCTTTACTGCTTAGTAGATTAGTCGACTGTGGAGTAAAGCTTCACCATCTACATGTGCTCACATTTACTGCACAGTAAATCAGTCTACTGAGCAGTTAGCTACTACCGATAAATAAAGGTAGTAAACTAACTGCACAATAAAACACATGTAGACACTGGTCAAGAGCAAATTTGCTCCTGGTCAGCCTAGCCAGCAAGGGGCCACAAGGGACCAGGAGCTCTCTGTCCCCGGTCCTGGAACTGCTCAGCTCCCCCCACGGGAGCTTTTTCCCTCCTGTTCTTGCTCCTTGTCTGGAGCTGGCTGCTCTAGGGGATGATCCTCACTTGTCCCCTAGGGCAGCTGCTCCTCACTGTGGTGAATTCAGCTGGCTGCTCTGGGGAACTAGTGGGGGCTGGGAATCCAGCCCTTGCTTGTCCCCCAGAGCAGCATTTCTCAACCCATGGGTCGCAACCCAAAAGTGGATCACAAGAATATATGAAAAGGTTGTAAACAAACTTTAAAAATGGATTCTCCTTTAAAGGAGAAAAAATGTGGGAACCTGTGGCTTTTCCCTTTCATGCTGTCAGAGTTCCAGCCTGCAAGGGACTGCTTTGTGCCCCCCATACCTCACACACACCCTCTCCCACCCCACACACTGTGGGGCTGGAGCCTGGGGGCAGTGGGTCAGGGGTGAGGGGCACTGGGTCAGGGCTGGCCATTGATGTTTACAAATGGGTTCTGGTACAAAAAATGTTGAGAACTACTGCCTTAGTGCAGCCAGCTCCGTGGACTGCTAGCCCTCGCTTACTCCCCAGAGCACGCAGCTCTGTGCAGCATGGAGCTGGCTGATCCAGGGAGGACTGGATTCCCAGCACCCACACCCTCCCCAGAGCAACAAGCTCTGTGCCAAGCAGGACAACTGCCAGAGCGCCCCATGCTCCCCTGCCCAGAAAGAGGGCCATCCACAGCTGTGCTACACCCTAGACAGCTCCCAGCAAAACCCCTGCCCAGCAGGGAGCTTGCTGGCAGTTGTGTGCCTGGATGTGCATGGGGCCAGAAGAATTCTGCCCACTGCAGGGGCAGCTCTCCTAGCCTCGTGCAATCAGGTCCCCTCTGAATGTGCATGGGGCCAGGAGACAGCTGCCATTACAGCTGGCAGAGCTCCCTTGGCCTCATGCCCACTGGGACCACCCATGCTCCTTGCCAGCCCCTGGGCCAGCCTGGAGCTCCCCCAGCTGCTGCAGGGTGGCAGAGCAGGATGGGAGCAGCTTTGCACCAGACTGCTCCCATTGGGAGCAAATTTGCTCCCATGAGGGAGCACCTGGAGACATGCTCCCCTGTAGGCTTACTGCACAGTAAGCCTACTTTGAATTAATAGCACATGTGGACATGCCCAGAATGCATCTTTGTTGCTTTGAAGTCTTCTGATACGATACCGATTTTTATGTTAATTTTAAAGTCTTCATGAGCTGGGTACTTCCAGCTATAAACAACAGCATATTATAGTCACCAGGTGTTCTAGCCAAGCTTGTGGTCAGGAGATGAATGTAACAGACATTCACATTAAAGTGGCCTGCCTTCATGAATGTATTACTTAAAGATAAATCTACAATAGGGCAAACTGTTTCATTACAGTAAAAAGAAAGGAAGTCCCACAAAGGGCAAACAGCCTTCTTTCTCCCTATGCTCTTGTTTTCGTCAAGCTATATGCTTGTTTATACAGACAGAAGCTGTGTACGATGTCTAAAAATGATGCCAGCATCATAAGAGACCAAATGCTAGATGTCTGGTGTATCAGCCTCCAACTTCAAATCCAGGAATGAGTAATCCAAGCCAGAAACTCCCTAGCTTGTTTACTGTTAAACAGAGCCCTTTGCTTCAATATATTTTTGGATTTACAATGACTTTATTTTTTTAAAAAGTCTCATAAAAAGCAAAAACAGAAAGAAATGTGCTATTATAGTGACAGTAAAGAATTCAGTATTAGAACCCTAGTGAAAGGAAGGTCACTGGTGAAAGCTACAGAGCTTGATAGTGTCAGGTGAACCATTCTGGAAAAAAATACACCAGGCTTCTGGAGCTAGCTGATGCACTGACTAGGATGGAATCATGCCCATTTATCCCCATGTCCCTTTGTGTTTCAGAATGAAAGGAGTTTGTTTAAGGAAGAACAAACCTATGATACTCAAAGAGTTTATACATTTCAATTTGCTACAGAGTGAAACTGTGGCAAAGCGTTTGTTTGGGTTTCCGGTTTTAAACTCTGCTTCTGTGGCTAACCAGTGTGGCAGTGCAGCTGGGAAAGTCTGAGTTGTGTTCTAAAAGACTGGACCTCCATTCTGGTTTGCAGTCCAGAGAGACCAGTACCAAGCATCTCAGAGCCTCAGGGGCAGTGCACGCAGCTGCTGCGTCCTACTGCAACACAGCGGAGGTGTCAGGACTTGAGGCCTTCACTTGAAGAACATTTACATAAAAGAAGATGAAGGCCTTAAAATCAAGTTCAGGGGCCTTAGTCCATGTCCAAGAGAAAAGGAGTATTTCTAATTCTAAACTGAATAGGTAACATCTTAAAGTAGAAGTATTTTCTAAAAAATAAATCATTTAAAAATATGCAACGTAACATGTTTCACATAGGCTTCTTCTCTAAAAACATGCCTGTTACAGTCTCCTTTGCCAAGGGAGCTCTCATTTGAGTCTGAGAAAAGGATGACTCAGATTCTCAGTTCCCTGCTGTCAAGCCATTGAACTGGCTTTGCAGCTAGTCCAGTGGGACTGCTGTTGAGAAGCAGCAATTGAGTGAGGAGAGCAGGGAAGGTGGGTGGATTATCCTGAGGGCCTGGTTGGCGTTCTGAATATTTCCACTTGCACTAAATTGAAGGCGCATGCACATGTATATGAAGGTGGAGCATGGGCTGAGATTCCATAGCTGGGTGGCAATTCCAGGGAGAAGGGCAGACTGTATAACATTCATTTTTAAATCAACTTGGTTGGGGAATGTAATGTTGTAGCAATGAGTTGAGCAAGCAGCAGTAGCACAGCATGTTCAGAAATGCTGCTCTAAGATATGCCTGCTCTTGTTTTTGGCATTGTGCAAGAGTTGGCAGATTCTAATAATGGCAGCCAGGTGTATTCCCTTGAGCTCATCAAGTTGGCAAGCAGCCTGGGAAACCATGCTTGTGAGAGAGGAAAAAGTCTTCCAAGTTTTCAACCCCAGCCAAAGCTGGGAGGATAGTTGGTGGTATAAAATAATAAAGCCACTCGTTTCACTTTAGCTGTAGAGAAACCTTGAAAGAAGAAGATCAATGTCATTATTTCTCTCCCTCTGCCAACTAATGTAGTATGGAATCAGATGTCTTTTGACTTGCATACCTGTTTAACAGTCGGGTACACCATGGTTTCACTGCCACCCTGCCAAGCCTAGGACAGCTGCTGAAAAGCATGCCCTACCTGCTTGCTCCCATTCAGTATGCACCAAAGCCAGGCAGTGTAGCCAGATTTTCACTGCCCTAAACACATGCTTGAGCTTATGTCAGGCTCTCTGTCTTGGACATGTTTCTTGGCTACTTTGCTTGTTAGACAATGCATGCTTAAAGAATCAAAAAATTGCTCCAACATGCACAAGCCTAGTCAACATCAGTCTTTGAATTGTAGTGTTCTTTCAATCTCATCTCAGGAGGTGACTAAAATAAGTTTTCCCATTGACTTTGGGTTATGGGAATGGTAGAAAGTCTTCCCTTCCAAGGTTTCTCCCGTTTTCTATCCTAGTTCAAGCTAACTAGACCTGGGAGATTAACACAATGAGGTACTAACATAGCACCCATTGCAAAGGGGATGGAACATGGACCTATCATTACAATATGCAACTGGGTCTCAGGATTCCTCAGTTCAGTTCCTAGTTCCACTCTGGTCTCTTTCTCTATGCCTCCTTTCCTCCATTGGTAAAACTCCTCCTTTCTTCCCTCCCACACTTTACCCATTTTGCCGAAGGATACTGTAAAAACTTTGGGACAGAGACTATCTTCTATTTTGGGTGTGTAGCACTTGACATAATAGGGCCCAAAGCTTTGTTGCGGCTTTTAGGTGTTACTGCAATGCCACTACTAAATATTTAATCCAAGGTATTGTTACTGTGATACCTTCACCAACACATAGTGCTTAAGTGTGAGTCATGATAGATTAGATTAGTAGCAAGTAGGATTTCAATTTTCAGGGTAAGATTTTCAGGGGCACCTAGATGTCTAAATTCATTAGATGTTTTGAAAACAAGGTATTCATTTTCTTTAACAAATTTTGAAAATCCCTAAATTTAGACAATTCCAGGGAGATTAAATCCTGGCCTAACTTAGTTTTATTCACTGGCTGATTTTCTCAGAACGGGCCTCAGAGACTTTTCGCCTGTCTCTTAATGGAGCACTTTGTTCACAGCCCCTTTTCTATTATCATACCCTAAACTGAAGAAACAACAGCAGGTGAAATCAGTAACCTTGGAAGCATCTGTTAAACAGTCCCAGCTTTTCATGACATGTGCTAAAGTTGCTGGAGGCAAGTAGGTAGGGAGAGTTTTGTTAAAAAGGAATAAGGAACTAATCCGTTTTGCAGGACGTTCTTTCATCCAGTGTCCACAACTTCACTTAGAGATGGGAGGATGAACCAACTGTCCTTTGTCAGGCCTTCCCAGTGGAAACAGGACACCCTGTATGAAACTCCCTTCCTGGTGCCTGACTGTCAGACACCCTTGGGTGGCTATTTTCAGAATGACAACTTCCCATAATCTGAGTCATTTTGTTCATGACCATGTAGCTTCCATAGTTTCTCTCTTTTTTCACAGATGGGGAAGGGTGGGGATGAGTGGTTCTTGAGAGCTCTGTAGCTTGGCTACTGAACATGGTTTTTCATTCCTAATTTTATTTTAAGTACAACAGGGACATTTTTGGCAACGGACGCTTGGTAAATTAGTGAAATAAGCTCACAGAGCATCACATAATGTTGGAATGCTAAAACACTGCTGCCAGTGAAAACAGAAGCCAGAAAAAAGTAAAAAAAAAATTCCCCTCTCCTGAAGCAACACAATCCTAGTGGAAAATGAGGGAAGGACGAACCCCTCAACAATCTGAAGAAAACCATGATAAAAGAGGAAGAGAAAACCATTCATTTGTAAAGAATTCATCAGAATTGCCTATGGTAGCAGGCTGGCCAGGACCTCCCGAGACCCAAATTTGGGATGTAAATGGAAATGGGTGAGGTGGCCTCACCATAAAATATCTTACAAATGCCACCAGAGGCCAAACAACCAGGGTCTGTGGCCTGGGTGGTAGTGAGGCCTTGGCCGGCTGTGTTGGTAGATGTGGCTGCCATTCTTGCACCCTCTCTAACTGCTTGTCACGGGGTCACATAGGTGCCCCGTGATTGTGAGGGTGATTGGCAGAGCTGCCAATCACCCAGGCAGCTCAGGTGCCTGGTTGCCAGGACAACCAGGTGGTCACATGGCCGGAAGAGGGCAGGGCCTGGCCTTTATAACCAGCTGAGGCCGGAGCTGACACACAGTTCCCTTCTGG
>NW_017728947.1:6833817-6859410 GCF_001723895.1 Crocodylus porosus
CCCAGTCTGGAATAGGGACGAACAAGAAGACCGTCCATTAGGGAACTGGCAGCCTCCACATTATATATTTAACCATCAAAGTCGTGGCGGGCGAGATTCTGAGGGTGCTACGTCACCCTAACGTGACGGTAGGCGGCGCTAGGGAGCTCACGGCCGCCCCTAGCCGCCGCTCCCTCACACTGCTCATTACACTACTGAATGCCACTGTACATTGAGGACTAGCAGAGCTGGCTCAAGAAAGGTTCAAGACTAAAGTAAAAGGAGGTTTACAACTTCCAGTTGTTAATGCTCTGGGTCAGGGACTATCTCTGTTCTGTATGCATTTGCTTAACACCTAGCACTAGGGAGTCATTGTCCTTGAAGTGGATTCCTAGGTACCCTGGTAATGCAAACAAAAGATTGAAGTACATTGGTAAAGCTCTCTGTGTTAAACTGACATAAATAGCACAGAGGCAGGCAATTATTTTGGGCAGAGGGCTGCTTACTGAGTTTTGGCAAGCCATTGAGGGCCACATTACGGGCAGCCAGGGGCAGAAATATATTAATTTTCTAAATTTTTAGGGGCCCTGTGGGCCAGATAGAATGGCCTGGTGGGCCACATCCAGCCTGAGGGCCGCATTTTGCCCACCTCTGGCATAGCACCTGCCTGCCTCATGAGGATCATTTATGAGAGAAACATGCTTTCTTTGTGATGTAGCAACAGAAGGAAAAGAAAAGCAGGTTTCACCTTAAGAAAGTCTGGAGGTTTTCATGTGACTACATGTTCTCAAATCTACTGTAAGGATGAGGCCACTGACACACAAAAAAAAAACCCTGATCTGAATCAGTGATAAGCAAAACCAAGGGATTCAAAGCCATGGTTCACTCCCTTTGCTCCAACAATCTGGTTGGAAAGATTATCTCATCAGCTTTCTGGCTATGTGTTCAGGTTTACCTAGAGAAGAATTATCATCATGAGACCAAGTTTTGTAGAGATATTCCTGTAGTCCTAACTCTGATTCTATACAATCTGTGGCAGGGAGGGAGAGGTAACTGAATATTTTCAAACCAATAAATAAATAAAAAGGATCAATGCAGCATTGGTCTCAGTTTTGAGCAAAATCTCTGGCTGGTTGTGAATCTAATCTCAATTACTTTGCTTGCATGCAACCTTTACTCATTGACCAGCAGCAGTTATGAAAAAAGAGAAGATCTACTGGATGATTATATTCACACCCTACCAGTGTGCAGCTGTTCCTCCTGAATCAAACTTTCATTCAAAAATGTTACAAAAATCATGAGGGGCATAAAACATTTAATAGAGTATTGGGGATTCTCCCAACTTTCTTGAGATAGTTCATTGTCCTTAAAAATCTCACTTTCAGGAATTTCTTCCTGAAATACATGCTGTACTTTCCTTTTCAATGTATTGCTTCTAGGTATGCCCCCATGCACCATCTTAAAAATTCTCTCCATCCTTAGTATTTATAACCTTTATTTACTTACAAGCTATTGTTGTGTCTTGTAAATTATTTAAAGACATTTGAATCACTGAATTATAAACATAATTAAAATTGGGATCCAGTGTAATTTAACCTATCACTGAAACTGCTGAATACAAATCACAGGAAGCGTCATTCACTTCCAGTCAGGTCAATGGCAATATTTTCATAGACTTTAGTGAGGGTAGGACCCATCCCAAGATTATCAAGTCTGAGTGTCTCATTGTATTTCTGTACACAGTGATACTGCCTTGCTTCAACATTTATATTAACAGAATCATAGACAACAAGGGTTGAAAGGGACCACAGGAGGCATCTACTTCAACCCCATGCTCAAAGCAGGACCATACCCAACTAGATCATCCCAGCCAAAGCTTTTCTAGCTGGGTCTTAAAAACCTCCAAGGATGGAGCTTCCACCACCTCTCTGGGTAACTTGTTCCAGGGCTTTACTACCCTCCTAGCGAGAAAAGTCTTCCTAATAATACCAAACCTAAACTTCCCTTGCTGCAACTTGAGACCATTGCTCTTTGTTCTATCATCTGTCACCACTGAGAATAGTCTAGCTCCATCCTATTTTGAACCCCACTTCAGGTAGATGAAGGCTGCTATTAAATCTCCGCTTAGTTTCCTCTTCTCTAGACTAAATAAGCCTAGTTCCCTCAGCCTGTCCTCATAAGTCATGTGCCCCAGCCCCTTCACCATTTTTGTTGCCCTCCACTGAATTCTTTCTCCAATTTGTCCGCATCCTTTCTGTAGTGGGGGCCCAAAACTGAACACAGTACTCCAGATGGGGCCTCACCAGTGCTGAATAGAGGGGAATAATCACTTCCTTTGACCTACTGGCAACACACCTACCAATGCAGTCTAGCATGCTGTTAGCCTTCTTGGCAACAAGGGCACACTGCTGGATCATATTCAGCTTATTGTCCACTGTAATCCTCAGGTTCTTTTCTGCAGAGCTGCTCCCCAGCCTGTCCTGGTGCATGGGAATGTTCCATCCTAAGTGCAGGACTTTGTGTGTGTTCTGGTTGAACCTCAAGAGATTCATTTTGGCCCCATCCTCCAATCTGAATAGGTGACTCTGAATCCTAGCGCTACCCTCCAGCATATCTACTACTCCCCACAGCTTGGTGTCATCTGAAAACTTGCTGAGAGTGCACTCTATACCACCTTCCAGGTTGTCAATGAAAATATTGAATAAAACTGGCCCCGGGACCAACCACTGTGGCACTCTACTTGATACCGCCTGCCAACTAGACATCGAGCCATTGATTACTACTCTCTCAGCCTGATGCTCCATCCAGTTTTCTATCCACCTTACAGTCCATTCTTCCAGCCTGTACTTCCTTAGCTTGCCTGCAAGAATGTTGTTGGAGACTGTATCAAAAGCCTTACTAAAATCAAGGGGCATCACATCCATCAGTTTCCCCACATCCACAGAGCCTGTCACCTTGTCATAGAAGGCAATCAGGTTAGTCAGGCATGACTTGCCCCGGTGAATCCATGCTGACTGTTCCTAATCACCTTTTTCTCCTCCAAGTGCTTAGAAATGGATTCCCTGAGGATCTGCTGCACGATTTTTCCGGGGAATGAGGTGAGGCTGACTGTTCTGTAGTTCCCTGGATCCTCCTTCTTCCCTTTCTTAAATATGGGCACTATGTCTGCCCTTTTTCAATCACCCGGAACCTCTCCTGGTCGCCATGAGTTTTCAAAGGTGATGGCCAGTGGCTCTGCAATCACATCAGTCAACTCCTTCAGCACCCTTTGGTGCATCCCATCTGGCCCCGTGGACTTATATATGTCCAGCTTCTCTAAATAGTCCCTAACCTGTTCTTTCACCACTATTGACTGCTCACCTCCTCCCCAAATTGTACTGCCTGGTGCAGTAGTCTGGGAGCTGACCTTGCCTGTGAAGACTGAGGGGAAGTAGGCATTAAGTACTTTAGCCTCTTCTGCATCCTCTGTCGCAAGTTTGCCTCCCTCTTTCAGTAATGGACCCACACTTTCCCCGATTCTCTTCTTGCTACCAACATACTTGTAGAAACCTTCTTGTTACCCTTCACATCTCTTGCTATCTGCAACTCCAATTGTGCTTTGGCCTCCTTGATTTCATCCCTGCATGCCTGAGCAATGCTCTTATATTCTTCCCTAGTTATATGTCTAAGTTCCTACTTCTTATAAGCTTCCTTTTTATGATTTAGTTTATTGAAGAGTTCCCTGCTAAGGCAAACTAGTCTTCTGCCATGCTTGCTAGTCTTCCTGGTCAACAGGATGGTTCATTCCTGCACTCTCTGTAAGGCTTCTTTACAGTACAGCCAGCTCTCCTGGACTCCTCTCCCCCTCAGACTGGCTTCCCAGGGGATCCTGCCAATGAGTTCCCTTAGTGAGTTGAAGTCTGCTTTTCTGAACTCCAGGGCCCTTACTCTGCTGCTCTGCATCCTTCCTTTCTTCAGGACCTTGAACTCTTATCATCTCAGAAAGGCTGGAAATTACCCTTTTTGGACAATGAGATCTTGGATTAGAGCTGCTCTAACCAAAACAAGAGGCTTGTTTTTCAAGCCTGATTCTGAAAATCTGGACTCACCTGAGAAACCCTTCTGAGGTCAAGAAGGCCACTTTCTCAAAGTAGAGCCTGCAGAACAGGTCCCTTACTTTGGGCCCCTCCACATGCATTTTCACATATGTGCAAAACTATATATACTTTAAAAATACACAAAAGAAAAATACACTGATGGGAAGGGCTCTGTAAGCTATTGGTTTTGTCACAAAAAGATAAAATATAAAGGGAAGAGATATTTTAACACCCTGGTCATATGTAAAAGCTGTCATAAAATGCAAAATATTAATGGCCATTTTCATTTTCTCACTTCTTTCACTGAAAAAGATGCTTGTAATTCAGCACCCTTGTAAAGTCTGAAGAAGGGCATGTTTTATCTCATGAATGTACATTACAATATTAATTCTGAAGTAACAGAGCCCCATGTCAAAAAGAATCTTGCCTGGAAATCTCTCTCTCGTACAACTCCATAATAATAATTCACAGGCAACAGAACAGCTCTAGGAAGCTACGATAGGAAATTATTTTTTCATGAGCCATTCCAGATGAAAATGAACTCTTGAGAAATAAATTCAAATACTGGCTGGAAATGTTCATATTCTTAGTGGGCTCTCAAATTAGCTAACCTATCTTGTAATAAAGCAGAAGTATTCAGTGCACAGTCATCTTTACTTTCTAGTTCCAAATGATATGTTATTTGCTCTTTGTATTTTCTCTCAGTGGGAGTTGGGGCTGCTCAGCACCTCTCAGGCTTTAGTCCCATATCCTGACTTTTGAGTATAATACAGTCCAGGTTGTCAATGGGGGGGGGGGGCGTTATTAATTAACTTCAGAAGAATTATGCTCAAAAGAATTAAACCAGTCACAACCATGAACAATGCTGGCGGTACGTTCTCCCCCGAGAGAACTACAACACCATGAAGTTAACATCTGTCAGCTCAAAGAGTATGTTATTCCTAATACATGGGTCTCAATGTGGGCATGCTATACAGTAACCTTTTATTTCAGGAGCTGGCAAGAGTTCCTTTTTGATCTTGAGACATCTGTAAGCAGCACTGAGTATATCTAGTCCTGAATGAATCCACTGCAAGAAGGCTTCCATAATAAGAAAAAGGCTTCCCTCCTCCTCCCCACCTCACTGCATTGTCCTTAGATGACATTTATACAGATCAGAACACCAGCGTCAAAGCCACTTGTCTTCTTGGCATTTTACTAAGTCAGTACACTGAGTTTACTATATAAATGGACAATAACATTTCATAGCAACATGTTATCCTGGGTCTTTGCAGCAAAGCAAATCAAGTAATAATAATAACCTGTTTCCACAAAGATGGCACAGTCTAAACTCAAATGCTGTTTTTATTTGCAAAAGCTGAACTTCAGTAGTCTTATTTTACTCTAGTTATAGGACCTTATTTTACTGTAGTTAGCACCCGGGCTGGAGATGAATCTAATGGAAACTCGAGAAGTTACAGGACAGACATTCCTTCAGCATTTTTGCCAAACATCAGGATTAGAACATCAGCTGCTCTCAAATGGAGCTGTCACCATTCATTTGAACCTTCTCAGGGTTATGGAAATAACACAGGTACTGCCTCAGCTGGTGTAAACTGGCATCATGCCTTTGGGACCAATATTGATTTGACTGAATAAATCCCAAGATTCCATCTGAAACACTTAGATTAAAACAAATTATTTATTTAACCTAGGACAAATTCTGATTTCCCCCCATACCCTAGGGTGATGTCATATTCTGTGAGTTGTCCTGTTGACATCAGTGAGTCTACATGATGAGCAAGGGTGAGAAAATTTGCCTTTATATAAGAAAGAGGCAGTCTTTCACAGTTAGTTAAAGGCATGTGATGGGTCTAGTGGGGTATAGGGAACTGATGCACATATTCATTTTGTCATCTTTAAAAAGACAGCCTTTCTTAAAAAAAAGAAAAGTATGTGAAAGGGAAAGCAAATCCTATTAGTGTGCCTTACAGACAACTTGGGATGCAATCGTTTCTGAAGGTGGTAAACGATAAAAATCCTTGCAGCCTCTGCTTTACATTTTTTGTCTGTGTTACTATATATGGCAGACAAATGTAAAGACAGGCTGAATGCATAATAGTGCAGCACCAGGGTTAGCATTTAGTAACTCAATATGCTATACCAGAAAGTCTCAAAAGCCTAAACCAGATATCCAGCACCTGCACATCTCCAGTTAGAAAGAATCATTTTTGCACTCTCCACACTAGCCAGAGGGCCAGTTCCTTACTCAATGAACATGCCACCCACATACACAATCCCCTAGAGTATTTATGGTCAGATAGCAGAATAATTATTAAATTGAAAAATGCACAGTAAATGTTTTCGGGAATCCCAAGTAGGTATTTAACACAATAAGGACCATCAGTTGGAGGAAAATCATTTTATCCTTTTTCCATATGTATTATTCAAATCTAAATATAACTGATGTTTGAATGAAGTGAAATCCTGCCTGGATTTTTCTTATCAACATTACCACAGTATGGATATTTTCAAAAATAACATGCATTGAAAAATGGAATCATAATATTGCTTCTTAAATGCCTAAAACAAGGAGGAAACACCTCACTCCTGTTTCTTCTCTCTCAGCCTAATGTCACCTCCTGTCTTTAGGAGATGCTTTGCGGAAGAATAGCTTACATGTAAACATAATAGTAAAGATCCCAGTATCAGATACAATGCTGACTCTTCCTGTGCAGTCAACCACAAACCATATTCAGTTAAGTCAAGAGCATTGTGGCCTTGTGAATATGAAACTGCGTTCGGAGTTAAAAACCATACTTCTTTTCCTGTCACTTAATGTGCGACATTGAGACATTTGCTTCACCTTTCTGCTCCTATCCTCTTTCTCCGTTGTCTCTTAGGTTGTAAGGGTTTGGGCCACATCTCTTCTTTTATTATTTGTGTATGGACAGCACCTTCCACTAAGCGCTATGATTGTAAATGGCTCTTCTGTGTGCTACCACAGGACTTGTCTATGCAGGGAGCTATTCCTGATTAATTCCCCATAAAGACACTCTAATTTTACCATAAGAATACTTTATCCCATATTACCGTTATCCATTTTTGGATTAAGAGTGCCTTATTCCAAATTAATTTAGACTGTGTCAGCTCAAACCCATTCAGAATAAGGAACTCTTATTCTAAAATAAGTGTGTCCACACAGGGAGTTAATCAAAAACAGCTTTTCTGCTTTCAAATGACATCTTATTTTAATATAAATTAAGTTGCCTGTGTAGACAAATGCATAACCTCAATAAAACTCATTTTGCTTGTTTTGCTTTTCTGCTGCAATCAGTTTGACAGTAACTAGTTGACACAATGCTGAACACACCTTGTTTTTAGCTAACCATTTCTCAGAACCATTTTTTCAAATGCAATAGGATTTCATAGCAAGGGCAAGCCAAGAGTGTAGTTACCCCGCCCTTTCATTTCCCAGCTCTTTTTCTCTATATTTCATTCTCTCCTATCTGAAACTGTCAAACAACAGAAGACATTACAGATGCTGCTAGTCTTCCAAACTACCTGCCCGTGGCTGCCCTCCTATGCCCCAGAACCGTGGCTGCCCTCCTATGCCCCAGAAGACTGAACTGGAGAGAGAGTCCAAATTCACAGCACAGGAAGAAGCACAGTAAGCAGCCCTGGTGGGTCAGACTGAAGCACAAGGAAGTGTCTGAAATCTAAAGGAATAATGTGGTCAACGAAAGTCATCCAGAAACATAGCTCTGAGCTCCAACTGCTCCCTCACCTTTCTTCTCTGACCTTCTGCTTCACAAAGTCTAACCAAATGTCCAGTAGCAAGAGCACGGGAAAGAAGAGATAACATTGTGTCAGTATTCGGTACGGCAGGCTTGGGACAACTAAGGACAACTAAATACTCCAGCCATGTTGTCCTCCCCTTGTACACTGCCAGGATGCTTCATGCTCCTTTCTTTGAAGAGAGTCTTGTACCACAAGCTAAACTAAAGGTTTTCACAGCCAGATGTTTAATGAGGGCTTGTACCAACAGTGATACATGGGCTACAACAAGGTACAGGATTGAAACTGCCTTATCTAAGAAGGTTACAGTTGTCTGTGGGGGGCGCGGGGGGGTTCTGTACAAATCTAACAATTAAGGATGGATGGGTTTGAACAAAAACCTCAGGGCCAAATATCCCCAAACTTTGCAGTGTTCGAGCTTCAGGTCCAAATTTTGTAGCTGATCCACTATTTTAAATTCTGCTGGGAGCTAAATGTGAAGCTTGAGAAATGCTACTGATGTCATTGGACTTACTCTTGGTCATGTGCAGTATAACTAAAGGCAAGATTTAGTCCAATGACATTCTGTCGCATTTTAATAGCTTTCCTTAGCTAATGACCACTCCACTTCACAAGCATCAACAGATTATTCTGCAGATGCAATGGTTCCAGTAGAGTCCTGCCTTACAGGAGCAGGACAAGCTGACAACACACAGAGGTGGATACATTTTTCACTTGAGTGCTTTCTTGAAACTGGGAGATCTCTGCTCTGTTCCACAGCTGCTGCTATTAGACAAACAGATGTCAGCCAGTAACCCACCAGGATACAGCAGCATCCCCTTGGGGACAGGCCTTTTTTGTTCCTTTGGAAATCCTATCACTCATTTCCTCCACCCAAATAACAAGCACTTGTTATCTCACAACTGTACCATACTATGAGCTGGGAAGTTCAATGAATTACGAGAATATGATGCCCTTAGAATAAGGAGCTGTGACACAAAACAAACTAGCATGTTTAACCATCAGGAACTGGTGTGAATTTGAATGGGACATAGAAGTGCATGTGTAAAACAAGGAACACGTGATAAATCCTTTAGGCAGTGCTAGCAACATAGATACTAAATGATTTAACGCATCAGAAACAGTGTCTGAAGGAGTATGTTGAGGACAAAGATACCAGAACGAGGGAAGAGTGAGGTGAAGGCTGGCAAGAACTGGGACAAGGATCTGGGATCTGCTCCCTATAACTTCACAGGAGCCGAAGGAGGACCTAGTGCCTTAATTGCTTCTCACTCCTGTGATGATTCTTCCAGTATAAAGTTGAGGTTGATTAGCAAGGCAAGGAAAACTTACACTGCTGTTGCCAGTACCATACTTAGCCTGTGAACAAATTAAATACTCCAGCTTTGAGGACTGTCAGTCTGTCTCTACTTGGGCATGACATTTTCTAAATTAATTAATCAAAGTGAAAGCATATTATAGTCAAATTCAAAATCGTAGCCCCAATTTCACAACAGCCTGATGTACCACATTAACTCCCACTTCGATTACTTTCATCCCAGTGTTTTTCATTATAGTACACCAACTGGGCTCTGCACCTACAGGGTCATTAGGCACTAACTGCTAGCTTTTCATGGCAGCAGGGACATAAATCAGCTCAGCCATTTTTAAAGGGACCATTTAGGAGGAAATTATTAATTTGTAATCATTGAGAGTGAATGGGAAACAAATTAACTAAACAAAAGCTTTATTCTCTTGTAACGTCTTTAAGGATGGAAGGGAGGGTGGGGAAAGAAGGATTTCTTAATAATGGTTTAATTAACAAAAATGTAAATCTATGCAGTAAATGGAGCAAGAAAAGTAGCAGCAGAACTGCAGCAGTTACACACTGCATTTGTAAATTAGCATCCATTTGTATTACCTGTCTATATAATTGCACCTCAGATAATAATTAGTAATGTGTCTTCTGTAAAGCTAGCATCACTCTACTCCAGCTATATAACAATTTGCACTTTAGGGAAGAGATAGTAGCAGTCAGACATTTTAAGATTACTGTATTAAACACTGGGACTATATCCCTCAAAGCCATTCTCCTTTTCTGGTTTTACAGCTCACTAAGGCTAATGAGTGACTTGATTCATGTGACTATTCATATGAGTCATAGATAGCTAAAAAATTACTCGTGTGTAGGTGTTCCTGTATAGTAAGGATGGGATTTTTAGAAGGACTCTGCAATAGTTTATATTTGTTTATGTCAAAATCAATGGTCAAATTGCCATTTATATCAAAGGACCGGCTTCACAGTCCACTGAAGTCAGTAGAAAGAGTTTTCAACAACACCATGTGCAGTCTTAAAGAAAAACACAAGCTTAACAACTTTCCTGGATCAGGGCAAGAGCACAATGCAGGATTGAGCCAAACGCCATTATTCACATGAGTGAAGTTGTTTAAGTGTTTGCAAAACTGGGGCTTAAGTCAACAGGAACACACACATTGGTCTGAGAAGAATTCAGCGCGCAGCAGTGGTGTTTATTTGAATGTTCCCGTGTTTATAGATCGCAGTACATTCAAGGTTCCTTGAACATGTAAGGACTGAAATAAGCACAGCTGTGCTTGGGCTCCAGATACATGCCATATGTATTCATACAGCACAAAACATAAACTTCTGCCCCTTGAAATGTTATCACCAGCTGGGGCAGAATGACACCCAACTGCCCAGTTGTTACTGCACAGTCATTTAGTACTTGCTTTAGCAAGTTTCTGACCCTACTGCGCAGCAGCAATGAGTTACTGCGCAGTAGCACGGGCATCACGGTTTGTATCTGCTGACACTACATCACCATAGTGACAAGTTACATTGGCATAGGTCATCGCTATGGCAATGTAACATCACAGGTAAATGGACCCACTAAGTGGGAAATAATAGAACTTTTGAGTCTGTAGCTATCAAACATTCAGCCATGCAGATAATTTAAAATAACTCTTTTGTATTACCCAGATGTACAATGTAATATTTGACCAAAAAAAAAATTGAAAGCAGTGAAAGGCATCATTTTGTTGTGCTGAAAAAAAATGTGGCTCAATTTGGATTTTATCAAATTTTTCCCGCCCTCAGGATTGTACCAGGTGTGGGCTGTGAGAAGGTATGAGATATTTTGAGATGGTGACCTCCTGGCTAGAGTATCAATTTAAAATGTCCTCTACCAGAATCTATCCGGAACTTGTAGAGAAATGGATTGAATTGTTATATAGGTTTTTTCCATCTCTGAATTATGGTGAACTCCAGCTCTGGCACTGTGTTAGCAGAGAGATAATCAAACTTTTTGTTTCACAACTACTAAGCAATCAGCTTGGTACTGCATGTATGTGCACCAGAAAAGCCAAAACATATCACTGGGCACCACGTTATTTCCAAGATTAACATAACAGAATGACTATTTCTTCATGGGGTAAATTAGTTTCTGTCATTACAGGAGAAGTCATAATTTAGCAGGGATTGAGGTTTCTTGCAGTAAAACACTTGGTTAAGCCCAGTGAGTAGTATAGTAATATAAGTATAGATTTGGTCCTTATTGTTATTTTAACACTGCCTGTTAAAAATGAAAGCACTGGGCCAAAAAGGCATAAATGAAATCTTCATGAAAAATATCCATATAAAAAAGCCCAGACTGGTGTGGTGGGTATTTCCAATTGCACAAAAAGTTATGCAAGCACAGTGAAGTTACAGTTTTAAACTGAAAAAGGCTGACTTTTTAGAGGGCATCCCCACAGCCTTGCTTTTCACAGAATGGCTTACTTAATCACTGTTTCTGTAAATTGGCAGATACATAAACTCACTATGAATGACACTGTCATTTTGTATATAAAGACTGTCTTGGACCACTATCATGTTTGTACTGAAAAAGTTTAAGCCTTTGTTTTAAATGTACCACATGAATCAAAGAGGTCCCTGGCAATTAAAATACAGCCAAAAGGTTCTGGTTGCTGTTATGTAATTTAGAAATCTCTCCATCATGGAATCTCTTAAGCCTGTTGGTCACTGGCCTAAACCAGAAAAGAAAAAACCCCCAAATCTGCTGACACTAAAGCCACCCCTTGTTAGGCTAAAAGGAAGTGGTTCTGTCTGTAATTGCCATATTCTTCTCTTCCAATTTGAGAATTGCAGGTCTAGTCTGGAGATAAATATGAAAATTGTCCAGAATGAAGAGGGCATGAGAGCAGTGGCAATGTCTCTTGAATTTATACCCAGATAGCAACTGGGCATAAGTGGTGAAGCACAGTGCTAGTCTGTCAGAGGGACTGACTCAATGCTTACTGAAGTCAATGGAAAAACTCCCTTTTCATCAACGGACCTCACACTAATAAATTTCTAAAGAGAGGCAAGGCTTGAAATTTAGACATTTGTTTCAAGGGCAACTAAAAAAGATACTGAGTTACAGGGATAAAAAATAATACCTTGGGCCAGATCCTATTCCACCTACTAAGTGAACTGAAGCAACTAAGTGTCATTCTATTCTACCCTGCTTAATTCCCTGAAAAACCTAGTACAAGGGTGTCTGTCTCCTTCTCCTTACTGCTTTTCTGGCACTTAGCTTCAAGACTAAGGCTAAGTACAGACATTCAAAGAGCCCAAGACAGAAGTGCTCCAAGTATCAAAGTACTCTAGGTTACATCAGAAGGCAACAGAACAGATGTCTGGTATTTGGTGGTGGTGATGGCAGTGGTTGGGGGGTGGGGGGTGCTCAGAGCCTGCCTGCACTGGCTGAGGCCAGCGGGCTAGGAATGTTCCTGCACACCTCCGGGGGTCTCCCTACTACTAACCCCGACCCAGCTGTGCACAGAGGAGACCCAGCCTTTTCTGTCTCTTCTCTGAGACAGCCCATGTGCAGGGCTAGGGCGTACTCACCGGGAACAGATGAACACTGGCCAAGGTTAGCAGGCCACCCAATGAGAGGCCCTTCAGAGGCTGGCAGAATGCAACCTAAACTTGAGTCCTAACGGTATAGATGTTCAATAAAGTGTTCTAATCTAAAGTGCTTATTCAGATACCACATCTATCCAGGGTTAACTTAGACAGGAATCCATGAATTGGGTTACAGCTGTAGAGTGCTTTCTGTGTGCTTATTGCATGATAAGTGTAACTTCTGTACCTAACCTAATCTAGCAGCATGTTACTAACAGAGGAGTATTAATAGATCTTTAGATACTCATACAGAATAGAATAGACTCACACACCAGTCCACTTAGGCACCTAATAGGTAGAGAAAGATCTGCCCCTAATATTTAAAATAACTGACAAAACCTCTACATATCACCACAGTGAGGAAAACCTAGTCCTAAAAACCAGATTCAATGACAATAGCCTTGATTTGGTGACTTTCAGCTCTCTTGATACCCCCAAGTGGATAATTTAACCCTATAAGTGACTATGCAAAGGGAAGGTCCATTGCCGTATATCTCATATCAAATCACAGCAGGACTCTATGGTGTATTATATATTCCACACTAATATACTTGCAGTATACAAGCGTGGTTTGTTGCACTGAAACTTACCAGGTGAGTAATTGCTCCCCTGAACTAGATACAATTACATTTGTCTGATGTGGCTCTCGAGATATGTTGGACTGCAAGATGTGATCATTCACTCTGCATATGCAACCAAACAAACCAGCTCAGAGAGAAGGAATGTTATATATTAAACCTTGCTTTCTAAAGCATTATTAATATCATATGGAATCAGGTTTATTAAACATAGCTTTAAATTGCAGCCGTTCTGAACAAATTTCTTAGGTATTGATTACATTCTCTGTGGGGCAGTAAACAATAAAAGGTAAGATACTAATTACTGTATATTCATGCTTACAGAAGCATGGAGGACCCACTGTCAACTGAATCCTAAAAATGTCTGCTATTGCAGATGACTTGCTTCTTGCCTTCTCACTGACAAAACAGGAACATGATTAAATAAACCCTCTCTTGGTAGCTTGCCTGCTTCGTGACTGCAAGCATGTTCTTCCCCCTTGATGAGGTATCTCTGGGTATAAAGGGAAGGAGTCATTCACTCAAAATAGCAGAATATTTGCTTATTATGACTCACTGAGCTCAAGAGACTTCAGTTTAGTCCCAATAGCACTGGTTAAATTCAGAATCACGGCTTTAGTTACTAGAGGCATATGAAGGCAAAATACACGCCTTGCTCCTTGGGTACTCCTTAAGAAGATGGTAGGAATCCAAGCAATTAGCCAAAATGATCCAGCTTTAAAGAAGCACAGAACTGGAAGGAAACCCACAACAATTTGCAGTGTAATCAGTGGGTGCATTTTCTGGGAACCCTGCACACACAACAAGAATGAACAAGTCAGAAAAGACATCAGCTGAGGTTGCAGGTAAAGGAAGAATCTCAGTCTCACAAATAAATAAAAAACAATAACAATGGGCTTGACGTGCTTCCCAGTTACTGTCATTTTCTGTTGATTTTTCTCCACTGAATTCAAGAACAAATCTTGGCAAAATCTGCATAAAGGAGTGGAAGACTACTATATTTTTGTCATGACAGATTCAGATTTTCGTCATGACAATCTCTTCCCGAGATGCTGCCCCTAAAGCAGGTGGTTGCCAACCTTTTTAAGTAGGAGATCCCCTTTGGCATTTAAAAGCAATCCAAGATCTACCGTGCACAGTTGCCACCCCCCCACCCCACCCAGCTCTCCCTGCCCAGCAGGTAAGTCCATGGGGAGGGAAGTGGGGGGCAGATAGAGGCAGAGGGAGAAAAAATTATTTAGGGGCATGCCTTCCCAGCAGATAAGTCCCAATCTGCCAGGACCCCACTCAACTTATCCCTCACTGTGGGGGCTTCAATCTAGCCCTCGCCCTTTCCCTCCCCCACGGACTGACCTGCTGGGCTGGGACACATGCGTGCATGCATGCGGGCACTCAGCCCACCCCCTCGGATCGACTCCAGGAATCTCTGAGATCTACCGCAAGAAGCTCTGAGATCCACCAGTGGATCGAGATCCACTGGTTGGTAAACCCTGTTCTAAAGCATTGAACTACTAAGAGGATACTCTTTCAGATGAATACAAAATCAAAATAGCAAAAGTTTATTAATAGCACAGGCTTCAACCTTGCAAAAACTTATGGGCATGCTGAAGCCACACTACTCATGTAAATAATACAGCTGACAACAATGCCATTGTTTTGTAAGCATGAAGTGAAGTACACACACTGGTGTTTGTTGGATCAGTACTCTTAACATTTTTTTTCTGACATACCATATTCATCATCTGCAAAGACAGCAACTTTTACCACTTCAGTCTAAGAACTCAAAGCAAAACTGTCACCACAAAGAGTTCTGTCCAGAGCGTGTGGCATCAAAACCCCCTCTTTAAGACCATAAGCGTATTGTTGACATTTAGCTCTTCTAGAAGTTCCTTTTCTTTCTCCCAGCCTTCACTGTATTTAAATGCACAGGGAAGGATGTTATGAGCATGTAAACATATGTTCTGATAGATTTATTTAAGGAAAAGATTTTTTTAAAAATCAGAGGTTTTAGCTCTTTTTTCTTTTGGTTACCATTACAAGCAAAAAGCCAAACCGAAGCAAAAAGCCCTAGAAAAAAAAAAGAGTTGGGAGGGAAGAGTCCAACTTAAATGAACATTTTACTGAAAACTTTTCAACCCCCTACAGGCCTATCCACTTTCTTCTATCTTTTACCCTGAAAATTAGATCTCTTTTTTTCCTTCATGAAAATAATTGAAGATGTAATACCATTGCTACTATCACTAGTAGCTATGATAATACAGCTGCTCTGGGGCTTTTTTATAGCATTTTATTTGCAAAAGCTATATATAGGCTTGTGTCAGCACTTCAACTATAATTGTTCATTTTCAGACATTTATAACATCTCTTCATCTGATGCAAATAAAAGTCCTCCAGAAACTTAGCATGCAGGTTCTCAGCACCAACATGTTTTATTCTATCTCTCTGGAATTGGAAGAATATGAGCTTTTCCCATTGCCTCCCTTTTACCCTGTTCATTCATCATTGCTTCTTCACTGGCCATAAATAGCATTGAGATACTGTTGATGCAAATGCCTGCATCTCTGTTGTCCCAGCATTATGAATTACCCTTAAGCGTCTGCCCCACTGATGCACCATCTTTTTTCAAAGCTCAGTTTGCAGCTCTTTATTCTACTAAATTTATCTCCTCTGCTATTATTATCAAACTCTGATCAGAGATAGATCCTCCAGTGCAATACACTGGCACAGATCTTTTAGTGGAGCTGCCTTCACTCAGACTAGCTGATAATCTCTTTAAAATGCATCTTGATCCCTATAAATGCATTAGTCAACGTAACAGTTACAGCACTTGGGGATATGGCAGTTATGAAGATCCAATATATAATAAACACTTAATCTGTAGTGCACCTAATAATTATTTATTGTAGTGGGGATTGGCAAGAAACAAGAAAATGCTTTCTGTTTCCTGTCTGCTGTGATTTGTGGATGGACAGACAGGCTCACACACATATGTATGTACAAGCACAGCCTGAATTGGTCTGGGAACTTAGTGTGATTCAAAACTTGTTTATATCCTGAACCCAGGCGAGACACCCTTCACAATGAACAGGCCGTCTGTGAACCCAACCCTGCCTGCCTTGGGAGCATGAGTTCACACTGGCTTCCGTGGGAGCGCCAAGAGCTATCAGGATTGAATGCTCTGTCTGTTGTAAAACAGCTCCCTATTCCAGATGACTGAGATCATTTTAGGCTTCCACAGCTGACAGGTTTCTAGATTCTATTTCCTGTAATAATTTGTATCTCTAGGTCATCAGCTCCATTTCCTGCCTGCAAGGATTGTCAACCAGCACAGAAAGGTCATTCTTCTGCTTCAAATACACCAACTTTCTGATGATTTGAGATGCATGCTTAGACACTGTTTATGAAATAGGTACAATTTTCATTTGCAAGCAAACAGGTGGCAACATCACTGTTTTACTATAAAAAAGAAATGACACCTTGTCACACTGTGCAACATTGCTAAGCAAGTGGAATATTCTGGTCTTTATAGCTAGCTTGCCAATTGTATTTTCTGCTCTGATGTTGAAGGCTTGTTAGGATAAAAGGAGACTAACGTAGAAATATAAAAACCAAACAACTGCAGTTCAGTCTGTTCCCTATGACATGAGTGACATGTATGATATACAGTGATTTAAGCAGAACTGCAGAACTGCCAGATCTCATCATTAAAAAACCATGAGTCAGGCCCATTAAATTCATGAGCCTAGCTTAAAAATCAGGAGATTTTAAAGATAACAGATTTTGGTTCTTTTTATTCAGATCCTGTCGTATTGTCTGCAGTCATGAGTAATCTGATTCCTGGAGTTGAGTCTTTAAGGCAAACACCAAGTATCAGAAGACTTTCAGTCCAATTTTAAAAGATGAAAACACTACACTTAAGACCAAAACTTGGGACATAGTCTTTTTCCATATAAATCAGTTGGTGGTCTGCCATTCACTTTAGTAAATTACCTCAACCATTATTAACTGCTCAAAAACCAGAAAATATGAATGTCCCAAAAACCTTATTCAGGTCTAAAATAAACACAGACTCGTTGTCACTGGCTTCTTAAGATGGTTCCATCTGTGGAATATACTCACTTTATTTTTGCTTTAAAATGGTTCCAGCTGACTCTCTGATAAGTTGATTTAGAAATCTTCACTGTCGTGCTCCAAGAACAATTGTAATACATCTTTCCTATTCTGTTCTTGTGGGCGGAATCTTGAATGATCAAACTACTGCTTTTGGCCTAAAAGGCAGGTAAGGCAGAAGAGGGGCATCTTGAGAAATTCTTACTAATTTGTATGGAGTAATAGGACACTCCCACACCCCAAAACCTGGAATAAAAATGAAGTAGTCTCCTACCTGCCACACAAACACACAAAGAAGTTTTTCAGGGCAAAATTAGAATCCTGCATGCTATAATGAATAACAGAAGCAAGCACATTTAAGCAAAGGTGCTCTACCCAGTGACCAGTGTAACTTACTGATGATTTGTGGAGCAATTAGCAGTTTGTAGAGATTTAACTGGTCATCCACTGCCAGATTTTTCCTATTTCTAGCTGCTCAGTCAACTGAAAAGACCCCTTATCAAATATTAATTAAACCTCTTTGTATGAATGCAATTGCCATTATTTCCAGCGGGATACAGAAAGGTCATAAATGAAAGGAAGGTGATCTGCCCAACCAGGCATGGGAAGACAAGTAATTGATGATGTAACTTCTGTATTTAAATCCACGCTATGAATAAGTCTGATATCCCTTGACTGGAGCTGACTGGGACACAGACAAGGTCTGGCTGCTTAACTGTGATCAATGTGCAGATTTTCACAAGTTCAACAGGAAGACAAACTAATTCAAACCTGAGGTCATGAAAGCATTAACAAATATCTGTCTGCCTCCTTGCTAAAAGGAGGAATGCAAAACTTGACTCCTGTTCAGCTCTGAGTTAACAAATCTGAGAATGAAATATTAACAAAAAGAATTGCTATAAAATCCCATCAGTCTTAATAAACAAGGAGATCTCACACCATAATATGCTCAAGAAAAAGGATTTATATTGCTTAAAAAGCAAACATCATTTGAAATTGGCCCAAGAGAAGAGGTCAAGAAATGCTTCATACACAGATGGCTTAGTTCTTGTTTCGAGAACATCTTCAAGGACTTCGTGTCCCAGAGACCTAAACTGCAGCTGAAAAATTTTACATAAATTTATATACAACTTTCATTTGCTTTTGAAAAAGGGAACTCTGGCTGCACATTTGGCTGTAGATATCATACCCTGAAACATTTGTGCTCAAACTTCCAGCCCCATGGGCCAGATCATGAGCACAGGGTCAGTCCATGGGCTGAATCCTGTGGGCGGCATCAGTCTGTAGATCTGATCCAAAATGGGATCAGTGTGAGGGGTCTGTCCACAGGTATGACCCCACGTGCCAGATCCGGTCATGGCATGCAGCCCAATCCCACAGAAGGGCCATGTCATCCAGTTCTCAGGGCACCCCATGGATGTGGAAGTGGGGTAGCATTGATTGCTACAGTTTGGGAAGCTGTGGCAATTAATGTTACTACCATTCCCTCCCCACCAAATTTCTGGACCTGTGGAGAGCTCTGTGGGTCAGATGACATAGCCCCATGAGCCACACATTCAACCTGTGGGCCAGAGGTTGGACATCACTGTCTTGTGATATCAACTAAAATGATCTGGAGGGTTGCTGAATGGATGCTGTCAGCAGGAGGGTCCCCCAAGTTTAGTGTCCACAAGGGCATAATATTTTGGTATTACTTTCTTGCACCTCTTTGCAGAAGGTGAGGTAGCTGGAAATCAGGATGTAATAATTTGCATAAAAACAATAGAAATATTGTATTATTAAAGACTCATCATTTGGTACTCCTCAGTCACTGCAGAATACCACCCTCTTCTGTTTAGGTATGGATCCTGAAGACTATTTAGAAATAATTAGTCTTTTTAATGCTTGAAATTTTGGACAGCAAGTCTCATAGAGGAATAGACTTCACATTTCTATGTATCTACTGGATTAATTCAATACTGGATTATTTGCTTTTCCTTTGGAGTGATGAATTAACCAGAGTTCACTATAATTAACGTCTTTTCCCTGTTATTTTACCATTTTAAAAAATAAATGCGTAGTGACAGTTATGGAGAGAATGTGCCAGGACCTCTATTAAACTGTTAGATAAGAAAAAAATCAATGGCCAAGATTTCCAAACATGATTAGTAACTTTGAGTTAATTATTTTTGAGTGCATATTTTGAGTGAGGAACCATAACAGGGTCCTGATTTTTAGACAGAGCTAGGCACTCTCTATCTACAAATTCAGCCTCTGAAACTGTACACTGAAAGAGATAATAAAATTGCAACCATTATGATCAAAGTCCATACTGGTACATCCCTTGTAGTCCTTTATTTAGAGAATATTTTTCACAGCAAATGTCAAAGGGAAAGGACTCATACTTGATTACAGGAAGCAATAGATTTAAGCTACTGAGGAAAGCCTATTGGATTTGCAAATGAGATACCTGTAAAATGCCCAGTGAATCTGGAACAAAAGAGAACATACTGTACATTCAGGTCTCCAGGAAAAAAACCCCAAACCCACTGTTGTGTATTTAGATCACAGACAGAGAAAGAAATCTTGGGGGTCAACTTCCAGCTGGAAATAAATGGAACACTATAGTTCAACACCCAATGTTCTGAGCTGCAAATGAATGGATTTTCATTGCAGAGGTGGAAGGAAATAAAGAGATGAAAGCTTTTTATTTGACTTAGACAAGAATGTAGCTCTCAGAGATGTCTTTGAATTAAAAACCTGAAGAATTTACAAAGTACAAGGACAATGAAACAGAATGTCTAATAGCTTAAAAAAAACAACAATATAATTACTGTCATGAAAAGAGCCATAGAAGCTTCATCTTATGAGCTATTTTTGAAGAAGTTTCTGGCTTGGAAATCAATACAACTTTCCTAGGGTCACAGTTCAGCAAAGTATTTAAGCACAAACAGAAGTATTTAGCTGTAATTACATGCCACTAAAGTCAAGAGCACTTAAGCACATGCTTAACTTTATGCATTTGCTTAAATGCTTTGCTGAATCCAGACAGACAGCTAAATTACAACCTAAAAGATTCACCAACACCTCCAACATCTCCATCCCATCTTGACTCTTGGACAGCAGTACACTGCCTAGTGCCTAAATCAAAGCCAACAGAAACCAACAGAAAGATTCCCAATGACTTTAATGCATTTAGTTTTCAGCTAGTAAGGAACCAGAATGAATGGATCCTCAGACAGGACACAGGACATTCATCTGAATTTGTACCTTTTAATAGTTTCCAGACCAACTCTTTTTTAGTAAGTTAACAGTTATGCACCCACTAGTCCTGTCAGTGGACTCTTCTTTTCATAAATACAATTTTTTCGAAATTCATCTATTGTTGATACTTTCTTACCTCCAGTTTGTGTCCTCACAAGGCCCAAGATACTCAATGGTTTCAAAAGCTTTCTAATATTATTGTTAACCTACTATAGATACTTCAGTATACTTTGGGTCTTTTTTATTTCCTACATTATATATTATGATAAGTAACACTGTATTCACCATAAAAGTCTATGGCTTTAATTTTGGCTTATTTCCTTCCAGTTAGTACATCAGTTTCACAAACTCTTTTTCCCCCTCTGGTTGCTCCCTACTACATTTTAAGAGCACAATTATACACCATAAACTACTCCACCTACCTCTTTAGCCCCAACAAAGAAGACACACCATAACCCGCTAGCTAAGATCACTTTTCCCATCTTAATGATGGCATGTGACTTTTCAGAATAATCGGGCTTTGGTGAATGTATACAGAAATTTATTTTAGTATGCCCTAGTCTGCCACCCAAAGTAAACTGGTTAAGGGCTTGATCCAGAGTTTTTCACAGTCACTGGCAACCTTTCCATTTAGCATGAATTTTAAATGCCAAGTTCCTGATTTGCAAGGATTCAGAGTAACTGCTGTTCTCATTGAGTTCAACAGGAAGTGCTGAAGCTCAGCACTTAAAAAATGAGGTTTCTTCTATTTAAGTGTGTCAGTAGGGATATAGGAATCTGACTTCAGTCACCCACTTCTAAATATCTAGCCTGTCAGTTTTTTCGTGATGAAGAATATTGTAAGGGGGCAGTCTCAAACTACTCAACATTTTTCTTTAAGTCCCAGCTCCCTAGGTCATGTGATTATGGGAGACCCTCCAGGTTCATGTAAAAGAGAGTTTCGAGTCTTTACAATTGCTCAGAAAAGCCTGAAAATGGGAACTAAGTAAACAGCTCCAAAGAAACCCAACAAAAATCACCCTCCTCTAAAGCACAAGCAAATAACAACAAACACAGTTACACAACTCAAAAAGTTAATGTTTTTTAAAAGTCTTCAGATTTGTAAGACAACCTTGTGACCTCAGGGATCATGACATGTGAACATCTGAAGTTGGCAGCTTATTTTTGGCTTATTTTTATAATTGGGCCTATAGGAAAAAAGAGGAAGCCACATTTCTATCAAGAAATGCAACTGAAAATAGGACTGTTGTGAAAAGATGCAGCTGAAAAATAATTGTCAAAACTTCATTTAGCTCTTCTGCATGCCAGCTGTGCAACTCAGGATATCACTCTGGATAGGAGGGATATTTGGCTTTATATAGATAAGTGGGGAGAACGTTTAGCTGCACACAAGGTTCAAAGAATTTAGCAGCTCCTTCAAATTCATTGAGAAAATGAGTTTAGCATTTCCATTCCCAAATACAGAGAGACAATAAAACATGCTGACAAGACAATCATGGCATAGAGAAATCAATATGGAAAGTCTTAAGCTGTCCCCAGAGCACCTACATTAGCTATGAGCCTGACTGCACAAAGATCAACCCCATCAGCAACCAAAGATGGAAATGAAGTTGGGTAAATGCATGAGAGAAACAAATCACAGCCATATGGATTTGCTTTAACGTGAAAATGGCAGCATTTAATTTCCTAAGAAGACAATCAATAAGATGCAGAGCAAGGGAATACCTCTTTTACAGGCATCTTAAACAATTTTTATTATTTCAAGCAAAGTATAGTGACACTGGCTATTATAATATTATTTGCTATATTGGGGAAAGAAGAACTGTTGGGTCTAATTCTCATTTGCAGTAAGGATGCTTTGGGCCACTATGACAGAATAAAGAGGTCTTTACATTGGCATAAAAATATGTTACTCCCATTTTAAGGCCCCTTTGTGCTGTCAGAGTAATGTAAAGCCCCCTTTGCCTCAATAAGAGTCAGGCCTCTGAATTTTAAGAAAAGACAAAGTACCGTTATAATAATGTACTATAAACAAAAACAAAAAAACCCATATAAAATGTTCCTATGGCCCTTCCCAGTGGAGTGGTGAGCAGGACACCAGCCCCACGTGCTGGTGTCGAGCAGGTACAAGAACAGCAGCCGCTGCCACTGCTCGTCTGGCCACTGCTGCTGCCCTTGCTGCCGTTACCACCCAGGGCCCAGAAGTCACTCATTACACCTGTGCAGTGCCAGATTAAGGTTTACTGGGGCCTTAACAGAAAATTGGATTCCCCTTTCTCCTGCAGGAGTTGGGCTCCCATCGGGGAAACGACCCCTTCCCCTCCTGGTACTGTCACTGTCAATGGTGAGGCAGGCCTCCATGCCCTGCAGGGGAAGCTAGGTAGACCCAGCCAGGCTCAGGGTAGGGTGGCACATGCCCACCTTTTCTCCCTGCTCTCCTCCCTCCCTTACCCGCACTGCAGCCAGAGCAGAGCCAAGTGGGGTAAGGGCAGATGCGGGCTGCCAACTGAGGGCTCAGGGCTCTCTACTCTGCTGCCTTTGCCCTGGGGCCCCCCGTGTCCTCTGCCTGCCTGGCAGCAGGGGCACAACTCACCACACCCACTGCTGTTAGGCAATCCAGGGATGTGCAGCTGGCACAGGGCACCCAGGGAAAAGGCAGCAGAACAGAGAGCCTTGAGCCCTCAGTGAGCAGCCCAATCTGTCCTGTGCACAAATCTGGAGGGGGGGGGCACATGCCCCCCATGCCTCCCCCAGGAGGTGCACACAGCAGCAGGGAACACCCCCCAGGCTGCCCACAGAGTCAGTCTAGTGTGGGCTGGACTTGGTGTTGCAGTTATTGCTTGCAGCACTTGTGGGGTGGGGGGATTGGTCCAAGGTGCAAGTTGCAAGCTGCATACAGCATCTGCACCAAGCCAATCATACGTACTGGCTCCAGGGCTGGTCCACACTGTGCCCAATTGGACTAGCCTTGCCCACTGACTGCAATACAGCTGGATCCAGCCTGTAGACCAGTCCAGAGACCCTCATCCGACCTGCAGAACTGAATGAGTTTGACACCCCTGCACTGTTGGATGCCTGACAACCAAGAAGAAGACTGAAGATACCAATTAACCTCACATGGGCCACTGAGCAGCTAGAGGATGTTTCTTTACAGCCTTTAATAACCCAGGGTGAGAGCTCAACTAGTAACCTGGAGAAGAAAGACACTTAATCTCTTCACCCATCCTATCCTCATCTCAGTGACTGATTTTATGAAAAATAAGTGCCACTAACAGGAAAGCCAATTTCAGGTAAAAGGAAAAGACAGGGGGATAAATCACCAGAAAGCCCCACCCTACTTTCAGTTCAGAGTTGTACCAGACAGCAAGTAGTTCTAGCCATTGGAACAAAATATCACTGAGTGATATGCAGCAAAAAACAGAAGGCAAGTGCAGTTTTCTCTTTAAGACTGAGTGACCAATTGTGTCTGCAGTTCATCACCTCTCTGAAATGCCTGATAGTCCTTTAGGCATCAAGAACATCTTTACACACACTCCAGAGTGGGGGGTTTGGGAGAAGGGGGGTGGGGTGTTGCCTTAAGTAGAGCAGCTCCGAGAGCCACTGTAATTAAAGTGCCCACAGCATCATGTGTGTTCAGTGTTCTGCATTTCAAAAAGGGAGTGAGGATGCTTTAAAGCTTGTTCGATGAGCTTTAGTTTAAAGTGCCCCCGCCACCATTTTGAAGCATGGGGGTGCTGAATACATGTCATGCAGAGACTGATTAGCATGCTCCAGCTACCTGCTAATGGGCATGTGTTGGAGCAGACATCCAGCACATGTGTAGGTGCCTCAAGTTTCCTTTCAGCAGCATTTCACAGTCTCCATGAAGCATGGCAACTACGTAGGTTGCCATAACTAAAAAGAAACATTATAACACAAAAAAGAAAATCAAGGCACAAAATATAACAGCATATTAACATGCCAAAGGTCTAAGCCAACTATTCTAATGCATGCAGGGATGCACCATCCCAAAACCCCAAACCATTACTATGTTGTTTCTCTGGCAGCAACTTGTTTTACAGCAACAACATTTCAACACAGAGTTATATTTTATACTAGAAATCACTCAAGTAGCTACTGCCATCCTCCTCCTGCAGTCCCCTGACCCTGTGAAGGCAAGATCCACATCATATTTCACTGTTTCCTGGCTCATGCATTTAAAAGCCATGGAAAGAAGGGTTGTAAAAATAAAGATGTGTGCACAAATATATGCAGGCTGCACAAGAAGTCTGAAAGATGAAGTGTGATATGTGTGCTACATAATGTTCGCTGTTAGAGTTTCTGAAATTCTACCCTGGCAGGGCTTAGTAATATGTCTGTCATTAAATCACAATAGAAAAAAGAGAGTGAACTGTAAACTAAAAGCAGTTATCTATCCAGACATGAGGCTATGTAAATGTAGTTTCTGCATTTCTAATATTGTTAGGAAAGTACAGACTTGAAAGACTGAAGTACAAATATATGCCAGCCTCCCATCTGGTCAGCTGTACAGAAGACAAATATTGTCTCCATATATGTAGCAGTCTGCTGGTTCTAAAAAGGACTTGGTTGAGGACACAGTAATGCTAGTACTGACAGACCTTTCGCTTGGTTATAATCTGCTTCACCCAAAATCCACTGAAGTTAATGGAAGCCCAGATGAAAGGACCTCTGGTGATGATTAGATCAATGTACCATGCAACAATCAGTAAAATTAAGCACATTTACTAGCTTTACTAGCACATCTTCATCACATTTGCAATTATTTTCCTATTGTTAATAATACAGCTCTCTTGAAAGGTGAAGATTTTTTTTTATTTCATAGACATTAGGGCTGGAAGGGACCTTGGGAGATCATCGAGTCCAGCCC
>NW_017728947.1:6859510-6934670 GCF_001723895.1 Crocodylus porosus
CTGAAAAAGGACTTTTTGTTGTCCTTGATGCCTGAAGCTAGTTGGAGTTCATCACTGTTTTGGATTGCATTTTCTCTCAGTGGATCCTGCACATACTGGCTGTTTCTTGTAGGCTATTGTCACTCATTCCAAGTTTGTGTAATAAGGAAATAATAACAGTATTACAGAATGATTTATACTTTCAGAGTACTGGGCAACATAAATTATTCCTCACAATACCTCTCTGGGGGAGAGAAGTATTATTTTTTATGTTTTATTTGCAAAGTATATAAGGGGTGAGCACCTCAGGGGATGACAAGGTCCAACAGTCAAAAACCCCTGCAAGACCATTTTAGGCTGGACATAAGGAAAACCTTCTTTACTGTCTGAGCCCCCAAGGCACAGACTCCCCCCAGAGATGGTGCAAGCACCTACTCTGGACACTTTTAAGAAACATTTGGATGCCTATCTTGCTGGGATCCTTTGACCCTAGCTGAATTCCTGCCCCTGGGGCAGGGGGCTGGACCCAATGATCTTATGAGATCCCTTCCAGCCCTAATGTCTATGAAATCTATAAGTAGAAACATGGGGCTATGCATTTACCTTTATGGTGTTACTGAAGAACAAGCAGAATGAAAAGCCAAGAAGCCGTCTGGCTTATAGAGCCGCTGTTCAAAGTAAATTTTGTGTGGGAGTTGACCACTACACTCAGTGTGCCTTGGCTAGATTTCAAATGCTGAATATAAGGGTGCTTAAAGTCATAAAATCAGACCATTTTAAAAAGTTATATCAAATGGTTCAATCACTATAAAACCCACAGAAGGGGAGATTTGGCTTCCAGATATATACCGATAATACATTTTATGCCACACACGTCTCTCTCCACTGCCATTTGTTACCACCACCCTCTCCTCCCTGCCCCCTTCCCAGGTCCATCTCTTTGGTCAAGTCATCAGCTAGCCAGTTATAACTGCACAGTAACTTAGTACTTGTGTATTCAAGTACTAAATGACCATGCAGTAACAGTACAGCCAGTGTCTTATGTAGATGTGGCCCCTGACTCCCAAGATGTCCCAAATCATGCCTCTGGTCCCAATTTAAGCCGAAGTACCTGGTAGACTATTTAACTTAAAACTGCTAGCTATGGCCCTTTAAGGTGTTATACACTCATTGGGAACTCCCATCGGAGAGATGAACTCTGTCCATTCTCCTTCTAACCATCTCCCAGCTCTAGCAGCAGTCCACAAGGTGAAATTTCCCTTTGGCTGGAGGAGTTCCCATTCAGCCAGAAGAGGTCATACTGCATTCTCCTTGGCTCCCTTGCCTACTAAGCCAGGGGTTCTCATTAAGAGAATAATTTCAGCATGTCATACATTTGCATGGTTTGCTATGAACTTAGATATGCCCCTTGCCTTGAAAACCTTATAACCGAGTAACACAAAGCAAAGAAACACTAGACAAGAAAAGGCATGAAAACACTGTAGATTAGAATCCCCAATTGGGAAGGATTGTTGTTGAGAGAAGGGAGGTGGGGATCTGAAGAAAAAAAGAGAGGAAGAAAGGGAATCGTTCATATACAGAGGGAACATTTAAAGAAGGCCTGAAGCTGAGAGTGGGGAAAGGAGATAAAGAGGGAACAGTTAGGCTGGTGAACAAGGGAAAGCACCAAGGGTCAGAGATGTGAGTTTGGGTGAGGCTAAGTTATGCAAACCTTGGATAAAGATAGAGGACTTTATTTTTCATTATCTCTAGCTGGAAGTTGGTGCTTTCAGCTTCTGTTTGGACACTGCCACTACTTAAGGACTGTGCTATAGGTATCATCATGTCCTACAGTGATTACAGTAATAAAGAAACAACTAGCAACCTAGTATATTTTAGTCTATGGAAGCAACAACCCTGAAAATTGCAACACAGATTTGTCATTGCCAGATATTTTGTATAGGCATTCAAAAGGATACATTCCAAGACCTTGTGTTCTTTTTAGAGGCAGAGACCTAAATTTGGATCTGTCTGCTAAGTCTGGCACGTCTCTGAAATGAAAGCTCACCAGCAGGAACAACAAAGACTACTTCTAGGTGCCAGCTGAATAACAGAACACAAGTTGTACAGTTCCAAGGTAGGAAGAGTTTTGCTGGTTGGAAAAAAACACACTGCCTTGACAAAAAATAGGCAGTGCAGACTTTATACACCTCCCTTTTTCACAACAACTGGCTGTGCGAGGGCTGGAATTTTCCATGGACACTACTAGAGTTAGGTGCCCGTAGCTCATTAGTACAGTTAGCCTTAATGGCCACATCCAGATGAGCATGGACATTTGTTTTCTTGGGGACAAGAAGCAGCAGCACAGTTCATACCACTGCAACTTGTCCCCAGGGAACACCTGTACCATGCATACTCTGGCACACTGCAGGTTACCTGGGGTGGTAACTGTGCTGGCCCCAGCAGCCTTACCTGGGGTCCTGGGGGCTGGGGAAGCTGCAGCCATGATGTTCCTGCAGATAGGAGCCTGGCCAGCAGATGGAGTGTGGCTTTAGCCAGCCAGGCTCTGGTTTTGGGTGGTGCTTGCTGCTACCATGTGTGCCACCCCAATTTTTTTCCATTTGGATTTTTTTGACCCCAGGGTAAAAAAAAAAAGCCCCTCACTGCAAGGTAGCAGTGTGGGGAATACCCGAACGTGCAGTGTGTGGCACTGCAGATGGGTCTGTGGCACCACATTACCACATGACCACACTTGTCTGGACACAGTCAATGAAAAGAAAAGTGTCTGAGGCCAAAAAGGAAGATGTTGGAAGCCTTTGCTTACTTCGAGGCTTCAGAAAATCCCATACCAAGAATTCTTTGTACCTTTATGTACACTAGAAAAATGACACTTAGTGTTAGTCAGTGACATTACTTTTGATTCATGCCGACAAGAGAATTTGGATCAGAGGATGTTAATAACTTCAAATCTCAACTGAACTTAAGACACTACTCAGATATTGTAAAGAAATGTTTTAGCAACATTGAAACTTGAAAAATTAATCAAGATCTGAAAAGTCTCAAATTTTCCTAATAACAGAAAAAAAGAACTGGAAACCATAGAAGTCACAATCCTAACTGGCCAGGGAAGAGACAACATTAATGAACTGTACCTCTAATAACAAAATACTAACTGTGGCATCATTTTTCTGCCACTCATATTAAACAAGATAATATATAAATACTTAACGGTAACAAAAAAGGAAAGAAATGTATGGCATATAAGTTAGAAACTGAGCGACAGCCAATCAATTAGCTCTACAAGACAAAGCCCACAATTCAAGGTCCATATGCTGAACTATTAAGCACCTGCTTATATCCCCTTGACCCAAGTAGGAGCTGAAGAACATGATTGTGTGCAGTCCTGATATGGTGCTTTCCTGAACTGAAGCCCTAGTGAATTAAGCCAAATAACCTTTTAGAACAACTACAGTGGGATTGTTCTCTGTTGTATAATAGCTCCAAAGTAGCAGCCCAGCCCTGCTACTTTGTTATGGCATTTCCTCACTAAGGTGATATTAATTGGGAAATAATGTGCAATATTTTTTCACACGATGAGGTTATTAACAGGCCAATTTTGTCTTTCTCTTACACTAGTGTAACCCTGGTGAAGTCCATGATGCTGTCTATTGTTAGGCCCCATGGGACTTTTTTCAGAGTGTTGGAAACCACTTTGCATGGCATTGGAGCTTGAGCCTTTTACAAAATCTGCATCTAGGGCTGAAAGACAAGGCCACTCAAGGGAGACCAGAAAGACCAGAATACTCAAAGTGTCTTTTCCTGAAGTGCATAATGCAAAATTCTTATCTGGCATTTCACAATGTATTATTTCTTATTCTCTCTCTGCACATAGAATGCTCATGTGTCTAAAAACTGAATGATTTTGACTCTAGACTTGCAAAAAGTAACAAAGAAAACCATTCTAAGCTGAAAAATGTTGCCAGCCACAAACACTTTTCATCACATCACTAGACAACTCGTGTCCTGTGACTTGTTACTTATATTGAACAGGAATGTTTCAGTGTTATTGTGTTCTCACTCTCATTTGTTTACTGAATTCACCTGTTGTGTCTCATCACAGAATCACAGAATCAAGGGAAGGGACCTAGACAGATCATCGAGTCCGACCCCCTGCCATGGGCAGGAAGGAGCACTGGGGGTGGCAGGGGTCATAAGACCCCAGCCAGGTGCCTATCCAGTCTCCTCTTGAAGATCTCCAGGGAATGTGAGAGCCTATTCCACACTCCGGCCACCCTTACAGTGAAGTAGTTCTTCCTAATATCTAACATAAACCTATCCTCCCTCAGCTTGTGGCCACTGTTGCTGGTGACTCATCATATCCAAACACCTCATCTTTTCGGGACAAGCACAGTATTTTCTTTTAGCTAGGTCTGTACAGTTCCTAGCACAATGGGGCTTTGATCTTAGATCAGTATCTCTATGAACTACCACAACACAAATCATTATCATCATCCCAGGCAACAAAAATAACCTAAATAAGCAGAGTCCTAGCAAGCAGGTAATATTGACTATTACAGGGCAGAAAATGTGTGTAAAAACATCTTAAATGAAACTGAAAGGAGGAGATTAAAATTGCACATTACATCTTGAATCTACCATTAGAATTGATGTAAGACTCAAAGCTCTCTGAAGTCTCTTTGTAAATCATGCTTCCTAATTTGTCATTGTAATCACTAATTAAACCCTCCATTCCAACAAGACCCTGAAAAATGCTGATTTTTTTACTTTTATCTCTGCTCACACTGATATCAGAATGTTGCTTTGCAGTATGTGTGTGCTAGGTCAGTCAGAGCAGAAATCAACAGGGAAAATAACTGGGCCTTGCGTACTTTTACTGTGGATTTTCAGTGATGTTTGAATAACCAGTGTAGTTCAGTATAGAACAAAAAAAAATTATGGGAGATTTGTTATGAGTCATTTAGCTGTTTCTGACAGATTAAGTCAAAAGTCACGTATTGGTGGAACATAAACTACATTTCAGAACAAGGACAGTGCAGGTTCATGATGATATTACTTTTAATATTAGCACACCAGACTTCTATGAATTGGTATGGGGGGTATTTTGCCAACGTGAGTGTGAATTACAGTAATTACTCCTTCACCCTCTGTAGATCTTGGTTATTACAAAGACATCTGCAGGTAATTTAGTAATGATATGGCCCACCATATTTTAAGATGACTGTTCACTGACGTCAGCAGGGATTTCAATTTCAATTCAGTGACACAATATTGACCACTGTCTACTAAACAAACGACTGAAAAAAGAGAAAAACCCAAATTAACCTTCTACGCTGATTTAAAACGGGAAGAGATGGCATTTTATTCCATTAGCATGATGGTAAAATGGGGGCGGGGAGAGGTTTTGAATGAGTTTACCATTTGCATGAAATAGAGAATTATGATCAGCAACCATAAGACCTTCTTAGATCAGGCCAGTCATCTTATGGCAAATACAGAATCTGGCTTGTCTTCTGCCAAACATAAATAAGCCAAAACTGGGGTAAAGTGCCTTTGCCAAACAGATTCTTAGTAACAGCATTTGCACACTGTTAATTGCACACACGCACAAACATCTGCTGATTTCAGTGGGTGTTTTGCTATGGATCTCAACTGAAACAAATGCAAAGCCCTTTTTTGCAGGCTTAAAAATGTTTGGCTAAGTATCGAAACCCAGCTTCTGCCCTGCAGTGACATTCCAATGTAGAATCAGTGATCTTCCACTCTTTTCCCACCACAACATACAAAGAGCAAATGCTGTTAAAATGTCAAGTCAAAATTATTCTTTGCTAAAAGACTGCACCTGAAAGAGGCTGGTTTTATGCCAAATGACCTCACTTACCTCCTCTCTTGCTTCAGCCAGGGCTGTTTTAGGTGCTACAGACAATGCTTCTTGCTTATCTAGAAACACTAACGACTGTTTCGTGGAAACCAGCCCCACCTACTTTGCAGGCTCTGAGGGCTTGTCTTTGTGGGGATGATCTTGCAATAAGCTACAGTGTGAATTTAAAGTGAACAGCAACAGGTATTCTGCACAGATTCCTTGTTGGGAGTTTACCTTAAGGGGACCTTTTTTACAGTTAGTTTAATCCACTTTCCAAAGTGGACTGAAAGGGCACCCTTAGTGCAAAACTAGTGTTCACAGGGGAACCTAGTGTGCAACATGTCTTTTGCAATGGCCATGCTCTTTCCCCATACAGATGAGCCTTCACTGAGAAGAAAGATAAATAGAAATGGAGTACCAGGAACAGAAACAGTGGGTAACAACATTGCTTTACCACCAGTATATAAATAATAAACACTAGGGCTGTGTGACGCTTCAGGTGGCCAAATCTCTGAAGAGATTCGGTCTGGTTCAGTGGCCAAATCTCTGAATCTGAATCGAATCAGGGGACCAATTTAAAGGTCTGAATCGAATCAAAGCTCTCCGAATCTTCCGAAGATTGGGAGAGGTTTGATGATTTGGGCAGTCCCCGGTGGCTGCAGCAGGGAGCTGCAACTGACTCCAAGCTGGTAAGTACTAGGGGCAGCAGAGCGGGGGCTGAGGGAGGGAGGAGGGGACCATGGGGGGGACCCCTGCCAGCCCCCACAACCCACCTACACCCCCAGCCTCCCTGACCCCCGCCTACTGCTCCAGCCCCCTCTCATGGCTGCCCCTGCCTGCCCCAGCTCCCAGTACTTTAAAAAAAAGCCCCAGTGTGCACCGGGTACTGCCAGGCAGGGGGGTGACCCCTGCTGCTTCCCACTGCTGCATACTGCATGGGGGACTCTGCACAAGCCCCCTGACATCCCCCGCTCCCCTATGGGTGCCCTTCCCAGGCAAGTTCCGGTCCTTTAAGAAACCCCCCCCCCCCAAGAAAAGCCCCAGGACTCACCGCTCCTGCAGTGGCCTTGGGGCTTCGGGGCAGGGCTGTGGAAGAGCCCCCCACATGGTGCAGGGCAGTGGCGGGCAGTGCGGATTTCCCCCCGCCAGCAGGAGCAGTGAATCCAGGGGGTTTTTTTGTTTTTCTTAAAGGGCTGGAGCTAGCCCAGTCAGGACACCCATCAGGAGCCTAGAGGAACAGGGGCGGGGGCAGGATACTCATGCAGAGCCCCCCATGCAGCTTGGGGCAGTGGGAAACAGCAGGGATTGCCCTCTGCCTGGCAACACCTGGTGATCTGGGGCTTTTTTTTTAAGCAAGAGCCAGGAGCTGGGGCAGGCGGGGCAGCCATTGCCGGGATGGGAGACCAGGAGGGGAATGGGCCTGGCCTGGCTGATTCGGCCGAATCTAATCAGGACAGTGATTCGAATCACTGAATCGAATCACTGTCCCTTGAATCCAAATCTGAAGTGAATACTAGCCACTTCACACAGGCCTAATAAACACAGGTTACGGTGGGGAACTCTCCTCTTTTCCCCTCTCTCACATCAATGAACTAATTGTTCTGTTCAACTTGCCATCCTAAGGCACTCCTGTAGTTACATCTCTTTCCTATCCAGCCTAGAATGCAAAATCTTCTTTGGACAAGGATCCCTCCTTGACTTCTCCCACTGTCTCCCCACCCCACTTTATTCCTACTGATTAGCAATAATCATACACCTTGTTATGGCGATACAAAATTCTGAACTTAATGTCTATTTTCAAGGCCTTTATTGCAGCTACTATCTGAAAAGAAAGAATGAATGGGATTCCTTCCAGTTCATTCTGCTATTTAATTGTCCAGAGGAGTCAATACCAAGCAATATAATATATTCCCTTCCTGCCATCACAGGGGTGAATGTGGACTTCATTTTAGATTTCACTTATTCATATCAGTGGGCACATGTTTGCATAAGCTGTCCCCATGACTTCAGTAGAATTATTCGCATGAGTATGTGTGTGTGTATGTGTATCAATATGAGCATAGGTTGCAAAATTAACTTAATTTTGCAAGAGATTACAAGAGTGGGAATTTAATTCACCATCCCCACAATTCTTGGGTTTCATTTTTCCCCAAATTAAGTCCTGGCTTCCCTCTCTCCTGCATCCTAGCACAAAACTACCCCCACTCCTATGGTACCTCCAAGGTCAACTATTAGGAAGATGCACAGAGCGTATTCACCAAATTGTCCCTACTCCTAGAAAGAATCTAGGAGAAATGGAAAGAGACAAATAGGAATCATATTCTATGCCCTATTTACACTGGTCTTGCCTTGAAACCAAATTTAGAATCCAAATTTAGAACCACTTAGTACCCATCTCTAATTTTGCCAGGATGAAAAATGGAAAATGAAAGCTAGTCCTTCACTTAGATTTTTTATCAGCTGCACAGAGCACTAACGGCAACAACCTAAACATGCCCAAACAAAATGACATGTAGGTAGGACAGGTGTTTTTGTCTTAAACCATATGTACAGCTTGGGTATAAACGTTGTCTGGCATCTGACTAGGATTAACCAAGGTGTATTTTGAAGCTCTCTGCAGCAGCATGAGGTTGCAAATGTTCCTCCCTTATTTCCGAGAAGAGGGGGGGGTGAGGGAGTTTTGTTTTCTGAAGTCACTATATAAATCTTTTAAAGAATTCTGAACCCGGGATTTGTTACAACACACACTTCTCATTGACCAAAGATGCTCTGGTTATCACAGGGGGAAAAATGCTTTCACTCAGTGACTCATCAGCTGCCTGTGTTCTCTTGATCCATCCCATGGTAAATCCGCAATAAGAACTGTGAATAGGGAAGAGGAAGACAGAGAGGAGGAAGAGACATCAGTGCTCTCTCACGCTTCCTAGTAAAGTGTTGCCCTATTGGTGCCAAACCTTTCATTTTGCAGTGCAGACAGACACAGCAGTGTAGCTTTCACATTTCCAAGGTTTCCATTAATCATTTCCCCAGGAGTTCCATTCTCAATGGCTTCATATTTCATGAGCCCAGGGAATAGGCAATTCAAGTTTTACAATACATCTTCATATGGGATCATTTGTGGCTGGTCTGACAATACTCACCTTGGTTACTAATCAACCAGAGGTTTGCCTGCACCACAGCCACAGTTCCTGTAGTACACACAGTTCCTTTCACCAGGCAGTTTATTTTTCCTAGGAGTCCTCACAGACAACAACATAAAAAATAAAACAAACAAGTATACAATGAACAAGGCAGATAAACCAAAACCTGTGCTTCCCCCTCAGCACCACAGCCTTCCCTCTCCCCCTCAATACCCTCCCTGGGAGCTTTTAACTTCCTTTAGGGCCAGCCAGTCACTGCTGTCAGCTGGCCCAGTGCTCCTAGGCAGGCAAGCTATTACCATCTAACTCCCTATAGCTGGGATCCAGCCCCTGTGCTGTGCATTTTGTTATACATCCCCTCTCCCAAGACTGGAGTCCAGGATACACTCTTCCATATTTTTAATTCCCCCACTTCCTCTCAGGAGAAGTGGTGTTAATTTGCATGTGCAGTTCCAGAGCGGTGGCATACTGAGAAATCAAAAGGCTGCAGAGACAGGTAACATCTAATCAACCAGGCATTAGTCTCTTGCATAATATCAAAGGGGCACATTCAGTGACCAAATGAAAATGGGCCCTTAGGAGGGAGTAGAAGAGGGTCTAAACTGCCCACTTAAAATTGCTAGACACTCCTTTTTTTACAGCATATTTCTGCTCTTGGGGAGGGAGCTTTCTGAGATATAAAATGGGGTGTTCTCCATCCTCAACCTTATGGGAGAGAACAGCCCCCATGCCTCACTCTGTACCTGTCCTTTGTTAAGTATGGGTCATGCAGGACTGGTGTACTACATAGTAGCCATTTTACTGTCCCAAATGCTGCTTCACACTCGGGTGACCACTGGATCTTTTATGGCCCCGCCTTCCACAGCAGGTCTGTTAGTGGAGTTATGATGGCAGCAAATGGTGGGATGAATCACCAATAGTAACTTGCTAAGCCTGCCAATGCTTTTACTTTGTCCACTGATGCCTTTTGCCATTGCCCAGTGTATATCCTAGGTATCTAGTATCCATGTATCTTAGGTGACACTTAGCAGGGGTGGCCATGAGACCAGCCACCTGTATTCACTGCAACACCTTCCTCACCCCCAGGAAGTGTTCTTCCCACGTGTTGGCAAATATTACTGCATTGTCCAGATAGGCAGTTGCATATGCCCTGTACAGCGGAGTACTCTATTAGATGCTGAGCGGAGTACTCTGTCCATTAGATACTGGAAGGTCGCAGGGACCCCATGAAAACCAAAAGGTACATTTTGGAAGTGGTAGAGTCCCTAGGGCATTACAAAGGCTGTGATTTCTTGGGATGCTTGGTTCAAAGGTACAAGTTTCCCTTGATTTCTGCGGTACATGTGTTCCCAGAAAACTTCACATAAATTGCATAAAGGGAACCCAGTTTATAATGTAAGAAATAGGGATATGTTCCCACGGTGGTGAGGGAAGGAGTAGGATCTCAGACATAGGCATGGGTATACCTACAATTCACCTGCTGGCAGTCCCAATATCGATGGTCGTTCTCTCCACATTGGAAACAAGTCATTTGAGCCTCCCTTCCTCCTCCTCCTGAGCTGTGGGAATGTCTCAGGACAGGAGCATCGCCTTTCTTCTCTGGGGGAACTACTCAAGGACCCTCCCCCTGTCTGCAGTCTCAGAGAAGATGGAGGTCACACTGCTAGTGGAGACCTCTTTAGAAACCCGGTCTGTTTTCCCCATAGTACTGGCTTCCTTAGCCTGGAAGCTGCCAGCTCCCCCACAGATCCCAACAGTCTAACTCTGCCCCCATGAAGTCCTCTACTTTCCAAGTGGCTTCCTCCAAGCTGGCCACCCAGTGGTGATACTACCACCTCAGGGCTTCTGGTGAGAGGATGGCACAGAACTGTTCCAGGATCACCAGCTCCACTATCTCCTCAGCTGACTGTGAGTCAGGGTTCAGCCAGCAGATGCACAAGTCCCTTAGTTTCTGAGCCACGGCTTGAATTTGGTTCCCAAATTTCCAGTCCAAACTTGCAGCAATCGGCCTGCCCTGTGAGTCGCAATTGGTCTAGGATGGCCATTTTGAGGGTCTCATAATCCCAGGCTGATTCCACTTCCAGGGCCCGGCAAGCAGCTTGTGCCTCCCTAGTTAACAGAAGGGCCACCCTCATAGCCCACATGTGCTGTAGCCACTGATAGGTCTCTGCCACCTGCTCAAATGTTGTAAGGAAGGCCTCAAGGCCATCTGCAGGTCTCATCTTGGTGAGCACTCCACCTTCTATCTTAAGGGAGCCAGGTGACTCACCAACTTGCGTGGGGGTCCGTATTGACTCCAAATGCAGTTTCAGAAACTCCTGCAGCTGCTGCTGCTGCTCCCTCTGGAACTGCTGCTGCTGGAATTGGAGCTTCTGGAATAGCTGTTGTTGCTGCTGCTGCAGCCCCTTCAGCCATTCTAGCAAGGCTCCTGCCTCTGTTTCTGGAGTTCAGTTTAGACTGCCCGTATTCTTCACCACATGTAGTGGGTTGTCTCTCTGGCAGTTTATTTTTCCTGGGACAAACTTCCCCACAGAAAACAACATAAACAATAAAACAAACAAGTATACCAGCAACAGTTGGATAGACCCAAACCTGTGGTACTTCATCAGACCTTGAGAGGGCAACCCCAGCTCTGTACTTTCCCCTGAGCACCACAGACTTCCCTCTCCCCCTCAATACCCTCCCTGGGAGTTTTTAACTTCCTCTAGAGCCAGTCAGCCACCCCTGCCAGCTGGCCCAATGATCTTAGGCAGGCCGGCTATTACCCTCTAACTCCCTGCAGCTGGGCTCCAGCTGCTGAGCCATGCACCTTGTTATAGTTCCGAATACCCTCGGCCTTCAGAGGATGTTCAGAGCTACTTCTGAAGTCTAGAGCTCAGGATCATCTCTCTAATTGACATGGCTGGAGTAATAGCATGTGGGTTCAAACCATCTATTAAGATTCTGTCCTCACAGTATCTGAGGGCTTTGGCTCATCCCAGGTTTAAGAAGCATGGCAGAGGGACACAACAATCAGCAATCTTTCTTTAGTAACTTAAGACCCACACATTTAAAATATCTAGTTACTTTCATTCATTGAGCTCTTTGATCCTGGAGCTGTATGTTTTTGTCATGATGTTGCTATTATTTATGCTTTATATTCCAACAGTACCTAGAAAATCTGTCCAGCATCAGAGCCTCATTATATCGGGCACTGTACAAACACGTATATGGAATTAAGATTCTATCATTGTATTTTCCTCTCGTTTTCTGTCATTTGTTACACCCTGACAAGGTACCTGGTGCTGGCAGACACAAAATGAGGAGCATTCTTGCCCAAAAGGGCCTATAGTTTAGAGATGGTGCAGGCTGAGAAGCCCAGAGGAAAGAGGAATTTTGAAAAATAAACAGAAGTTTTAGTTATATAGTGCAGATTAAGCAAAAGTAAATTTATCGCTCACAGGATTTTGGTGGTACAGAGCACAAGCAGCTGTATTTACAGGGGCACAGGAAACACACTTATGTTGAGTGCTGTTGATAAATGAAACGGGGGGACAGGATATACACATACTACAATTTTAGAAAATTTCAAAAGGGCAGATTTTTGAGTACTTGGCACCTACAATTGCAGCAAGATTGTCAAAAGCGCTTGTTTGGGCACTCAAGTAAATATCAGATATTCAAAAGTGGTTAGTGGTCAGCATCTCCACTTATGACAGTTATACCCGTATTTTCAAAGAAACGTTCAAGGAGCAGAGCCTGTTAGAAATCCAGGTCTCCTACTGTGGTGTTGAATCTCTCTGAAAATGCTGGCCTCTGAGTTGTGAAGGAGTCATAGTCTATGCCCTATTTACATTAGTCTTGCCTTGAAACCAAATGTAGGACCTATTTTTAAAATGAGTTTCTAACAGTGTTTGGCTGAACAGTGAGCACCAAACTGAGTAGAAAATAGCTTTGTTTCTTAATTCAATTTGTGCCCCACTGAGGGGGCATGAAGCCAGATGGAGCAAAGCCTGCAGTATGTTTTCCTGGGAGCTGCACAAGGATGAGCTGACAAGCAGCAAAATAGAGTATACAAGTCGGCTTCAGCCCAGCAGGAATGACTTTTTTATTGCTAATTGCTGAAATAAAAAAAAAAAAGGAAGCTGTAAAAAAAAAATCAATGCAGATTAAAAACAAAACTAAGATCAGAGTGGTGTGTTCAATCTATTGTTTCCTAATGATACAAGAGCTATATGGAGATGCGCTACCATTACCTGTTAGGTAATATATACCTAATGATATACTTTGTCCTTTGATGGTGAATCAGCTCACATTACCTCATTACCAGGGATGTTCTGAGGTTATCAGCCAATGTTATTGCTTGTTCTAGTGAAATTTAAAACAAGTTGGCCTGACCTTTTCAGATTAAAGTGGCACTGAGCTCCCTCTGATCTGCATAACAAATTTGCCACGGTGGCCATCCTATCTGTGAAATATGGTACCTCTTATCAGTTAGTGGTCAAACAACTCCTGCACCATGTTCTGCTAATGCTGCTAAGTGTAATGTGCCCAAGCTGACAGCTGCTGTGGAAAAGGGGAAGCTGGATTTAAAGCTCACTGAAGTCAACTGGAGTCTTTCTATTGACTTTAGTAGGCTTAGGTCAAGATCTAAAGAGCTTGCAGCATTTTTCTCCAGAGACTCTGTACAGTGCAGCATTTATGTTCCCCAGAATGGCTTGTGGGACTATCTGTTCTTGAATCCTATCACAAAAAGGAGCAATTACTATAAAACTGATGAACAGTGTTACACACATCAGGGGCACGGAAATACCATGGTGATGAGCACTACAGAAAGGCCTGTAGAGAGTTTACGTAAGGATGTCAGTAGGGTAGCTCTCAGTTCAATCAAATAGGATTTGTCAGATGACTAAAATCCTGTTTAGTTTTAAAAAATGTATGAGCAAATGGTGAGGCAGAGAAATCCCAAAAGGCAGGCTGCAGACAAAATGTAAATATTAACGCATTAGCAATTAAAATATAGGTTATTAATTACCCTGTGAATGTGTCCCTTTTCCTTAAAAACATATTCACAACATGTGCTGCTTTCCCCCCCTCACTGCAGGAAACCTCCTGGGTTCTTTTATCCTCCCAGGCTCAGATGCCTCAATTTAATACATGTGGGTGAACCTTTCTATCCTGCAACTGAATTCTGCCCTCAGGCTCAGGGGTCTGCCCATGCAAGTTGGACAGCAGGACTGGCAACTCTTTCAGGCAAAGGACTCTACCTGTCTCTGTACTTGCACCTGGTTTAGTAGAAAAGGGGCTGATTCACTAGCAATTTTTGAGCTCTAAGGCAAGACTATCAGATAATCGGTCTAAAGAACCCAGGCCAAATTCAATGTAATGCTTCACTAATTAACACATGCTGAATTAATGAAGGCCCATCTAAACAGAGTCTTCAGAGTGTTTGCATGGGCCAATAACCTACAAAATCTATTAGTTTTACTCTTGGTTGAAAAAGTTGTCCTTTTTCCCCGTGGAAAAATCTCTTTCTGACAGGATGCTGCTTTATGTAACATCTTCCTAGAAATGTTCTTTACATTCCCCGCTCCCTCCACAAACACAACCCTGAAAATGAAGTCTTTCATGTAAATTAAACTTACTGGAAATATATGCAGACATTGAAACAGGGCCTGGAATGACATTTCTGAGTATGACATTTAAAATTCGCTTCAAAAGGCCTATCCTTCCACTCCCCTATATGCTGGATATTCTGTTATTTGAAATGATACAGTTGCTTTACACCGCTTGGTCACTTAGGAATCATACAAATCCAGTTATCTTCCCTCTCTCAAAGGAAATACTCTGTTCCATGGAAACGGGTTAGCTGTATTTATATCCATCCATTCATCCATCTATAACAAGGGAAAGGTGAACAGAAAAGACATCCACACCCCACACATACTTTCCTTAATTAAATAAATTAATAAAAATGTAAAAGATCGCACCTTAAAAACATATGCATAGACTAAAATTATAAATGATAATCTTTTATAGCTAGCTGCCAAGACCAGCTTTCAATAGCACAGATTTCTTCTGCAACAGCTGGTGGCAATACTTATGCTTAAAGCAGCCTGAAGGCCCTATTTGGGGCCTCAAGTCATTCTCAACCTTTCTGGACTCAAGGTAACCCTTGTTAGACTTACCACTCCACTTATTAGACTCAAGGCATGCCTCAGAAAATGTCAGTTCTTTACTTTCACTCATTTTTGACTAACAGAAAAATAATAGAGCAATTCTTCTGTTGCAAAGAAATCAGACAGACCACAACAGGTCAGAAATGTTTAGGGCACTATGGATTCTGAATGGAAATCCCTGGGTTTAAAAGATGAATCATATGTATGTGTTTATACACCTAAGAGTGCTAATACTGTATGGCACCCTTAAAAGGACCTCATGGCACCCCAGGGTGCTGCAGCACCCTGGTTAAGAATATTAAATTCACTGGGCTAGGTGTTAATTATAGAAGTGCAAACATTGAACTCAGGTCTTCACATGTCAGAAGACTTTTAGTTCACCTTGAAATACACAGCATATGGTTTAAAAGAACTGTGAGAGAGGCATGCAAATTGAACTGCATGGACATTTCTGAGTCAGGACCAAACTGTAACCCATTCTTATGGTATTGGTAAACAGATACAGGCAATATCATCCAAACAATCCAAATGATCATCCAAATTTAATTTACTTTAAATTCTGGAAGCAAACTCAGCCTATATTATCAGTGTGCTTCTGTCCTTACCTTATAAATCCTGTACTGTGGGTGTTCAAGGTAACATGACAGTCCGATAGGGAAGTCTCTTTTTAGCTTCTTGACACCCAGTGTGCCTATTATTATAACATCATGTAGGTTTCTCTCAAGAAAGGGCTGCTGATTAGCATGGCTTCTTTCACAGATAAGAAAATTAACTGTAATTACCAAGACTACAAATGATTCTAGATTAGAGAAATAATTGACAGGACACTGAAGAGGCATTAAGACTACATCATTAACATTTCTTTCTCTAACTTCATGGTCAACAGTTTCCTCCCTGGGGCCTCTTGTTTCTGAGGCACCTTGCTGTGGACATGCTACCAACTGAAATGGCCTCAAATACCCTCAGACTCTATAACAAATGCTGCAGGGTCCACCCCATTCAACAGTGCCAGGACATTAAAACCTTGATTCAGCAAAACACTGAAGGATTTGTTTAAATTGAACCACATGCTTCACTTCCACTGACATCAAGTGTGTGCGAGTGATTTACTGTATCAGACCTTTAATATGAGCTTTCTTCTCTGAGGGAATGAGTGGACAGATGAACAAATTATGCTGGCTTAAGAACATGGGGGGAGAGGCAGATGGCAACGTATCATTTGCTCCAAAGTAACTGTTCTTTGCGTCCACCCTTAGCCTACAGTAATAAAGGCTAAACTGAAGCACTTATCCCTGGTTGAAACAGCCTGAGTTGTCCAGTTCAGCTTTGACTTACCACAGGGTAAGCACAAACATGCAAAAATGAAAGGAGTACCTATGATGAGCGTAGCAACTTAATAAAGGGGATGCTGAGAAAACAGAAGCAGCAGCACTGCAGAGCCAGCTGTCATGTTGGCTGTAGCGCAGCCATTGACACTGCCCCATGCCTTGCTGGCACCCAGGAGTTATGTTTGCTCTGATGAAAAATGGTTAGTGCAAAGGCTTTTAACATGATACAATTTGTTCATCTGTCCACGAGCTGAGAAAATCATTCCTATCGGAACTATTGACACCACTCTTCCAAGCCAACCAACGCAAACAAGATCCAACAGTTTTACCAATCAAATCCCTGAAAGGGTCCTTGGAAACTGACAGGACTTCAAGGCACCTCATGCTGATCTAGAGCTCCAAGTTCACACGCAACATCTACATAAACCTGGTATCCACAAAGGAACCACTACAAAAGGAAGAGACTACATGGCCAATTCAGTGATTGGGAATGCAACTACTTTAGTCCATGGGCTACAATAGTATGTTACAGCCCCAGTACAACCCCTAAAAGCAACTTTTAACAGCAGAGCAGCTGTTCCCCAAGCAAATTCAGAAAAGTTAACACCCTGGAGGCAATGGTGACACTATGGAGCACTGTTGTTCAGTGGCAGGTGAATGGAGTCCTTTGAGCAATAGCCAGCACCAGCAACACCAGCAACAGCAATTCTATTACACATATAAAGGCCAAGTACAAACAGTCAAAAAGCCTGAGCCTGAACTGATTCAATCTCTGCAGGTTAGTCTATACTGTGCAGATTGAACTGATAAGCATGTGAACAATCATTCACTTTTGATTCCAGAATGCAGCCACATGCCTGCAGTGGCCCAGGGCAGAAGCCAGGTGGCCTTCCTGGTCAGCTGGAACAGACAGCTTAGGCCAAGGCTACCCTGGGGTGGTTTGCAGGGGAGGTACAAAGCATCCTGGGATGCTGCAGGACTGAGTTAACTTGAATCTGGAGGGAATCTGGGAAAGAAGTTCAATTAGCTGACTTAATCTAAATCAGTGAAGTCTGATACTACATCTAGGTTTAACTTAAACTGGTTTCAGCCATTTTGAAAGTGGTTTGTGTGCACTGAACTCCTGTTGTGTTACTGTTATGAACTGGTTTCCGATCACTCATACTGGTTTATGTGTGATTTCTGTTCGTAGCCAAAGGGTTCTTTTGTCCACATGTGAATAGGAGGGAACACTGATCCTTTACTGAGTCTCTTAGTGTGGGCTGGCTCCTTCTGGCTTCATTCCCCTCCCGCCCGCACCCCCCTACCCCCTGGCGCCGACTTTTGACTCTGGTGCTAATTACACTGTACGCCCTAGCAGAAGGGAAAATAAACCCCTTTCTTGTGGACCATGCACAGAAACAAGGACAAAAAGCGTAGTTTGGGCAACAAAGGCCTGACATTTCAAAGTGATGGATGTGTGGTCTTTGTGAGGAGCTAGCCTTGCAATTTTCAACCCACATGACAGAGCTATAAAGTTATTCATATGCATTTGCCAACGCTGGTATTGCATTTGTATGCCTGGCAGTTATGGAATATTCCAGGACTTCCCAAAGAGCTGACTGGACACATTCACAACAGACTTGCAACATGGAGAAGATGATAACCCATTCCTTTAGGACTTGTGGAAACAGGTGTTTTCTTTGAAGAACAAAGACATGGTATTTATGTTACTGGGATTTTTTAAAAGTCTCTTCTCTAATTCAACAGACTCCATTCTACTAGTCTGACTAAATCTGCATAATGTACTGCATGGCATTTATAAGGAATTTGACATTTCCTCAAAGTGTTTGTACAGCATAAATCAGAAAAAAAAAACAATTTGTTCAGAAACAAGCTTTATCCAATTTACATTGCCTTTCTTCTCCATATCACATTGATCAGTTCACTCAGGAAACACCTACTGTTTGCTCGCACTCTTTGAGTAATCCATGGGTAGGGGATCTCCGATTTAGTAGCTTCTGTAGGGAAATGATCCATGTGATAATTTCCCTTTCCATTCACAACTGTGCAGGCCACCTCCCCACTCATTCACAATTGCACCATATCCTTCTGGCAGTGGCAAGGAGAAACTACAGCGCATTTTTAATATATTTTAGCTGTTTTTTCCTTGAGATTTAGCTGCAATGAGGTATGACATATAATTCTCTGGAAGACATCTACAAGTACTTTTCAGAGACCACAGTTTTCACTTTTGACCTAGAAACCAATTGAAAATGCCTGCAAGGATCCTTTTCAGATGTACTACAGTCTTGGCAGCAGAGACTCCTCCAAACCATATCTCTAGGTCCAAACTTTGGTCATCTCTCTAATGAACTAAGCCAAAAGACCCAAGATCAAAACACCCTTGGATCTAGGGTGGATCTTGGATCTTGGACTTAAATTTTACATCTTTCTATTACATAGGTACAGACTGGGTCCATATCTGATCCAAATGGTACTTCTCCAACCTACCTCTCCTGCACACCTAATAGTCAAGTATGTCCCTAGTCAGGAAAAGCAAGCTGCATATTCTTTTTGTCAAAATATTTTTCATTTTAATGCACTTTCTCTTGCTTTATTTCCCTTGAAGTTTTTCTGAGTTGAATGTGGTTATAGGGTGTGTCTTTATTCACAGCCTTCCAGTGTTGGCAGGTCACACTATGCTTTGGTAGAGAGACAGGCTGCATATGCCTGTTTTCAATTACATCTAACCAGTTCAGTATTTTGACTTTAAAAAAAATCTTTCTGTATACTCAGCCTCTGCTGAATACAGCACTTTAGATCTTCCAGTCATCTTCACACATTAATTAATCCTTTAACACCCTCGTGATACAGGAAAGTATTGTTCCTAGCAGAAGGAGAAGCTGGCAGACACATTAATATGACTCACACAGGGCTATGCACAAAGGACAGAACTGTGGCATTCCTCTGATAGGTGAGGAGGGTAGAAGGAAAGAGAAATCCTTCAGATCTTCCATCCAGTAACTCTGCTCTGAGAACCACAGAAAGGAGCCAGGGACAGTAAAGGCCAATCAATAGTCAATAGAGTCATGGTATCAGAGAGCATGTGGCAGGGGTCCCAGTGGTGGCAGAAAGGCATGTGTCAGCTCAAGCTGCCCAGAAAACAGGAATTCCATTTCAGGGAAAAATGAGAGATTACAGCATTTCATTCCACACCAGAATAATAATGAGATTGATGAGGCAGAAAAAGGTTCAGGGCCTTGCTCGCCTGATTCAAAGCAAGAACTTGAACCTGAGTCTCCCACATCCCTGCTGAGTGCTCTCCCCATAAAGCTTTAAAGTTAGTGTTTGACTCAGTCTCTCTCTCTCCTGCTGGACATGTTACATTTTGTGTAAGTATTTAAATTCTCCATGGGTGAGAGAGAGAGAGATTAACATTGTAGAAAGCCCAAGTTCCCATTTTCCAACAATGACAACAAAAATAATTTTTTTTCAGTTAAAACATTTCCAATTAGGCCTAAGCAGATCGCATAGATGGCTCCGGGATGCTGCCGACCTTGGGAAGAAAGGAGAGAGGGGGAGCCCCTGTTTTTGAGGCCAAAATCCTTACTTGTTCTTTGGGAACAACAAACCCTTAATGCCTGGAGAAAATCTATGCAGCTGTGGTTGCTCTCCACCTTTTCCTGTAGGTTTTCACCAGAGATGGACAATTTAGCACATAGCTCTTTATACATACCTAGCTCCCATTTCTATAAATTAATTTATGTGAGCAGACAATGAAGTCAACAAGGTCTTCCATTCATTTTCATGTGCATATAGATTTACTGCTATACAAGCATTGTATGTTTCTGTATAGACATTCCTGCAATGATAAAATCATGTGTGTTGTAGGATGACAGTTACACAGTACTATACTACATAGACAAATACTGTACCCTTTACCTTTTACACTGAATATTAAAATACATAGCACTATGAAGTGTCTGACCAAGTATTACCAGAGTCATTTTACAGGAATACAAGGTCATCCCACATACTACTGAATAGCAGGATATAACGTTATATTCCATAACATGCAGTTTCACATAGAAATATAATTTTTGGCATTTCTAAAGTGCAAAACAGAACACTGATTTTTCTATATATCCTATGTATCCTATGTGACTATAACAGGGGAAAACATATAACCTAAATATGAAGTGAACTGAAAGTGATTTCATAGGCATTGAACAAAATGCCAGGGGGAGATAGTGTCTGGTTAGATAGAAAAAAGGCAGAGACACAGAGCAAAATGACCTTGTTCTGCACAATAGAGTGATTCATATGGATAAGCCAGAGTCTCCAAATTACAATCTACAAGGAAGGAAAAGAACAGTATTATGAATTCAGCTCAGCCTTCAATATTACCAGTGCTGAGTCAATTCTATTTGTAAAATGAGAAAGTGTGCACAAAATATAGGCAGTCACCTTGTTGAACTTGACCATTCTGTATAAATTAAAAGTGTGCAGGTAAGCTGGGCTAAGAGTTTACAGAGGTGTAAATCAGGACAGCTCCAATGAGGTCAGAGACCTCAGTGGAAGATCCGGCCTGAAATACTCTTCAGGAGATGATGGGCACTGTTTTCCTGTAAATTATATTTTCCTACAAAACCAACTGTATATCCTCACAGAGCTTTACTTCCTCTGGAGAGGGGGAGGGGAAAATAAGGGGAAAATAGGGAAAGAAAGGATCAACAATGAAAAAAGAGGCCTGTTTGTGCCAATTGCATTGGAAAAGTTGTTCAATGATGGTTAATCCATGTGAAAACAAGTCTTCTGTGATACTGTGCCAAGATCAGTATTCTGTGCTCTACTCAATAAATGCAAGTTGACCTCCAGGTCAGAACTACCTTCCTGAGAACATTTTTATGACATAAATTGAATCAGAGATGTTCGTTCCATCCATGTGATATTTTTACACAGAAGAAGTAGATGGTACCTGGCATCTTGAAGAAGCCCAAAGCACCTAAACAAATTATTTTTTGCATATATGACATATATACACCTACACCTCCCCATCCAAATTCAGTTACTTTTAGTTGGAAACTAGAACACATTAAAATATTGCAAACTATACAATATACAGTATTAGACGAGGAAGGAGAATATGCAAAATGAGTTTATAGGTAACACTGTGTGCGCAAGTTAACCTGTCAATGTTTTTTTGGCAATGGTACATGTAAGGCATAGCCTACAGAAGGAAATTTGGTAGAAGAAGTATACCGGTCCAAGTCCTTGTGCAGGCAGTAATTCTAGTAAACTAACTTCCAGTTCAGTTTATATTACTTCCAAAGCAACACACGTGGAAAAAGTCACTTGATGTAGATAACAGTAATAATATGTGGAGATACTTCAACTTAATTAAAGCAGAACAGAATTAGAACAGTTTTGATAGAGTTTTGCCCCATATACATAAGCTCATAAAAGCTTTCTAGATATGGGAAAGAAACAAATCATGAACCCCGTAGTAGTGATGACTAGTAAGACTCCAAGCCCCAAGAATTAGATAGGGACCACTTGAGTTAAATATACTCAATACACAGCAAGGTGAATGAGCCAATGAATTCAGTATAGTTCCAACTTGGCAAAATGATCTGTTGTTTCCAAGTAATTGTGCCTCCCATTTGAGACTGAACACATACTGGGTAACACGGAGAGGTCCCTTGTACCCAAAACTACTCTGAAGGGCAAGGCCTATTATTGCGCATGCCATATACTGTTGTGCAAGACTTGTTACACTCTAGGTGGCAGGAAAAAAAAGGAAAAGTGGGGGATAAGGAATAGTATGATCAAACCCCACAAAGGGTGTGTCCAAACAAGTGTGGACTTTTGGTTCCCCAGGGACAAGTAGCAGTGGCACACCTTGTGCTGCAGCTACTTGTCCCTGGGGACTGCCTGTACCACGCGTGCTTTGGTGTGCAGAAAGTTACCTCGGGGGTGGTAGGGGAGATTGGGGCCAGCACTGTGCTGGCCCCAGCATCCTTACCTGGTGGCCTGGGGACTTTCCGGGGTTGCAGCCACAGTGTTTCTGCTGGGTGGAGCCTGGCCAGCAGTTGCAGCAAGGCTCTGGGCAGCCCAGCTCTACTTTTCAGCAGCACACACTGCCTGCACGTGAGCTGCTCCAGGTTTTTTTAACACAGGTATCCAGGGGTCAAAAAAAAACCACGGAAAAAAAAAACTGGAGCATTGCACACATGGGTAGCATGCCCTTGCAGCGCAGAGAACACTGGACTGTGTGTTATGTGGCACAGCCGACGTATTTGTGGCACCACATACTACACCGCCACGCTTGCCTGGATGCGCCCAGGGAGGTTACTCCACACATACTCTCACAATTCAGTTTAGAAGGGATTTGACAAACTGACAGTTACATCACTTCCAAACAGCAGAAACTGTACTTAATAGGTTCCTTCCAGGGACAGATTCAGGATTTCCCAAAAATGGGGGTGCAGGAGCAGTACTCTACTCTCCAGGGGTGGCCACACCCCCAGCTCCTAGCCTCCTCTACCTGCATGGATGCAGACAGACCACTTGGAAATCTCCAGAAACTTTTTAAAGTTCCTAAAGCAGGTGAAAAATCTGCCCTTCTTTTCCCTTTCTTTTTCTCCTCCTCCACCTGCTGCTGTTGCTTTCCCTGCTGTTCTGGGGGCAAGGGAAGCACCAGAGCTGTCCCTGCCCACCCCACTTGGGCTGCATCAGGGCTGGGTTCATCTGGGGTTGGGAGAATGGTTCCTCCCTCCCTCCCCCATCCCTGGAGCAGGTGCAGGGAAGGGGATCCCCTTGTCCAACCCCACTGCTGTTTTCCCTATCTCTAGCTGAGCCCAGCCCATATGCAACCAACTGGGGCAGACAAGTTCAGCTCTGGATAGGTACAGACATTCAAAAAGCCCAAGGTGGATCAATCTAAGTTATGTGGTTTTCTGTAACTGGCATAGTTTAGATTGGTAGTGAATGAACACATGTTTGCCCTTTGGTATGGGTTGTAAATCTTAGACGGAGTTCCTCCATTTTTAAACCAGTCTATGTATGCTGAACTTCTGTTCTGTTACAGGTACAGACTGATTTTGTGTGCCGAATTTCTGTTCTGTTATGGATATAGACTGATTTCTGATCACTTATACCAATAAAGTGTAATGTCTGTACCTGGTGCTTCTCCTGTCACTGGGGGAAACAATAATGGCAGGCAGGGGAGGTGAGGGGTGGGGAGAAGAGGCAATGAGGGGGATTTTCACCTCCTTTAAGGGCTGAAAAACATCCTGGGAGTACAGGATAAGGACCCATGCCCATCTCTGTATTTCTATTGGTTTAAATTGGATTAGGACCTATATAGCCCAGATATGTCAGATGATGCAACAAATGCATTTGAAACAAGTAGGGACCGGAGATATTTTATCATATTCCTTGCGCACACACACACAGGCTGTGTTTCTTGAACAGCTCTCCTCCACTCTGGGGCCAATAACACTTATCAATCTCATTGGGATGTTGTGAGACAATAGAAAGAGAGCTAGGGAAAAGGGAGAGAGGATGTAGTCTGCTGAACTTAAGGTAACTCTAATTTAACAATGGCAGTGATTTTTACTCAAATTTATTACAACACAGCAGAGGCACTGAAGCAGCCTTTGAGCTTCCTTCACCTCTCCTTTACCAATAAAACTGGGATCAACAATTTATTCAGTGTTATTTTGTCCAGACTTGGCATGGACAATGGCAGCTTCTCATTTGAACACAAAGGCATCTAAATACTTGTAAAAAAGAAAATCACCATTAGCTAAAAATATCTTCATGGATGTAAACAAGAACTGCTTTTAAAATGCCATGACACTATCCTGGACCCTTTAACTGTGGCCGTCAGGACAATATTTTCATATCAGATACAATTTTCATAAGTGAATGTAGGAGAACTTATTTTCTTGCACTGCATTCAGAAAGGGTGCAGCGTTTAATACATTTCAGTGCTAACAGTCCAGTGAAGCCACAGTAAGACCCAATGAAAAACTCATGAAGGGATAAGAAAATTGGCTTTTAGCAGCCTATAGCAGGGGATGGATCCTATCACATTGTATCTCACTTCGCCAGACCCTAGAAGAGCTGTTTTCAAGTTCCAAAGACTGTGTTGGGAGCGGGGATAAATCCTGGAAAAAGATGATACATCTGGATGTCTTGTTAGCAATAAAGATCACACTCTTCTGCCTGCTGTTTCACTTATGACACATGCCTCTAGTCCTGGGTTACATGATGAGATGCTGAAGGCTGCTACACATCTTGGCATTTCAAGCTTTAAATACCACTCCAAACTAGGCCTCTCCTAAAATCTGACCACCTTCCACTGCTAGTCCCATTCACAATACCTATACATGGGAACTTCAGGGGCCTGGGCCTATTGAAAATCTCAGGGTGAAGAGGGTATGGGGGATAGAAACTACCATATTTTGTGTGCAAAGGGATATTCGTTTCTAGGGGGAGTGTGGACCAAGCCCTACATCCCTAGAGAATGATATCATTTAGACAGGGACGTGCATGCCTTGAGCATGGGGTTGGATTAGATGACCACCCTGAAGACCCTTCAAGCCCTATTTTTCTATGATTTTATGAATATCTAAGGAACTCTACAAGGGAACCCCCCTATTACCGGAAGGGTCACTAGGGCTCTAACGCTAGCCTGTCTTTAGAACAGAATGCCTCACAATATAATAACATACAGAGGCTGTGTCTGTTTTAACTGGAAACCCTCACATATTCATGTGCATTGTGAAGCTTTTGTGACATGACCTGTACCTGTCACACACACACAAGGGGCAGGTGAACACCATGTCCATTTAATAAAACACACACAGACAAAACATGCTGACTTCATTTAAAACCATTCAAATGTGAAAGGCTAGAAAAGCGACCCTGAATGGGACTCCCAGTCCCTGTGGGATAATGGGAGGCTGGGACGGCTTTTTCCAGCCTGACGCAGATGGTGGGTCATTCTAACTACTGTACTTTTCAGTGTTTTTTAATTTGGCAGTCAATGCCAGAACGAACAGGTGCAGAGTCCCAGCACATATGATGCTACCACTGAAAAAAAAAATAAAACCTGCTGAGCTGCCTAGGAGCACTTAGGATAAAGTCATTGAAATGGCAAACTGGCACATTTTGATCATAATCCATTTCGAGTAGGCCTGGCTTGCCTCCGATGCCAATTAACAGTGATACAGACTCCTTGGATGGCCAAATGTGCAGATTCTCCCCGCTGAACTTTCAGTTAATGATATCTCTGAAGGCTAAGCAATCTCAAGGAAAAATGATGCATTTATCTAGGCACAATATATGGCATTTTCCCTCCATGGGTTTGAAAACCTTTGTGCTTTGAGGGTGCTTTGGAACCACATACATAGAGCAAGTAATTTTCCTGTTTCTTCTCTGTTTGCTGTAGCTTATGTAGCTATAAAATTGATGCCCTTTGATTCCTTGTTTACTTCACATTTAAATATCTAAGTGGTTGTTTTTTTGTGAGGCAGCCTTGATGTGACATGTTATAGAGAACAGACATGCTGGTCTCTCTCTTACAAAGACTTGGCTATTGTTTTTTTTCCTGGAACTATAACTAAAAAAATCCCAAATCCATTTCAACCCAAGGGCATTGTTGCTCTTTGTGTAAGAACCACCCCCTCTCTCCTCCCCTCCAATACATACTCACTAGGTTCATTTCAATATCATGTGGTGGGAAGATACCACAAAAAGCCCCAGAGAGCCAAATTTAAATCTCAACATTTCAAGTCACATCTCTCTGCCTCCAAATCAGGTTTCCAGCTTTTGGTCCAGCCTCCTTAGATATAGCTCATATTACTATTTCTATCCATTCCATGTCAAGTCCCTTTCAATTGCACCAACATAGCTAGTGTTATAACTGAGCCATAATCCTGTCTCCAATGGCATAATTTCTGTATCATTAAGGCCATCTGGGGTTCTGATTAAAACACTGAACCTAAGATAGCTGCCAACATTTCAAAGCCATAAATAGAGATATTTAGCAGGGAAAATAAGGGCAAAGCTTTTAATTCCTGAATTACTGAAATACTGTACTTTGGAGCCAAGGGAGCTTTTCCTGAGAGGAAGTGTGGAAAATTATAGCTTAAAAATTACAAATTTACGTCTGCTTGAAAATGAGAGAGAGCAATATTTAAAACCACCTAGTTGCCTTATTTTCTAAGCACCAGTATTCACTCACTTCTCTGTTATCATAATCACTATTCAGTGCTTAAGCAGTTCTTTCTGTTCCCTGTTTTCTAATGGACGTAAATGGATGCACCAGGGGCCATTGCAGCACATAAAGATACTTATGAAAAGTGCCACAACCCTTACTTGCATACATTTGAGCCCATTAACAGTCCTTTACAGAAGCTGCAGATGGCTGCACTTTCTCTGCAAGCAAAGCATGTTTGGTTTTAAAACAGAAAAACAGAATGCCACCATTTGTAAGGAAGAATTTTTATCTTGACCTTTTTATTACCAGTAGAATGTCAGCGGATTGTTAAAGTGCTGTAAGAACAATCAATGAAAGTGATTACCAAAACCTAAAATGAACTGTTATTCCCTCAGAACAGACCAATAACCTGTTGCCCTCTTTTCCAAGTACTATCATAGTCTTTTGCAGGGCCTCTGATTTATACAATATGGTTGATAAACAACTGGACTTGAATTCCCAGTGGGTAAAGAGGGTTAACACAGTCCTTGAGAATGCTGAACAGAAGCAATGATGGGGTATTCTTTCTTTATATTTAGACTCCTGCCAGAATATTGTATTCTGGGGTTCGCACCTTATAGACAATGTTGAAAAATTGGAGGGATTTCAGAGGAGAATGACAAGAATGATTCAAGCCCTTGGAAACTCTTTATAATGAAAGGCTGTGGGGGCTTCATCTCTTTAGCTTATCAAAAAGAAGTATAAGAAGCCACTTGATTACAGATTGAGGGTATAAACAGGAAGATGATGTGGGATAGTACAAAACAGCTTAAATGACAAACAGCTTTTCTTTGGATGGGCAGTTAAGCTAAACAACCCAAAGTGGAAACAAAGCCTAAAGTTTTAATAGTGAAGTTAAATAACCACTGGAACAGACTACCAAGGTATGTAACATAATAGCCATTGCTTGAAATGGTCAAATCAAGATGGGATATATTGCTAAAATACATGTTCTATTTCAGTCACAAGTCACTGGGCTCGATATAGGAGTTGATGGATGAAATTATATGACCTGCATTATGCAGGAATTAAACCAAGATGATCAACATGATCCACTCTGTCTCTAAAACCTATGATAATGCATTTTTTCTATTAATGGAATGCAAATGCAAACAAGAGTGCTGTCACTTTTCTATGCCCTCTCATTTATTTACAGAAGCAGCTTGTACAAGAAAAAACGTTTTTAGCTTGACAACTCCATTCTCAGGAACAGCTGAACTGAGCATGTAACTCCTGGCAAAACAAATAATATTCAACAATGAACAGGTTGTACTGCTAGAATGGCTGCAAATACCTAGCCCTGTAATGCTGCATATATTCTCCACCGTGTCTGTTGAATCTAATTTAAAATTACGCTGAAGAAAAATTGTCTTTTGACTTCAGTAAAATAAACCCTTTTATTATTTCATTTGCTATTTCATATGCCAGTCCTTCATAGAAAGCAGTACTGCTGGTTACTGTACTGGATGTCTCAGTTGCAGTTCACCTAGGATGGAATCACTCAGCCATGGAGTTACACAGCACTCCCTATAAGCAGCCATGAGACAAGCTGTAATCCAAATTCAGGATTTTTGATGTCGCATATGCATTCATAATCCCTCCCGGTCTCATAAGAAATGTTAAAAGAGCTTGCTCAAAATTCTTTATTTCTTTCTCCTGTTTAGGTTTTATTCAGTATTAAAAAGGAAAAAAAGAATAAAGGCACAAGCTGAAGAAGTTGTATAGCTGAAGATTTTACCATTAGCTTTAAACAGAGATCAAACACACTTGTTGTGATCTGAATCTGTTCAGCTGACTAGGGATGGATACATCAGATAACAGTAAAAAAAGACCTGGGTTTTTATTCACACCTTACAACAAGACTGAACACCCATCGTTACCGTATCTCCACTCTAATCAAGATTTGACACATATAGGTCCCAATCTTTGCAATACTATAGTATCTGAGTGTCTCCCAGGTATTTATGGATTTGCCTTCAGAACACTCCTGTGTAGTCCAGTAGATGGGGAACTGAAGAAAGTTGGGGTGGAGTCTAGACCTACGCACAGATCTCCTGAAAACAAAGCTAATCTTTCTTCCTACTTCACTACCTGAGTTTATTAAGAAGCAAAAATGCCAACATACAGTGAGAAAAAGTACTCCTGGGATATTTCCAACTGATCTGGAGGCAGGGGCTGAAAATATCAAAAACAAGCCTATTAGTGTCAGGTTTTCCAAATGAATGTTGCAGTTCAAAAAAATTAGAACGTGGAGATGAGCTTGTGGCACTTAAGGATCCCTGAGCTGTTTGAAGTTATCCTAGAACTAATACAGATCTCATATTAATTAATGAGAAAACCCATTTTGCTTAAAGCCTTGTTCAGCTGGGGACTGGAATGCTGATGGGATCAGTAATAGGCTACAGAGCCCTTCACCTCTAAGATTTTGGTTCATATCAAGCCTGGTCCAGAGATGACAGTTATGTTCATATAGGTGCTTGGCAGTCAGTCTGAAGTGAAAGGAGTACAACTCCTAAATGACAAATTTCCCCATCATAAAAGAACACGTGATGGTAACCTCATCAGGAAGCAAAGCCATGAGTGATCATGAAGAGTAATCCCACTGTCAACTTCAACTCTAACAATGTTGATGACACTTTTCCCCAAAGAAACGATTTTTAACATAAAGGACCTGAAACCATTTGCACCATCTCCTACATTAAAAACAGAATGAATGGACTTTCATTCTTTTACTGAACATGCAAAAAGAAAGTTTATTTGAGGCATAATATAAGACTGAAATATATAATTTGGGCTAAACAGCGTTGGACTATACACTCAGAAGAGGTAATAAAAAAGAGCTGACTTTCTTATTTCATTTAAACCTGTGTGCCAACTCTCTGGGCCTTGAGACCTGGAACTTAAGCAGGCTTGCATTTCCCACACTAAAGCAAGTAGAAGGGTTAGAGCAAAATAAGCGCAGAGTCAACCATGCCAGTATAGGCATTTTGGATGCTCTAAGTTGCTGAACATATAGACCCAGAGAGTGGTGATGGACGGGTCTTATTCAGCCTGGAGGGATGTGGGCAGTGGGTCCCCCAGGGCTCAGTGCTCGGGCCCGCACTGTTCAATATCTTCATCAGCAACTTGGATGAGGGGGTAAATAGCACCCTGTTCACATTTGCAGACAACACTAAGATGTGGGGAGAAGTGGGCACACTAGAAGGGAGGAATAAGCTGCAATCAGACCTGGACAGGTTACAGGGGTGGGCAGATGAGAACAGGATGGGGTTCAACACTGACAAGTGCAGAGTGCTGCACCTGGGGAGGAAGAACCAGCACCACTGGGGAACTCCCTTCTCGTCAGTGCAGAGGCAGAAAAGGATCTTGGAGTCATTATTGATACCAAAATGAACGTGGGCCGAGAGAGTGGGGACGCAGTCGGGAAGGCCAACCGTACCTTGTCATGCATCCACAGATGCATCTCAAGCAGGTCCAAGGAGGTGATCCTCCCCCTCTATGCTGCACTGGTCAGGCTGCAGCTGGAGTACTGCGTCCAGTTCTGGGCGCTGCACTTCAGGAGGGATGTGGACAACATGGAGAGGGTCCAGAGGAGGGCCACTTGCATGATCAGGGGCAGCAGGGCAGGCCCTATAAGGAGAGGCTACGGGACCTGAACCTGTTCAGCCTCCACAAGAGAAGGCTGAGGGGGGATCTAGTGGCCATTTACAAACTAGTCAGAGGGGACCAGCAGGCATTGGGGGAGTCCCCCGAGCACTACCAGGAGTGACCAGGAATAACGGTCACAAACTGGCAGAGGGTAGATTCAGGCTAGATATCAGGAAGCGTTACTTCACTGTCAGGGCAGCTAAGATCTGAGGGGCGCCCAACTGAGCCTCTAAGGTGTACCCATGAGAGACAGTGCCTCCTGAATGTACACCTGTGCTAGCACTAATTGTGCAGCACCCCTGCATAATAAACTGAATGTGGGCTGTGCCTGAAGGTACAGCTTAGCTCTTTAGCTCTGTTTCCATGGCCATGTTTGAGGCTAAGTAAAGACAGTAAAAAACCCCAAGGGGGAAATCTATCCAAACTTTGCAGGTTTCTCTAAACTGTCTAGATTGGACTGTTAACAAACAGACCTCATGTTCACTTTGTGGTTGGTGAAGAGAGGCAGATGCCTGCACTGGCTGAGGACAAAAGGCGTGGGGTGCTCTTGGACACTTCCCAGTGTGTTAAACATTACAGAGGGCACCCGAGCACAACCAAGTGGGGACCATCCTTTATTGGCTGCCCATCACATACCTTGAACCCCCTGCTACCCCTCATGTGTGGCGGGGGCAGAGTCTCCCCAACCTTGTCCTGCCCCCCACCCAGCTGATGGGACCCCCACGCTGGGGGGTTCCCCATCCCTGCCCCCTGTGAGACTCTCTCTGACCCACAGGGAGGAGAGGGGAAAAAAGCCCCCTGCCCAAGTCTTACGCCCCCAAACTAAAGGTCTGCGTAGTGAGGGGCTGACAGGTGCAGGGAGGATGCAGGCTGGGAAGCAGAGGCTTTGCTGTCTCAGCTCTGTGACAGCCAGGGCAGGGCCAGACTGGCACAGCTGGAGCAGAGTAGCACTGGAGGTGGGTAGCTCCACCTGCCCTCTGAGTGAGGGTTAGTGTGGATGCTGCAAAGCATCCTGGACTGCCAGGGGACTGTAACCTAACTTGAATCAGAAGGGGATCTAGGACAGAAGCTCAACAGACTGGTCTAACCTACACTGATGAAAACAGATACTACTTCCATCCAAGACTATCTTGAACTGGGTTCCACCATTTCAAAATTGGTCTATGTGCACTGAACTTCTGTTCTGTTATAGGTTTAGACTAGTTTCTGATCACTTATACCGGCTTAAATGTAATTTCTGTCCCAAGCCTGAGTGCCTGGTGATTTCCCTTTATAAAATTGCTACATTTTAGAACTTTGTGCCCACCTAAGGCAGGGTACAAAGTTCTAAAACCATAAAGCTTTTGGGAATATGTTTCTCAGTTTATTGATTGCAAAACCAAATTATAGTTATAATTGGTCCAAATGTTCCTTCTCAGCTGAAGCAAATCATACTGCTCTCCTTTCTCCAACCATGAATACAGTAATACAGCACAGCTACTCATTACCCTCATCATAACTGGAGGAGCACCTCTCAATTTAGTACTTAATATAATTATGGCATATTAAAAAGGCTTAGAAGACCAAATTCCTCCCTTCTCAGAGCTCTAACCCACCTTTCCTCAACACTGTCAACTGAAATCTGACCTGGATATTTAATACTGAGGCCTTTCTTTTTTGCTTCTATTCATTGCATAGAAAACTCAGAGATTAGCGTGGAAACTGTTCAAATTCTTTTCTAAATTTAAAATTACATCTTCCAGAGATAACTACAGAACAATTTTACTATTTGGTGAACTACAGAAGCCAGAAAAAGGATGGTTAATAAGTTATTTTTGTTTGTGTCACAGATTAAATTCAAGATATTAAATCTTAAGAACTAAAAGTCAAAATCCTAAAAACCCTTGTCCTTACTTTGGCAAGAAATCCTATTTAAGTATGTGACATTTTTCATGTAAGTAGACTGATGGTACTGGACTCCATGCCTGTCAGTTTCTGCACCACAGGAGAAAATGCAAATCCCTAACCAGAACTTTCCTAGAAGCAGCCATTGTTTAAAGCTGTTAAATTCATAGCACTGAAAAGAACAACAAAAATGATGATTCCTCTGGGAACAAAAATTAAGATATGCCTCTGGTTCATGGTGAATGCGTGTTTTCATAAATAAATGAAACATCAATTTATTAGATTTAAACTGCTATTAGAAGGACTGCTTTTACATAGCATGAGGATGTTTACCATTAGGAATAAAATATTAAAGAAATGTTCTTATTGCAACTGCCTTTCAACAGTTAAGAAAACATTACCCATACTTAGCAGCCAACAGAAGAGCTTCTCTCTATTAAGCTATGCATCTTGCTGATAACAACAAGGCATATATTCATACAATGAAGTCACCTGACAACAGCTTTATAGCTGAGAACAACATATTACTGGGAAAAGGGCATTTTAAGTACTGTGGGGATTATTATGGTCAAATTGCTTCCGAGTCTTAGGCCATCAGTTGTATCTGCAGTGTTGCTCACTTTCTTCTCATTTAGCCCATACCTACCTTTTGTACGCTCTTGTAGGTGTACATGGGCAGATTTAGAATTCTCAAAAGGAAGGTGCAGATGGTGGTGCATCATCACATATAAAACAACACATATTTCTCCAGGGAAGAAGGAAGTAGAAGCTTTACTAATATGCAAGGGCTGAGAGCTATATTATTAAGTTCAAAATCAAAGCACTAACCATTATAACTTTATTGGTATATGCATTAATTTACTATACAATATATTATGTATAACATCACAACAAACTAGGCAACAAATAATCCAAAGATGATGTTTTTTAGTCCTGTTGTCATTAAAATTAAATCCATGTCTCTTTCAGGTACATAAAAGAAAACCTAGCTTTCTTCAGCATCTTGCAATTCATCCAATGCTTCACTGAACGCTATTTCCATACCTGAATTGATGTTCACCTGAGTTAATGTTCTAAAATCAGTATGCAGGACTGTGAAATAGGATCTGCACTAAGAAGAGCACCTAACAGACAGCAGAATTGCAGAAGAAAAGATAGTTTAAGTAGCAGAGCATCAAGAACATTAAAGAAGAGACAGAGTTCTTAACACCTGTGGAACAAAGTTTAGAAGGAATCAGGTATGTTATAATGAGCTGTGAAGAAGTCAAGTGACTCCCACACTGCTGCCTGAATAGAAAAGTAGCTGCATTTGGTTTGGTTTTAAATTGGTGGGGGGGAGGGAACCAGAAATCAAAGGAGGGTGCAACTGAATTGCTGGACCCTCCTGGATCTTTCCCTGAAGATGTGCCTTTTCTGAGAAAAGGAAAAACTGGAAGAGCTGCACCATCTCTCCTCATAAGCATTATACAGTACTTTGCTAACACTGTTAGTTTGTTTTTATTATTAATATTAATTATTTATATTACAGCAGAATCAAGAATTCCCAACAGCGGCCAAGACTTTGTTATGCTAAACCCTTCTATACACATAGCAAAAGGCAGTCCTTGCTCTGCAGAACTTACAGGCTAAGCAGACAAAGCAGGCAAAGACCTGGACGTGAAAGAGCCATGGAAAGCTGAACGGATATGCTTAGGATCATATACTTTCTGAGGGGCTGGGCCAGGAAGGTAACACAGGTCTTTTAATTACTTATTCACCACCATGCTTCTTCTCAGGGTTTGGGACAGACATTCAAAATGCCTGAGCCTGAATTGATTAAATCTTTGCAGCTTAGTCTAACCTGGCTAAGCTAAATTGGTTTGTAACCGGAGAGACATCCCCTCTGGACTAAAGAAATGCAGGCACATGCAGTGGCTCAGGCTAGAAGTCAGGGGGGACTAGAGCAGCCCTCCCTTCCCTTCATTAGTACTGAGCTGAGGGGAGGTGTGGCCAGGCCCCAGCAGGGCGCTCTGGTTAGAGAACAGTCCCCGCCTTCCCCAACCATGCTGGTTAGTAAGGGAGCCAGCAGGGATTTACATAGCATATAGTTGCACAGCATTTATCAGTCCATCAGCAAAACAAAAGAATCTCTCATTTCTTCAAGCTCTTCTTAAACAGCTTTTTCCAAGGAAGGAACAAAGGGACATTACCAGCTACCTACTGATTAGCTCCAAAAAGCCATAAACTGACACTGCCTTTGTCCCATCTCCCACAGCATAGATGTAGCCAGCATGTGGTTTGCTAGTTAATGTTGAGAGGTGTCTGTGTAAGGCAGAGGAGACCAGGGAATCCCTGCTTGAGCAGGGAGTAATGGGGGTGGGGGGGGACGGGGACACAGGAGGAAACTAGGCAGATGCCCTGTACTTGCAGCCTCTGCCTGAGCTGGGCCAGCCTGCTCAGGGTTGCAAAGCATCTAGGATGCTGGAGGACTCTGATTTAACTTAAACCTGGTGTCTGACAGGCTCTTTACAGCAGAGTCCTTTCCAAACCCCAGCAGAGCTGGCCAACCAGGAAGATCAGGCCCATTGCATCTACCCTGAGAATTTCTTCCTTCACAATACTGTATATTTTCCTTCCTTGGAGGTTTAAAACAAGGACTTGAATTCAGTTCACAGTAAATTGTGTTAGGTGCCTGACACAGTTTTTCTTATTTGCTTGTACAGGGTTTTGACACAGTAGGGTTGCAGTCCATGACTGGGCTTTTAAGATCTGCAGCAGTACAAATCAATAATAATAGTGTGGCCATCGGTTCCTTCTTGACTCTGAAGTACAGACAGAATTTAGGGACTCTGCATGGTAATATTAGACAATAATATCTGTGCTTTTTACTTAGGGCCCACCTGTGACCATTAAACCTCAAAAATGACCCCTGTTATATTCAGTCCAATCCAATTCTGTCCCTTCTAAACCATAAGGAGCATTACAGATAGTGTAAATAGCCTCTCTGGGCCACACTGCACCAGGGACTTACACTAGGAGGAACACTAGTCCATTTTAAATAGAATCACAAAACAAAGATTATGCTTTTCACACCCCAAAAACCAATATCCCTTTCTAGGCTGACAATAATAGAAAGGTAGTTTGAACATCTCTTAAATTATTTCCTTGGTATGCTAATACTCTAAATAGAATGAAATGAATCTAGTGTTCAGGGAAAGCCTTTATAATCCAAGTAAGGATTTTCTCCTTTATGAGAAAAAACCCCCTGATGTTGTTCAAAGCTGAACTGTCTTTGACTCAAATATGAAAGAATAGGCCACAGTATCAAAGCATCTCTTTTAATCCAGATGGGTTTTTTCCACAGAAAGGTAGAAAGGGGTGAAAAGGGTTGTAGTATCAGCAACAGACAGACTTGCAAAATTCTGTGGGGTTTCTTTTAAGGCAACATGGCAAGAGAAAGCTGAGGGATTCATCTTAAAAAATGGAAATTTACTCTATTTGTATCTTTGCCAGAAGGTTATCAAAATGAACCCGCAGGTCCAGTATTAATTTCAGTGGTGATTGCATATCATACTTGGAGGGATTTCATGGATCATCTTGCAGTCTTTCCTCAGTGAATTGCACAACATTTGATAAGATGTTAAAAAGCGTTGGTGGTATCTCACAGCTTTAGAAAAAAATATTCTTCCCCAGTGCTGCAAACTAAAAAATCAAGTATGATACAGGCCAGGCAATTTCAAGAGAGGGTGAAGCTGTTCTTTTTATTCTGCCAAGATGATCCACAGTGACTGCTACCCACGCCATGTAGTACATCAGCATTCTGCATGTCTCAGGAATGAGACAGGTAACCTGTCTACCATGTTTTGAGGAGTCTAGAATTTTGTATACTTACAATCAGAAAGAACAGCAAATCACTTGAATAGTTGCGATTCTGGCTTACGGTTTTGTTGGTTTACCAGTACCAAGGGAAACAAGTAAAGTCATAACATTCTTATTGAATTGGGAGGGGAAAAAAAGCAAGTACCTGAAAATGGTGCTATGTTAGTGGAGGGGTAAAAATATTTTTAGATTTATTTTGATTCTTGCTTTGAGAAATACAGAGCTAATCACATTAAAAGAATTGGTGTATGCTGTTAATAAGCATTTTTTCAGAAGCTGATTGTTGTCTTAGAACCAAATCCAAAATGAAGGATTCCTTTGGAACAGAAGCTATACAGATTTACTCTCTGTAGCAAGGAGTCTTAACTGAAGAAGACTTAACTGCAGACAGAGTCAGATCCTATTCCACCTGTTGAGCATGTAAGCACGCTTAAGCACCTGAACAAGACTCTATTCCACCCTGCCCAAATTTCTCAAAAAAGCATTAAGGGTGCATACAACATTCAGGGAGGTTAGGGGGAGGTGAGATCATATTAAAAATGACCACCTAATCTAACTTAGCTGGCTCACATGTAGACCTTACACTAGCTCCCTAGTTAGGTCAATGTAAGTGCAAACTGTATAGAAGTTCCAGGAAGGTTAGACTGGTCAAAAAATGGCTGACCTGATCTAATTTAACTATACTTTGGATGTGCACTAAGTTAGATTGGGTATGGGTAGACAGATCTAACTGACCTTCAGTACACGTTCAGAGTGCCACCAACAACCTCCCCCACCACAGACCTGCCAGCCCACCAAACCCCACCCCGATCTCACAAGCTGCTCCTAGTGCTGGTTTTAACCAGCATCTGCTGGTGCTAGCAGCTGACTGCAGTAAGTCGGTGGGAGGAAGGGTGAATGGGATTGAGGGGGGGTGCCCTGCAGGGGTGGTTGTTTGTTTAGGGGTGGGGGGGTTGGGGTTAAAAATAGTCCCTGGTTAGGGGAGGGAGAGAGCCACCCCTGATCCCACCAAACACCCCTACAGAGCTGCTAGCCCCTGCAGTCCACTCATCCCTCCCTCACCCTGATTTACTTCAATCAAGCTCCCAAGGACCAATGAACACCAGTAAGTCAGCCCTGGGAGCAGTTTGAGGGATCAGGGGCAGTTTGGTGGCATCAGGGGATGAGGGGGCTTATGGAGTTTGGCAGGATTGGAGAGCCCCCCCCCCCAATCCTGGCAGCCCCCACTCTGATCCCCCAATCCCCCTCCAGACTCTGTTAGCTGCCCCCCCAATTCCCACAACCCCTACATGGACCCTGCTAGCACCCCCCCAAATACTCCCAAGCCTCCCCAACAGATCCTGCTAGCCTCCTCAATCCTCCCAATCCCCATGTGGACTCTGCTAGCCCCCCCGATCCTTCTAAGTATCCCCCCCATAACCTCCTCATCCTGCTTGCCCCTCACCCTACCTCAATTCATAGATTCATAGACACTAGGGTCAGAAGTGACCTCAACAGCTAATCAAGTCTGACCCCCTGTCCTGGGCAGAAAAGAGTGCTGGAATCAGATGACCCCAGCCAGATGCCTATCCAGCCTTCTCTTAAAGACCCCCAAGGTAGGGGAGAGCACCACCTCCCTTGGAAGCCCATCCCAAATTCTGGCCACCCCTACTGTGCAGAAGTTCTTCCTGATATCCAGCCTAAATCTGCTCTCTGTCAGTTTGTGACCATTGTTTCTTGTTACCCCAAGAGGCGCCCTGGTGAACACAGCATCTCCGATTCCTTGCTCTGCCCCTGTAATGAATGTGTAGGGGGCGACAAAATCACCTCTCAGCCTTCTCTTGCGGAGGCTGAAGAGACCCAGGTCCCTTAGTTTCTCCTCATAGGGCTTGTCCTGCAAACCCTTAACCATATGAGTTTGGACCCTCTCAAGTTTATCAACATCCTTCTTGAAGTACGGCACCCAAAACTGGACGCAGTACTCCAACTGTGGTCTGACCAATGCCGCACAGAGGGGAAGTATCACCTCCTTGGTTCTGTTTGTCATGCATTTGCTAACGCATGATAAAGTGTGGTTATCTTTGCTGATGATTTTGTCACACTGATGACTCATGTTCATCTTGGAGTCCACTATGACTGAGATCCCTTTCTGCTTCTGTGCTGCTGAGAGTAATTTCCCAGTCAGTAGGTGTGCTGGATATTTTTACGCCCTGGGTGCAGCACTCTGCATTTGTCCTTGTTGAACTGCATCCTATTGTTTTCTGCCCATTTGTCCAACCTGTCCAGGTCATCCTGCAATCGTTCCCTATCCTCTGATGTGTTCACTTCACCCCACAATTTAGTATCATCCACAAACCTGGACAGAGTACACTTCACGCCCACATCCAAGTCACTGATGAAGACATTGAAGAGTCCAAGGACAAAGCCCTGCGGGACCCTACTTCCCACATCCTTCCAGGTCAATTCCCCTTAGATCAAGCTCCTGGCACCTATCTAACTGCTGAGTTAGACTGGGGAGGGGGGGCAGAGCATTTTTAACTTGATCTAACCCCCCAAACTTCTAGCTGTAATGTTTGTATAAAGCCTAACACAAAAGGTGTGGGGCCCTCCTTTTCCTCACTGTTTTTTTATGATTCAGTCTTAATGGCTAGAAGATGGCATGCTCCAGGGACTGTCAGAACATGAACGGAATGGAATATAATCACAGGTGCCTGAGTCCACTTAAACTATTCTGCTTGTTAGGCATCTATACATATGGCACTGGATGAGAAGTCATGAGGATTTAACTTCATTCCCAGCTTTGCAGCAAACTTTCTGTATGACCCAAGGCAAGCCATACAATAGAGGCAAAAGCCTCTGTTCTCTATCATCCTGTATCCCGCCTTTATCTAACTGTTTAGACTGTACTTTGGGACTGAGATTGTTTGTTACCCTCTATATAACCCTATTCTACTACAATGGGGCCTGCATTTCAGCTGTGGTTTCTAAGTACTTGTAGAGTACAATTACTACTGGCATTACATTCTTTCTTTGAGGGCAATTTTATACTGAATGCGCCTGATTTTTCTTGTTTTACCAATCAATTCTAAACTCCCTAAGTGAATTGGTGAAAGTCCCTACTAATTAGGGAGCTGCAATATCTCCAATCTAAATACTCACTTTGCAGGGCTTACTGCAATGGGTTTTTATTCAACCAATAATGCAGATACTGTATCATACAAATGGAAACTAATTTGCCAAGACACCCACAAAACTGACACTGCCCTTGAGTGGATTTACATAAGGCCCAAGCTTGGCTGCGAGTATAACAAAGCATCTTCATACACAGTAAGGAGGCTGACTAAACCAGCACAATAAAGATTATTGATCTTGACTCGTAGCCAAGATCTCCTCTATCACAAGAGATTTTTGTATCTCAGAGAGGAAAGCCTAGTATAAACAACCAGTGCCCATTAAGGTGCTGAATGTTACATATTCTATATAGAACTAAAATAAATTGATACCAATCCCAAATAAAGACATTTGTATGTGTCAGTTTCAGCCCAGAGCAAAGTTTGGTTTCCAAGTTATAAATCCTTCCAGCCAAAAGGAATACAATGGAAATATCGATACAAGCCCAGCTATCATTATACAGGCACAACACAACAAAATCTGGAATTTCAGACCGTTCCAAAGGGAAGAACAATGTGTACACACTCCACTATCTCTTCACCCCTGGTTCCAAATTAAAGAAACAGTCTGGCAATTCTGGCTCAGAAATAGCCATTGGGATGCCCTAAAGCCATGCAGAGGCAACATAACAAACGTGCCAGTCATCTGCTACAAATTCTGCAGAACATTCCTTTTCAATCGTTCAGTTTCCTTATGCTACAGATGCATGCATTCCTGGTATCCGAAGCCTAACACAAGTGTAATAATAGGCCTCTAGATGATATGCAGGCATTACTGATAGAAACTCTTAGTCTCTGAATCCATCAGTAATGAAGCAGCCTGAATCTGGATGTGCTACTGCAGGATTTATTTTTTGTTTGTTTATCCTCTCCCCTGGAAGCTTAGGAGGGTGGGAAAATCATTACATCCATGGATCATTTTTGCTCCAGCCATCTGCAAATCATCAGTGGATGGAGATGTTTGAAATGGTCTCATCAGAGCTACTACTGGCTTGAAATTTGCAGTGGGTTAAAACATGCTGTGCCTAATTAGTGTCAAAGCAGCAGAAGATGAGCAGTAAATGCTGCAGTCAGAAAAAAACGTGCTTCCAGAAAATTAAATGATCCATGCAGACTTGGGAATATGAATTAGGAATGCTTAGAAAGCAGAAATCAAGATGGCAAGAAAGCAGCCTTCAGTGCCATGTTGGGAAATTTTGTTTGCTATCTGTGGAAAGCTCCTTTGATGCTCATCCTCCATTGCAACAAACAACATGCAGGAAGACTTGGAGGCACCATTTCTTTGCCCACAGAAGAGACACCAAAGCTGCTCAAAGAGCGTATTTTTAGCCATACCATCCTGAGCCAGTATTGTTGTTCTCATACTTCCATAGAAACGGTGTGGCCAGAAACAGCATACCGATGGGTGGGGCTGAGGTGAGGTTAGAGCCTTGTATTTAAATGCAAGCCTATGAATTTCAATTAAGGGCCCAGAACCACCTCAGCTCTGCCTCCAGTAATTCTTTGCAGCCACTTGCTCAATAGCAGAAAACGTGTACTCTGGGAACCACAGTGCCAATGCCAGTTTGGGCAGTCTAGAGAGCACCAGACACATAAAGAAGGGTAGCCAAAGGCTGAGACATGTTGCTAAAAGAGGTCACTGTAATTCCTTGGCAAATGTATTTGGCATTCTGACTGTCTGCTACCATTTCCTCAACTGCATCTCGTTCCCTTTCACACTCATCTTACTAACTACACAGTGAAGCCATGATGATCTACATTTCCAATTGAGTGAAGTCTGTGCTAAATGATCTAAGGCAAAGAGGCCATACTAAATAAGAAACCCCATGGTAGCCCTCCTTCCCTTAAACAAGTCAGCTACCAACTGCAGAGCATACAATTCCTATGCAAGCTTTCTACTAGCTTAGTGAATCAGAAGCAAGTAACTACTAGGCATAGCCTACATGGGGGAAGTGTAATATGTGCTACCATCCAGCTCCTGTTTCCGAGTTATGCAGGATCCAGCCTGAAAACAATGATGTCCTGGTACAGTGGCAGCTGAAGTCAAGAGGAATCTTTCCTGACCTTGGAAACCAATGCTTTTTTTTTTTTTTTTAGCTATTAATTTGGATAAAGTCTAAATTTGATGCTTTGTCAAATTGGCCTAACATAATATAAAATGATAGTGACCAACTTCTGCCTTGATATGCATGTACTTTTCAGTTGTATTAGGAGATAGAATGCATCATTAACCTAAAGGAACAGCAGATGCTAAATCACAAAACTTTTTCAAGATTTTTCAGGCAGAGACTCATGTTTTCCAATGCTCTGTCTAATAAACCACATTGTTAGACACATAGCCCAGTAATAGAAACTGAAGTGCTGACCATACAACCCTACCTCCCACTCACCTGATCATTCAATATTGTGATAAAAAATATGGAAATTAAATTAAGGGACTATAAATAGAATATAGAAAAAGATCATTCAATTTGTGCAACCCTCATTGATTAAAATTATTTTTAAAACATTTACACAGAAGTAGGGCACCTATTAAGGTGCCTTCCTCTTCTCTTGAATCAGTCAAAATTTGTCCCTGGCACCCAAGTTTCATCCTCGTGGGCCATAACAGGCTCAAGTACACACCTCATAGAGTACCCTTCAAATCCTATACATTTCTGACACAGCTCAAATGTTACCCTCCTCTTTCATATTCTTCCCTCACCAACAGCTACAGGTGTGGCTGCCATCATTTGTCTGTTCCCCATGTAGTATGCAACAGCCACCAACACTTTCCAGAGACACCAGGGGAAACTAGGTCTAACTTCTTCAGGTCTGGTGAGAAAAATCCTATGGCATAGAACAGGCACAGAACAGAGAAAAGCTCTCCCCAGTGCCTACTTCCCTCATTCCCTGGACACAATGCCTTAGATTTTTTTTTTTTTTTGGCCAGGGAAAAAGATGGCAAATGAGGAAGACATCCTGTGTAATCACCATTCTCCTGTACATGGATCTCTACTGCCCTGTCTGCTGCCTCGTGAACAGGGGGAAATGCATGGGTAGAGTATTACAGTGGTATTGGGTAAAGAGAATGCATTAATGGTTAGAGATAGGCTAGTTAGATTATGGCACTTGTAGTCTTCAAAGCCTCTTATGTACACTGGCCCTGATCCTGCAAGCCTTTAAGCAGGTTTACTAGTACCTCACTTGGAGTAATACCATGTTTCAGGATTAAACATGGGTTTAAGCATTTACAGTAGAACCTTTGTATGCTTTTATATAGGAGCTTATGTGGCTTCTGCTGCAGTAGGATATGACCACTAATGAGGTCAGCAGTTATTCTCCCCATTTTACAGATGGGTGACTGATATCAGTGATGACAGTTCCATGAATGTTTTTATCATGTTACAAGAAATGTCTCAAAATGGGCCCTGTATCTGCTAGACATAATGCATTTTTAAAATAGGAAGTATGCAACCCTAAAAGTCTTCCAATTCCTTAGGCTAAATCTGACAGCCTGCTCAAATTCACCTTTGGCTGTAGTATAAATGTGCTGGGAGTGCCTGCTTGATTAGTTTGTGAAGAAAGACTTGAGTTATTCTGACATTCTGCCACTTCCACCAATACATCCCAAACTGCAACAAACTCACTTAAGAATAGCAGTATGTTCTATATACATTTGTCCCCAAAAGCCTTTTCAGAAAGTATTAGTAAATTCAGACACTAAGTATTTCAGGCCTGAAAGATTTGTTATTTTTTCACTAGTATAGTAACAGTACAAGAAAACCCTTGTGTACAACATCATACATATATATTTGTATAATGTGTGCAGCCACCTATGTCATGAAAGAAAAAGATATTAAGAACTTAATTTAAAATAACAAGGTACTCTAATACCTCATCTATAGGATTAATTCATTCCAAGAGAAAACAATTTTTTTTTTTTTTACAAAGAAGTGACATCTAAAACGAGTTCGCATTTCACTTGCAACACAAACACAGCTTTTCCTAGGAAATACTATGATAAATGTGATCTGGATAATGAGGAAAATTCCATGGCATCTTGCTTATATAAACAAAGCCACGGTGGGGTATTAACTACAAGCCAATTGTATCCTCTATTATATGACAGTAAGCAAAAGCAAATTTATATAACAGTGCAGTCAGTTGGAATCACACTTAAAAACAAAGCAAAACAAAACACAGGGCAGTTCTGCAATGATTGTGTCCTTAAGCGAGGTTCCAAGGTTTTACCAAGATTGTTTTAGTTTGGTGGGGGGTTTTGTATGTCTTACTCAAGAAAAATTCTTAGTGATTGTAACAAGGATCTTTGTGTGAGTAAGAGATGACATTTCAGATTCCTTTTTTTGTTGGTGCTCTGCAGAAAATGAGGTCTCGATATTGCCAAATGGTTTCTTGGAAGCATGGCTTTCAGTTGCAAGCGTGGAACTATGGAATTTGGGGTTTTTTTCTTTTCTTTTTTAGATAGCAGCAGATCCATATTGCTAAGGATAAAGGACAGAAAGATCCATGGAAAATCAAATGAAACACTCAAGACAATGGCATCATAAAACAAATACTGCTGCATTTCTGATTCACTGAGGAATGGACATATGGTGGCTCTTAATGTGCCATCTACCTGGATGCTAGTATCATTGTTTGTTGGAACTGCAATTTATATAATTGCACGTGTCCAAGTAATGTTGCTCAGGCTTCTTTTAAAATATATTTCATTTTCTATGTTATGAGGAGTGTCCATGCTTGCAAAGAAATAGGTATGAGTAAACCCTGGACAGCCTGTTATGTGGATGTATTTCTGAGAAAAAGAACTCTGCATGCGATGCTGAGTTCACACTTATTTCACTGCTAGATTGGCAGAAATTAGCTAGTACTACTCTTTAAATGTAAGGCTAGAAGAGGCAGCCTTCCATAGTCAGGGTGTAGTTCAAGGGGAGAAGGAAGAAATGATCCATTCACACAGAACAAACAATCGCAGTTTATCTGAAATACACAAACACAGATCTGCTGTAAGCAGAAAAGATGCCTTACCTTCTCAGGATGCAATCAATGACAGTTCAGACATCCAGTCCCCCAGTTGCAAATCCTGCTGGAGATCAGTGAAGCAAATTTCCCATTTCCTACTCTTTGCTGACTGCTGTCCTCACCGTAGTAAAAAGTTCCTCTGAAAACACCTCCACCATGGGTCTGACATGATGATGCCCAGCTCAGTCGTGGTTGCAAAGATCCCTCCCACCGTGTCCCCTCAGCTTTTGTATTTGGAGAGACTTGTGCGGGCCAGAGACTGTCCTCCTCCTCTGAACTGTCAGCCTCTCCAAGTGCTTGCCATGCACTGCTCAATACCTTGTGGCTTTGCCCTGTCACTTGCAAGCAGCAGCTGCCTTTTTCCAGCAGTTGTTGCTTTCCTTGCCCGAACTCCTTCAGTCAAAATACTCTGGCTTTTTATGCATTGGCTGGCTTGTGAAGCTGTTCCCTTCTTGGTTCTATTTCTAGGGAAGGCAGCCGCAAAGAAACCCTGGCAAGGCGGAGAAAGGCATTTACATCAGAAAGCTGTACAGCTGTTGGAGGGAATCTGCAGCAGGAAATACCAGAAGACTTATCCAACCACATTAGGAGGGGGAAAAAAAGGCAGCATGTAAAATCTGGGCAGGATTATCAAATACTGGATTGGATTGAAATCATTTCCAACTGACTTCTGCAGATCAACATGGGCAACTCACCTGATGTGAAAACAAAACGAGACAGCGGGGCAGAGCAATGGACAACGCAGCAGTGCTTCCCCAGGACAGCCCTAGGCTTACCCTCAGAAAGAAGACCCTTAACAAACCTATGCCTTTCATCTTCCCTTTCTTCCCCCACAGTTTGTCTTTTTCTCTCTCTCAGACCTTTAAACGCTGAAGAACTGAAAATGGGAGCAGGCTGAGGCAAACAAGGGACATGCTACCCCCTATTGGACAGCTCATTTGTGAAAGATGCATTACATTGAAATCATGTTGAAAGGCAGTGGAGAAGAAAAGGGAAGGCAATATGAAAAGGAGCTAATGGATGTGGGAGGTGTTCTGAATACAGGACCTCTGTGCAACATCCCAGAAAACTGGTAAAATCGCACTGTAGGTCCAGAGCTGTTCCCTGAGGATATGTGGTACATAGCTCACCTAGAACGCACAGGAGTCGTCTCAGCGTGGCCATCCTTCTTCTGTGTGTAGCTCTGAACAGCAAAGCATTTAAGCAAATATTCAACTTTAGGCAGGTGAATAGCTCTGTACATCCTGTACGCGGCAGTGCTCGCGTATTTAAAGTGTGCCTTTATGTGCTTTGCTGGGTCGGGTCCAAAATGCAGAAGAAGCTTCCTGGGGTCTACAAAATCATTTAACTGAAGCTGCTTAACTTGTAAGTTAGTGTAAATTTACTAGTAGTAAGCCCTACAAATTTTCAGACACCAGTAGCATAACTCAGGCACAGTAAGCAGGGTGCCAGTCCTGGGCACTGATTTAGAAGAAGTGCCAGAATGGCAGCCCCCCAAAAGGCCATGTGACAACAGTAGCAGTCGGTGTATAAGGAGCTTGCACTGTAGCATTGGGGCTTGCAACCCCCACACCCTACTCCCACCCCCCCTTACCCTTTAGCACTTGGCCTCCCCCTTTCACCCCTCCGGTGCTCAGCAACTTCTCTGCCCAGGATGCTGGACCCACTACTCATGCTTCTGCCAGACATAGATGATTTCCTTGCAGAACTGATAAAGGACTGACTCATGCAACATTTTGCTCATTTTCTTTATCAGTCTCGTGCTCCATGCATCTGACACCTGTGACACAATGCCTCAAAATACATACTTGAATTTTTTACTGTAGCTGTCTTACAAGCAACATCTAGGTACATATATTCAGCCCCTGCACTCTCCTATTTGGAGTAGACACAGAGAACACAAAAATCACTGTTATGTCAAGGATAAACCACTACCCTCCTTCAGGCATACAGAAGACTCAAGCCGCAGAGTAGCATGACAGCTCTGTCATTATGGCCTGCTGATCAAATAACCCATCTGCTTATAGACATTCATACTTTTCTATATGGGTAAGGAGTGGAAGATATGGTGAAATGCTATGGCCATGCTTAGAGTGCATCCATAATTACAGTTCCCTTCCTATCCATCGTGCAAGTCACCCTGTCTTCTTGACAATGGAGTAGAAACAAAAGAATATGAGCAAAAGTCTGAAGGAGAAGCAGACAGACCTCAATGCAAGCATTATTTACAAACCTACTCTGCAGCCCTGGTAATGACAAAGAAATCATTTTTCTTTTCAGCATTTACAGTTTCTAAAGATTTTTTTTTTCTAGTAAATTGCTTCTTCCATTCTGATTGCTCACTTATCCTAGAAGACGGCTTTTTGTTCTGAAGGACTGTTAACATCTTCCACTGAGATGATGGCCCAAGTCATGATTTTGTTGGACGTTAGAAGACAAAAACCAAACTCAGAGCTGGAGACATTCTCTCACTTTCCCAGTCCTTGGCCCATTCACATAATGCTAAATGGAACTGGAGCTACCATACGCACCTCGGATATGTATGCCTCATACTAACAGATGCAAGGGATTACCTGAGGGCTAGATTTTGATTTGGCTTATGCACCTATAGAGAGGACTGAGGCAGAGTAAGACCCTCATTTACACCTATATAGGTCACCTAGATCTCAATGTAATTGTGAGCTCAATCCCATAACATTTATACAATGCTTATTACAGTGAATTCAAACAGGACATACAACAATAAGCCCTACGGCCAACAGCATTTGCAGGCTCTAACCACATGATGACTGGGAGTTGGGTGGCAGAGTGGAGGGGGGTCCACTCCTTCCAGGAGTGAAGGACAATTCAGACTATTTTAACTCATTTCTGGCAGTCTTCGTAAAAGCCAGAACTGTGTACTGCTTGTACTGACTCTTTTTTTTTCTCACTGCCAGTTCCTTATTTTTCTATTCTGCAGCATCAGACAGTGGATCTTGTCACTTTAAGATGAACACTGTCCTTTCCATCAGTATCACTGTATATTAGCAGGCCTTGCCTAATTCTGTCAGAACAATTCTTTTTTCTTGCTAATAAGCACAAAGCATGTACCAAAGTAGTACTCTCCTGTATATCTATGCAAAACTCAATGCACATTGGGCCTTAGAAATACAAGCAAATAAATTAATGAATAATACAATATACAACTGCGTATGACCACTGCTTGCAGACACGTACAGCAATAGTCATTTAAGGTCTCATCTTTTACCTCTTAGACTCAAGGGCAAATTTTCCACTGACTTCAATAAGTGTAAGATTGAGCCCTGAGGATTAGATAGCAGTTTTGTATATTGTACTAGGAATCCAGAAAACACATCCAAAATGGAACCTTATAAGGAATAAAATTGACCTTTGTCATTATATTATCCCTCCCATTCTAGGATTTACATGAATGAAATAACACCTGCAACCCTAAAGACAGGTAGTTACTATTTTATGTATGGATGTAACAGTGGATGAAAGTGTGTTTCTGCCAATAAGAAAAACAGAAAAAGAGACTTTCTGCCAGCTCTCCATTGTTTAGGACAATTTTCTTTCCTGCTACATACTTCATCATCATCTATGAAAGAGAGTAAGTAGATTAGGGGTCAAATCCTGGGCCCACTAAAGTCAATGGGGGTTTTGACCTCAGCAGAGGCAAGAATTCACCCACACTTTCTAAGACAGAGATAGCTGTGCTAGTCTGAAGTAAGGCAGAAGCCATGTCAGGGTGGCACATTACAGAATACCTTTTTGAATTAGTCTATAATATGCTACGCTGCCCATATTTTCTAAGGTACTGCATATCATTCAGTATAGATGGGGATACACTGGCTAACAGTTTATCCAGCTTCTCAGGCAAGTTTTACTATTTTGCATTCTTCTATGATACCACAGAAAGGCTTGTAGCAGTACCCAAGCAAACTAGTTTAAAGCTAGCTCTGAGGCTATAAACAGATGTCACAATTGTCCCAAGATGAAACAAAATGGGCAAAGTGCAATCATATTTCCTTGTCTATTGTTTTAGGATAAATCCTAAAAAGATGCATGGGGTAAGCAGTACTAATAGTACCTGGGAACTTCACAAGCAGCACGTCTACATGTGCAATTAATTCAAAGCAATAAACTCTGGTACATATTGTGCCAGAGTTTATTGCTCCCATGTGCTGCATTTGAATGTGTGCCCAGGACCACAGCATGATGAGCTGAGTCAGAGCAGCCCTGGCTGGCTAGGGAATCAGGAGAGGGGATCAGTCTGCCAGCCTCAGGCTGCTCCGACCCAGCTCATTGTGTTACAGAGAGGCTGGCTGGGACACAAGGATGCTCTAATGTGGGGCTCACCAGCAGGCAGCTCCCTACACTGAAGCACCCTTGTGCCCCAGCCAGCTCTGTAAGCATCTACACATGTGTTGCTTACTAAAAATCTCCACTGCAGGATAGCACTTGTAAATACTGTGGTGGAGTTTATTAGTTTACTGCAACCTAATAGGAGCACATGTGTAGACAATGAAATGTTTATTGCAGAGCTAATTAAGCAGCTCCACAGTAAATGTCTCAGTAGATGTGCCTAGTGTGTGTTTGAATAGGTATCCCAGGATCGCATCACTGAATCAAAGGGAGAAGAGTGGCAGGCAGTGTATCCAGCCACTCACTAAACCCTAATTAGAAAGGTGATGTGTGTACATGCTAATCCTGGGATATTTCTATTCCGGGATTAGCACAGGCACAACTTTTCAAGGGACAGATACAATGTCTGTTCCTAGCCTGATAGGTCTATTCCTACTCTTATATAAGCCTACCCTTATACAACGCTCTAGAATAGTGGTGTTTAACCTTTTTTCGTTTGTGGATCCCTAAAATAATTTGATTGGAGGTGCAGGTGCCTCTGAATTGTAAGTATTCAAATACTTTTGTTTAATCATAAACATCTTTTGTGGACCAATTAGACTTAGGCTGTGGAACCCCAGGGGTCTCTGGACCACAGGTTGAAAGCTACTGCTCTAGAAGATTAGCGTACTGAGCAGCAATGCCTGGAGGTCCACTCTGGGTTTACCTAGCCTCTGAAAGACTTCCACCCAGATCCCCTCTGGCAACAATTGATATCAGATGTGTGAATCTGGCAAAGGAGACACCTGTAATACCACATTGGAATACCACATAGACACCTGGAATACCACATTGTCACAATAATAATATTAGCCCTGTTACAAGATTAATCTCTATCAGAAGAAGGCTTGTGAAGTAGCTGAATTATAGGAAAACCTTGATCTCTGAAGTTTTATAGACCAGAATGATGATAACAAGAGAACAGAATGTGCTGGGATTCTTGTGCCCTGACAGTGGAATCTGAGTGATTTGCTTCTGTCACCACCACTCCTTATGCAGCTTCTTTCCATAAATAACCCTTATCATACATATGTATTTACAGGTCTTATAAGCAAACCACTTTACAAGTATTGTTTAATTGCTAATATGAAATCTATTCTCACAGAAGCCCCCTTAGGTGTCTAATAATGCATCATTACCCATTTTCATGAGCAGAAAAGTGAACTCTCCTGTGCTTAAACAGGCAGACCATACATTTCTCTCACTTAATCTGTTTACAATTACATATCATGCATAATTAAAATGCCTTCTCTACAGTCTCAGGGGTGTACTTGGTAGCTGTGTTGGTCTGAGACAAAAAGACATACAAAAAACATACAAAAAACTAGTTTCCAGTTGGTCTAACAAAAGGTATCATTTTGGAACCAAGCGCTCTAGTTTTTTGTATGTCTTTTTGTCTCAGACCAACATGGCTACCACATACACTCTTGAAACATGGAAGATGCCAAATTTTAGCCAATTTTGGATTTTATACTTCATTGCAGAACAACAAGGAATTTTTTTTGCCTCCCTGCCTGCCATCTGACACCTCCAGGGAAGGAATTCTACCTGATCAACACACCAAAGAGGTACTCAACACAGCTCACAAAGATACTCTCATGGACCCAGAGGGACAGCCTTCCATCTTCAGCTTCCTCTGTGCAAAAATGAAGTTTATTTCCTACCTGTGGGGACTTTTTACCATCTTGTACCATCTACACTTTTCCCAGAACCTGACAAAGGGACTTTGATCCTGAAAGCTTTCAGAAAAGGACAATTTTCTTGCCATTTTCCAGTTGGTCTAATAAAAGGTATCATTTTGGAACCAAGAGTTCTAGTTTTTTGCATGTCTTTTTTGTCTACAGTCTTACTTTCTGATCCTTGTGCCTTTTGTCCTTATTTATCCCCCAGCTCTTCCCTTCATACTGTCCTCCTGTATGCATGAACACTATATCTTCTCTGTTGGAAATGTGAACATATATTTACTCCGTACAGAAGACTTTTGTTTTATGTTACTCTGATCTCACAATGCTGAACAATAAACTGTGGATGCAGCCTGATTTTGTAAGTCAGCAACAAGCTTCCATGGATAATTAAAAAGATAATAATTGAAATAATCAAATGTAAAAATAGGTCTCTCTTAAAATGGAATACCAGAGCATCAGCACTGTGGTCATATTTCTCTCACCATAACATAGCATAAAGCCTCTGCAGTCGTAACCATATAGATCATATTTCCCACTAATATTTGCCAGCCTTACAATGAATTTATTCTTAACTTCCCAGGCAGTCATGAGGCACAAACAAGATTTGTTTAATCATCCGAGCAGTGTAAAATTGTTAATATCTATTATAAACTGCACCATAAGTTTTAACTTTGTCATATACATTAATAAAAGAGAAAGTTTGCATTTTTACCTTCAAAGGTTTTCTGATGCAGGATTTTGGAGTTCAAATATTTAATGCCAAAGCTGACCAGAACAAAGATGCCTTTTTAGCGAATGATATTGTACCTCTGCAGCACCCCAGAAAAGTAATCCCAAAACCTAACACGTTTGGCCATTTTACATTTTCGAAAACAGTGGCACTGCTAATTGCAAGTTTGCTGGATCTGCTCCCCAGGGAAGTTAGAAAAAAACCCCAACAAATAGCTCCCTGGAAGACCCTGGAGACTGAAGTCCTCTTGTGGCAAAAGGCAGAGAAAAATTTTGTGCAACCGACTGGTGATGTAAATTGGGGCTTTAGATAGGAAGCCACATGCTAATTAACAATTATAGGGAATTCAGTTCTGAAGAACCTCATGCCCTACTGCACAATATAAACACAACATCATGAAGACAACAAGCAAACATGAAAAGCAACAGAATGGCACAGTCCCTCATATTTGGACACTAAGGATCGCTATTATGTTTACATGAGGAGCTTCTGTCTCTTGGTGCGTGCTCCCCATTGAGATGGCAGTTCTGACAGGAACTTCCTCTGGCTAACTCAGGCTATCTTGAGTGTTTCACTCATGAGGACATATCTATCAACTTGAAAGTTCACTTAAATAGTAACACAGAAGACAGACTGATCCCTGTTGTCTTCCAGCAGGTTCCCCATGAGATGAGGGTATTGTTCATTTTAGGCTTGGATCCCTGCACTCCATATTTCACCTATTTTTCTGCCATCCCAAGGCTTTCGGTTCTTTGTAATTCTCCCTGATTGATACAGCTATGTTTTGGCATGAGTTCACTTTTACTGTGACCGACACATCTTGAAAATATAGCCATGATCTTGAACTCCCTGTCCTCGCTTAAGTGGTCTCCGAGAAGATGGATCAAGTCAGTCATTTTTTACCTACACAGTGTTGTCAGAGTCACGTCAATGGTCTGGGGAGGCCTTCAGTCTCTAGGAGGACTCTGTTTGACCATGATTTGCTTATAATTAACAAAGAAAAAGGTTCAGGAGCCTGTGATAGTTTTAATGAATTCCTGCATAAAAAAATATCTAGGACTCTTCTACTTAGAGATACAGGGATTGGTACACTGGATCAGATTTGAGGTCCAGATAATCCAATTATTCTGTTTCAAAAAGGAACCAGTACCAGCTGGATCCCTCCAACAATCTTGCCTCCCACAGATAGAGACTAGCTTGGCCCCTGAAATGTGAAATTTAATCTCTCTCCCAAAATAGTTCCTAGCGCTATTATAAAACTGTGGGTAATCTTGTTACCGAGATAAAAATCCAGCCATTTTTAAACTATTGCCAGGTTGTGGTGACAATGAAATCCATAGTCTAATTACATGCTGTTTGGAGAGCTATTTCCTTTTATTAGTCTTCAGTTTGCCACTCTCTAATTTCATTGGTTGTCTCCTTGTTCTTGTGTTACCAGCTGAGGAAAGTAGACGTTCCTGATCTATTTTTTTTTCTTCTTTGTGTGATTCATCCCCTCTATGCCCTTAAATCACCTCCCCTTCCTCCAAACCTCCTATATTAACAGGCTCCTATTTTAATTCCTTCACCTCAAACAGCCACATTTCTCTTTTGCCTTCTACTGGATTCCCAACAGGTACCTTTAAGCATAGCTCAAGGCCAAATGAAACTCTCAAGTCTTGAGTGCAGTTAGATAATGCGCTCTTCCATCCAGGGCTGGTCCAACCATTAGGCAAACTAGGTGGTTGCCTAGGGTGCCAAAATTTGGGGTGGGAGGGCACCAAAATTGTATGCAGAACAAAGTAACAGGAACATCATTCTAAATAACAGCCCTGGCTAGCTACTGCTCCACCTTGGTCTAAGACCTTTGGTTCCCTAAGGAGAGAAAGACCTCTGAAAAGATCTCAGAGGTAAAAGTTCATTCTAGACTTCTTATTTTCCTCTACGTTGGAAGTGGTGGGGGCATCTGTGAAAGAGCCCCGGCCCCAGACAGCCCCGGGGCTAACAAGGCCGGTCGGAGCACGCCCGGAAAATGCCGGCAGCGGTGGGACGCGGGGCGCGATAGCGGCGGTGCGGCCGGACCTGGGGCGAGAGCGCGTCCCAATCGCCAAGTGGGTTCGGCTCGGGAGGTGAGCCCCGCGCTGTGCCTCAAGGCAGGAGCCCTAATTACCTTCCCCAGGTGTGCCAGGGGGCCAGCAAGCTCAAAAGCGGCGCCGGCGCAGAGGAACGGGAGACGGGAAGAGCCAGGGAAGGAGCAGATCCCCGGTGGAAGCTCGACGCAGCGGAGGACTGCTGACCCGCGTCCTGCGAGAGTGTTCTGGAGCAAGGGTAGGGCCCCGCAGGGGCAAGACACGAGGGGCAAAAGGCCCCGAGGGCCATTGAATGGATTGTGAAGGCTGGGGGTGGGGAAGCTTCCCATCCCAACCCCAGGCTGCGTGGCCAGTAGCTGGAAGCGGCAGGGGGTGGACCCCGCCACAGAGTACTGGGCAGGAGGCAGAGCCCAGGTGGGAGCAGAGTGCTCTAGCCTCAGACGGCGAACCCCAACAGGGGAACGAAGGCCCCTGAGGAGGCGAACGGCACTCAAAGGAACCCGGGGCCAGCCCCGGCCGGGAGCTGGCGGAGCGGCTCACGGGTCGCTAACTTTATGTTTGCTCTCAAGGAGTTGCCCCCCCCAGCAGAGGAGAGGTGGGCAACCTGGACTTGTATACGGAGGCCCGGGCGGGGGTGTAAGGGAGGTAGGAGCCCTCAAGGAGCTAGGACTGGACCGGACGGGAGGTCCTGCTTTTGGATGTGCACGCGCCAGCGGAATTCACTGAACTAAAGAACATCGAAGTCGTGGCAGGCGGACCTGGTGAGAGCATACCCAGAGCAGGGCCACATCTGGAAAGTGAGGCAACAACCATCCACGGACACCCGCACCAGCACCATTGCTGTCAGACCCGTGGACATTTTGGTGCATTGGCCAGGAAGCGACAACGGCCTGCTAGGCACACGTCGCCCCGACGATGGACCACAGGTGGCTGGACAGATCGGCGACCCGATGCACCAGCTACTCAGTGTGGTGGTGCAGCTGCTGCAACAACAACAGCAACAGGCTGCAAGGCAGACGACCCTGCAGGAGCACTGGGTGCAGCAGCAAATGGGGATGACGCGGGGCGGCGCAGAGTGGCGCATGCCCAAGATGACGCCCGAGGACGACCCGGAAGCATTCCTCGAAATCTTTGAGAGAGCAGCCATAGCATCAGGACTGGACAAGACGAAACGGGCTGGCCAGCTCGGCGTCCTGCTGATTGGGCAGGCCCAGGCGGCCTACAGGGCCATGTCAAGGAGCGACGCTACGGACTACGAAAGGGTAAAGGAGGAGATCCTTCGCAGATTAGATATTACGCCTGAGAGGCACCGGCAGGCCTTCCGAGACAAGAAGCCGGCGGAGGTAAGGACCCCCTGTATACTATGGCAGACGCTAGCGGACTTACTGGGCAAATGGCTCAGGCCTGAGAGTACCTCCAAGGAACAGATATTAGATCTGGTCCTGATGGAGCAGTTTATCAATGATCTGGAGGAGGAGACCCGAAATTGGGTACGGTGCCATTGTCCCACCTCCTTCCGGGAGGCCCTTCAGTGGGCTGAGCAATTTGACCTGCTCGGGGGAAGCAGCGGTGGACAAGTGGCCCAAAGATGCCAGAGCCGACGACTAGGCGGGCAGCGGACAGTAAGCGGGATAAGAAAGGGGGTGGACAAGGCCCCGCTTGTTTTACCTGCGGGGGAAAGGGGCATTTCGCGAGAAACTGCCCACAGGGAATGAGACGGGACCCCTTTAGGGAGAAGTACCACCAGGAACACCATCCAGTCTCCGAAGGGGCGCCGGAGACAGAAGCAATGGACTGTGGGGTGGGCAGCCATCACCCGGCCCCCATCCAGCCTTTGCCCCAGGTGCAGGCGTGGGTGGAGGGAGTCCCCATCCAGGCTGTGGTGGACACTGGGTGTACCCAGTTCCTGGTTAGACCCTCGCTGGTTAGGTGGAAACAGGCACCCCAATGCGAAGGCATCCACCTGGTGTGCCCACACAAAGAGCAAAGCTATATTGAGCAGCGGATGCTGACAGTCCGGGTAGGAGAGGTCCAGCACCGGATCCCAGTGGGACTAAGGGAAGGCATCCTGTACCCCATGATCCTGGGCCGTGATTGGCCTGAGATCTTTGACATCCTGGCATGGGGGAGAGAGGGCCAGAGCGACGGCGGAGGCCTGGCGGGAGAAGAAGGCCCGGGAGCCTCTGCTTTGCCAATGGGTGAGCTGACCCAGTCTGAGCTGTTCCGGCAGGAGCAGGAGGCGGATCCTGAACTGTGCGCCTTCTGGGAGCTGGATGCGCGGGAAGACACTTCCCAGGTAAGCCCCACGGGTGGCCCTCAGGGCACTCCGCGAATAGAAATAAGGAATGGACTGCTGTATAGGGTGAAGCGGGGAAGGTGAGAGGGGAAAGAGACAGCGTAGTTAATAATCCCACGGGCTTTCCGGGATCAGCTCCTGTGGCTGGCACACAAACATCCCCTGGGAGGACACCTGGGGAGGGATAAAACGGAGGCCCACCTGACTCGCTGGTGTTTTTGGCCCCATCTTTACGAAGACGAGGAGAAGTACTGTCGCTCGTGCCATGCCTGCCAAAAAGTTAACCCTAACCGGCCTCAGAGGGCACTGCTACAGCCCATGCCAGTGGTGCGGGAGGCCTTTTCTCGGGTAGCGCTTGACGTGGTGGGCCCACTCCCAAAGAGCATAGGCGGACACCAGTACATTCTGGTGTTAATCGATTATACTACCAGGTTCCCAGAGGCCTTCCCCCTGAGGGTGGTGACTGCCGCTAAAGTAGCTGAGTCATTGATGCAATGGGTCGCCATGTTTGGGATCCCCCCAGAAATAGTGACGGACCAGGGGTCCAACTTTATGTCCGCGGTCCTAAAAGCTTTTTGTAAAGTGTTGCAGATTAAGCATCTGCGGACTACGGTCTACCACCCGCAGACCAATGGGCTGGTGGAGCGGTTTAATGGGACCCTAAAGGGGATGTTGAGGCGGTGCACACAGGAGGAGCCCCGCAAGTGGAGCCTCATGATCCCACCCATGCTATTTGTGGTAAGGGACGCTCCGCAGGCTTCCCTTGGTCTCTCCCCCTTTGAGCTAACATTTGGGCATCAGCCCCGTAGCCTGCTAGATGTCCAGCGGGAGGAATGGGAGGCAGGGCCTGAGCACGGGGGCAGAATGAGGGAATATGTGCAAGAGATTCAAGACCGGCTGCAAGCGGTCCAGGAGATTGCATGGGGTAATTTAGAACAGGCCCAAGCACGCCAGAAGGAGCGCTATGATAGGAGGGTGCAACCCCGGGAGTTAAGGATAGGGCAGAAGGTGCTACTGATGTTACCCAACACCGCGAGTAAGTTTGCCACGCAGTGGCAAGACCCTTTCTCAGTCACCAGGAAGGTGGGGCCAGTGGACTATGAGATCCTGCGCCCCGGGGCCAAAAGGGAATGCCAGATCTTTCATATTAATCTGCTGAAAGAGTGGCATGAACCGGAGGGGCTCCTGATCTCACCAGGGCCAGAGCCTGGCGAGGTACCGATAGGGACGCATCTCAGTCCACCCCAGTGGCGGCAGATGACGGGGTTACTGCATGAGTTCCGAGACGTCTTCACCGAACGCCCTGGGAGGGCGCGCAGAGTGAAACACCAGATTATTACCAAGCAGGGGCGAATAGTGAGAGAACGGTGGCAACGCATCCCATATCATAAGTGCCCGCTAGTCGAGAAGGAAGTCCAGATGATGTTGGAGCAGGGGATCATAACCCCCTCGCGGAGTCCCTGGCGCATTCCAATCGTACCCGTAGAAAAGCCAGACGGCAGCCTACGACTGTGCATAGACTTCCGAAGGCTGAACGAGTTAACCCAGTTCGACGCATTCCCGATGCCGCATATAAGCGAGCTAGTGGAAGGCATTGGTCAGGCCAAATATATCTCGACACTCGATTTGTCGAAGGGATATTGGCAAATCCCGCTGCGGAAAGAAGACCAGTGCAAAACGACCTTTGGGACACCGTGGGGCCTCTTTGAATTCAAGCGTATGCCCTTTGGGCTTAACGGAGCTGCCGCTACTTTCCAGAGGCTCATGGATTGGGTCTTAGCGCCCCACCAAAAGTATGCAGTGGCCTATATTGACGATATTATCATCTATACGGACACCTGGGAACAACATTTGCGGGCTCTGCGAGCGGTCCTGCTAGAACTGAGGCAAGTCGGGCTGATGGCGAACCCAAAAAAGTGCGCATTGGGTAAGCACAAGACCAAGTATCTCGGTTTTCTAGTAGGGCAAGGCCATGTTCGGCCGTTGACAGACAAGGTGGCGGTCATCAGGAACTATAAGGCGCCAGCCACGAAGAAACAGATGAGGGCGTTCTTGGGGTTGGCAAGCTACTACCGGCGCTTCATTCCTCATTTTGCGGAAATCACGGCACCTCTGGTAGAAACCACCAAAGGACACCGGGCAGGAGTGATTGAGTGGACTCAACAACGCCGAAAGGCCTTCAGGGAGGTAAGAAAAGCCCTGTGTCAGGAGGGCCCCAACTTTGCAGACCCCCAACTTTGCTATCCCATTCACTTTGCAGACGGACGCGTCAGCAACCGCCCTGGGGGAGGTCCTTTCGCAACAAGTAGATGGGGTGGAGCGACCCGTCGCCTACGCCAGCCGGAAATTAAACGATCCAGAGACCAGGTACTCCACCATAGAACGGGAGTGTTTAGCGATAGTGGGGGGTGGACTATTTTCGATATTACCTGCTGGGTCGCGAGTTCAAACTGATTACAGATCACGCGCCCCTGAGGTGGCTGCATACCACTAAGACTGACAATGCGCGCATTATGCGTTGGGCTTTAGCCCTTCAACCGTACTGCTTTTCGGTGGCCTACAGGCCAGGTAAGGCGAATACGGTGGCAGACTTTCTATCCTGATGCGAAGGAGACTTGGAGGGAGAAGGTCAGGAACCCGCAGACGAGAAAGGAGAAGTAGGAAGAACGCCTAACGGCGTCTTGAGGGGGGGAGGTGTGAAAGAGCCCCGGCCCCAAACAGCCCCGGGGCTAACAAGGCCGGTCGAAGCGCACCCGGAAAATGCCGGCAGCAGTGGGACACGGGGTGCGATAGCGGCGGCACAGCCGGACCTGAGGCGAGAGAGCGTCCCAATCGCTGAGTGGGTTTGGCTCGGGAGGCGAGCCCTGCGCTGTGCCTCGAGGCAGGAGCCCTAATTACCTTCCCCAGGTGTGCCAGGGGGCCGGCAAGTTGAAAAGCGGTGCCGGCGCAGAGGAACAGGAGACCGGAAGAGCCGGGGAAGGAGCGGATCCCTGGCGGAAGCTCGACACGGCGGAGGACTGCTGACCCGCGTCCTGCGAGAGTGTTCTGGAGCAAGGGTAGGGCCCCGCAGGGGCAAGACACGAGGGGCAAAAGGCCCCGAGGGCCATTGAACGGATTGTGAAGGCTGGGGGTGGGGAAGTTTCCCATCCCAACCCCAGGCTGCGTGGCCAGTAGCTGGAAGCAGCAGGGGGTGGACCCCGGCCGCAGAGTACTGGGCAGGAGGCAGAGCCCAGGTGGGAGCAGAGTGCTCTAGCCTCAGACGGCGAACCCCAACAGGGGAACGAAGGCCCCTGAGGAGGCGAACGGCACTCAAAGGAACCCGGGGCCAGCCCCGGCCGGGAGCTGGCGGAGCGGCTCACGGGTCGCTAACTTTATGTTTGCTCTCGAGGAGTTGCCCCCCCCAGCAGAGGAGAGGAGGGCAACCCGGACTTGTATACAGAGGCCCGGGCGGGGGTGTAAGGGAGGTAGGAGCCCTCAAGGAGCTAGGACTGGACCGGACGGGAGGTCCTGCTTTTGGATGTGCACGCGCCAGCGGAATTCACTGAACTAAAGAACATCAAAGTCGTGGCAGGCGGACCTGGTGAGAGCATACCCAGAGCAGGGCCACATCCGGAGAGTGAGGCAACAACCATCCACGGACACCCGCACCAGCGCCATTGCCGTCAGACTCGTGGACAGCGTCAAGGTACACAGTTTGCCTAGGGTACCAATTACCCTTGGACCGACCTGCTTCCATCTCATATGGAATTCATGATTGCCCCTATGAATTCTAGTTTGAAATTTGGGATTGATGGTCAGATTAGCTTTTCTGCAAAGGGTTCATACACTGAGCTCCATCCTATTCCCACAGAAGTCAAAGGATTTTTTTATCATTGATTTTAATCATAGCTCAGTCAGGTCCTTATTTCTTTTCCGAAGACTGGTGATATTAAGTGAAACACAGATGGTGTTTTTTGTTTTTTTATAATGGCACAAGATGATGAGCACTAGCAACTTCTGCTCTGGTGTTGATAGATCAAAGGATTTGGTAGTCATTTGTTTTCTCCAGCCCTGGGAACTAATTCATGGCAGTAGAGTAGGTTGCATATCTGCTCTCACAGAGAGTATGAAAATATTATGATAATTGGCTGAAAGATTTTTTTCAGAGACTAGCAGTTAGTGGATGGCTAGAAAGCAATCATGGCCCAGTCATGATATCTGATAAGTAGTCTGATCCAGTCTGGGCCAGACTTCAAGAACCTAATTGGAAAAATGCCACAAAAAAGGGCTTGATACTTAAAAACATTCTGATGGCTCTTGTTCTTGGTGTATTTCAAGTTAATTGGAAATCAATCCAGCATTAAAAAAGCAATGATGGATACAATTAAACCATATATAGCTGTGAACTTTTCTGCATGGCCGGATCAGAAATTAAAATTAAAATCAATATGGATAATTAACATGGTCCTGAATGATTCTAGATTAGATTTTTCCCTAGTGTAGAGGAAATCTTCATGTGAGATCAGATATGCAACATTATTTTTTCAATCTTTTCTCCTCCTGGCCAGATAAATTTTAAAGCAGATGTCAACAAGCATTATCTGTCCAGAGTTACTACTGTCATGTTGCAGTAATAATAATAAGCACATCTAGGGAATATAGTTTAGTTCTGATTTATTAATCACTCCATGGTCTCTAGAAACTGATGTTTTGATTTATGAACCACTGAATGTAGTTAGTGACACCTCAAAATGCTGTTGACTTGTAAGTCAAGACACAGGTTCCCAAATGTGATATATCAGTAGCTTTATCACACTAAATCATATCACCCTGTCTGTTGCTGTTCTCAGTCACTGCTGGATGTGTTTATTCTTATTTTTGACCCTTTTAATCTCTTTAATCAGAACTGTAGGCATCTCATTTCTTCTAAGCTATGGGAACATCTCAGCACTCTTCCTCTAATAATTTAAATTCACTTCCAGCCTCTATCAGAGATAAGACAAACAATCTATTTGATTTTTATAATTAATTTTGAGTCAGTTATGTTATTGCTGATGCCACTGAATGACCTGAACACCAACTATTGTCACAAGGATTCAGAAGCACTGGAGCCCTGGCTGGGTTGGAGTGTGTGCTAAGTTATGTGGCTGATAACCCACAGGCTACAAGTTCAAGGCTATAGTATAAGTGTTCATGGAACAGCCCTGTCAGAGTCCAACAAGTTTGAGAATTATTCTAAATATCATGTCACAAGACATGGAAAGGAAGGCAGGCCCCTGGCAGACATTACAATTAAGCCTGTTAATAGTACCATAAATAGTAACCCAGCTGCATAGCCAAGTAATAAATGACACAGGAAACCAGCCACAAAAGATGTAGGCTTTCTAACTGGTTTCCTTTAAATTGAACATGTGGCAGGGTAACCAAAGTCAGATCTGATGATGGTCAGGACCACACAAGAATCTTGAACTGGCCCCAGAGAGGTCTCTGGTCTGGGACCAACAATCAGCTGAATGTGAGTCCCATCTCCAGGACCACAGCGTTCTTGAACAGCCCCAGTTCAGACCCAATCAGCCATTTGTTAGTCCTAGCCCTGGGACCACTTGGGTTCACTAGGGCTGCAGAAACCTGGCTTTCAACTTGTTGGTGCAGGGGAAGCATGGGATCCTGCTGCACTGGCAAGTAGTAATGGTACCACTGGGGTCCAATCTCCAATCCCAACAATTGTGCCTCCTGCTATGCCATATGTACATGGCAGGGGTGCATTTTTTCAGATCAGCTCTCATAACACCGTTGAATGAATGTGTGCCAGGGGCCTCCAGAAGAAAAAGTGTTCAATAATACTCCCTACAACTGCCAAAAAGGAACAGGCTTATTGGCTTGTCTGCAGGGAAGAAAAGCCAGTATAAGTTCCTTGGATTTATAGCAGGGACTGGTCCATTGTCCCTGCCACAAATGACAAGAATAAACATAAAAAAAATCAAATAGCAGAACTAATACCTCAACAAAATGCAAAATCCTGTTCCAAAATAGATATCACCCCATCAGAACCCCACTCTATTCCCACTTCGCAGCATAGCCTCGAGGCCAGTATAAAGGGCTATTTTGAACTCCAGGTGTGATACAGTTCCCGAGTTAGGAGTTTCTCTCTTTTGATCAAGAAGAGTCCACCGATTGTAACTGTGGCCATAAACTTGAAGCACAAGTAGAAAAGTAGTCTCTCAGGAAGAAAGGTCCCAACACAACTGCAATTCTCTAAGAATAGCTAGACTTAGCTATAATTTGAATCCGAAATTGGATAAAATAATAGCTAGGTTATTCTCTCTGGAATCCCAATGGTCACTATAGAATCCTGTAAATATTTTTATTTCATCATTTGGTAAACAAGATTAATAATGTCCCAACTTCCATCAGCCCTGATACCCTCTACTGCTCCACTGTCATTTGTTGTATTCTTTCCATCCCTGCCTACCTTGCAACAGTGCAAGAGCTCTTGCTGTATGGCATGGCTCTCAGAAACTCAAACCTATATCCATTTGAATTTCTTCAAGTCAAAAACTGATAAAACTTGGAATTATGGAAAGAGAGAGGTGGCCAGGGTAGTAACTAGATGGTGCAGCCCAATTCTGCAATGGGGTGCACTCATTATTACCATTAAGACAGTGTTTAGAAGGTGACATTTGTTAAATGTGATGTCTTTTTCTCATGGTTTGCATGACAAAGGTGCAGATATCAAACTTAGATGGGTTTCTAAGTAGGGACAGCTTCTATTGACCAGCATGTTATGGCACCCTGGAGTACTGTGAGGCAGCAGATATTGGTACAAATGTTCACAGAGGTGCTGAATGGAGAAGGGCTTGAATGAGGCTCAGGAGCAAGAAAACAGTGGCTCAATAAGGGTCTGAAAGAGGCGCTTACCTTTAGTAAGCTTTGGTAGCAAAGGAGGTCCAAATGCTCCCTAAAGAGGAGTTCAATGGCTCTGCCTAGGTGCTGGGCCCGGTAAGATAGGATTTTTTTCCTTGTCATCTTGTGAAAGTAAGATTTAGGGTGGATACCTAACCAAGGTATAGCCTGGCCGTCGCTTATATCTGGAACAGCTGGATAGTGGGAATTTCTGTGCAGGCATGGCATACAATTACCTACCCTGAAACTGGACCTAGGTAAATGGGGCTTGCAGGTGTTCATTATTGCTTCTAAGACTGGAAGTGCAAGGGACTGAAGCATGGGTAGTCAGGATAGGTCACCTCTGTGTCTAGGGAAGGGTCCAGAAGCCAGAGTCAAGGAACACGTCAGGAAGCAAGTGGAGTTCCAGGACAAGGTGGGTCAGAAACCAAATCAAGAACCAGTCAGGAGACAGGAGATAAAGTCAAAAGCCTAGATCTGGAGCCAAAATCAGGGTTGAAGGATTGAAGTCAGAAGTCAGAATCAGAAGCCGAAGTCAGGATTAGACAGGCATTCCAAGCAGGCCAGGGGCACAGCAAGACACTCTGTCATCCAGGCATCTTGCTGCTGTCTACTCTGCATCTGTAAAGTCCTGAACAGATAAGGCTCTTTTTCTGTTTCCCTTGGGTTGACTCAGCCTAGCCCTTGCTCATTTTCAATGGGGGTCTGGGAGTAGGGCAGGAGTGGGTGGAAATCCCTTCCAACTGGGATTAGACTCAATATAGAAAGGGACCAAATGGGCTGTTGCTAGACATGAGGGGCTCCAGATCACTTGTATATGTTCCAAAGGCCAAAGTAGTGACTCCTCTGTTGGCTGAGGCACTTTGTTTTGAAGATGCTCTTATGAATTCATACATTTAGCTACTGGTAAGAGCTCTCAAAGGAAATCTCTTGCCAGCATCCAACTGAGTTACACCCACTCAGGAATCACAGTTGGTAAAGAGAGGTGCTGTAGACAAGAGACCTGCTCTAAGTGGGAAAAGTATAGCACTCAGCCCTAGGACAAGAGGCCCAGTACCTGAGGGCAGTGCAGCCCAGCAAGACCAGAAAGGATTCCAAAGGACGGCAGCTATCTCTGAACAATAAGAGTATTAAAAAACAAATTAATATGCCAAATCCATGAGGCCCAATTTTGCCAGCAGCCAGCTGCTTTCTGGAACTGAGTGATGTGCAGGCATTTTTTATTTGCTTTCTAGTTTTCAAACCATGACAGTGCATTTACTTCACCTCTGCAAGCTTTCCTCCATAGCCATGAGCATTAGACATTTCTTCCAAAAGGAATGCTAAGAAGCTCAGGCTGTCTCTTGAATCCAACATCTGGAGTTTTAAGAAAAGCACCACATATTCTGAGCTTTGTTATAAAACCATGAGAATTTTGCAACACTTCAGTAGGCATATGTCTCCTGAAACATGGGGAACTGGGAATCCAGACAACCGGAAGGAATACAAGATAGACCTTTTGTTAGCTTTGAAAGTGATCAGTCCTCATGACCGCATAGAACTAGGCGTTGTAGTACATGGTCAAGTACAGGAAACATCAGAGTTCCAAGTGCTGTCTGTTGTATATATTTAAAATATGCCTGCAGGATGAGTAGAAAAGAGCTGTTGATTAGACGAGCTTTAGAGGAGACAGAATCTCTGGCTGCCCAAGACGATGGCCCCTGCAGGACTCCCATCACATTGGTTAGTCACAACTGTTCTACTTGTTCACCTCCCACTTCTCTCCACTGGAGCCCTGGCTTGTTAATTACTGCAAGGAACAGCAGAGAATACATTTTGTTCATTAAGCTACTTCAGAAGATGACAAATAATTACACTTAAATATGAAGTTCCAGTTTCCCAGAATTTGGCAAAACCCTAAATAACCTTTAGCAGAAGAGTAGCACAGCTGTTTCATTACAAAACCAGATGTCAAACAAAGTTAGCCTGGTGTGGAATCTTGCCACAAGCTCAAAGCTCAGCCCCTTTTCATCAAAAAGTTTTCTCAGCTATGCCAAGTGTCTGAGCCAATTTATGGTTTAGCAGCAAGCTCTCCGATGCTCTGAAGTTCATAGAGTTTTGCTGCAAAAATCAAGTAACACTCAGTGGTTTCAGAGGTAGCCAAAAAGAATGTCTAGAGTCAAGTTTCTCAGCAACACCTTACCAATGCCTATAAAAGTCAGAACGGACCCATAAATAGATACTAGCCTTGAAAAATTCTGCTCACTAATAGCAAGAAATACATTTTTAAGGAGCAATAAGAAAAGGAAGTGAGCAAAGGAAGGTCTGGTGATTCAGCCTTATTATATGATATTGCTAAGGATAGTTGGGTACTGGGTAGATTTTGTGACTAGACTGATAATTCTTCAAGGCAATTTCACAAGACTGATCACAAAGGTATAGTTGTTTTTCTTTCATCCATAGGTATGTACATACATCTGTCTACACATACACTTTTCCAGAACAAAGTATTAGTTTCATGCAATTACTAGATGTATCTTTATCTATGAGCACACTGCACTGTTTCAAAAGGTTTATTTTGCAAGCTGGTATGAAAAATTACAGTGCAGAGGAGAGGCAGGATGATTTTGGGGTGAAAAACAAATGTTTTGGGACTCAGCAAATATGGTTTCAGTTCTGCGTCCTGCTACAAGCCTTCAAACCATGACAGTGCATTTGGCAACCTTGGGCAACACACTTAAAGGCTGTCTATACAAATATGTTACCATGATATAAACGAGGACAGCGCTTCACAACACATTAGTAATGCCACATTAACTGCCTGGGTACACACTCTTACCCTGCAATAAGTGGAAGATAAACTGCTGTAGCTAAGCAGTCAGTGAAAGAGGGCTAAACTAGGTTGGCTTTCACTTACTCTGGTTTAAGAGCATGCACCCAGGCAGTTATCATGGAGCAGCTGATGCAGTGTAAAGCCCCGTCCATCTTTACCTCAGCAGCGTGTTTATTCATGTGCCCATAATCAGGAGACGCTTTGTGTTTCTGATCCCCATCTGTTAAATGCATAGGATAATGTTCCATTTCTTTCACCCTCTTTCCTCTTCTTGTCAATTTAGCATACACTTTTTAAGGATGATGACTCCACCTTTATTAAAGGGCCTAGGATGATAGGTCCCAGCTCCTGTTTGGGGCCTTTGAGTACTTCTATTTGGATATAAACAACCAAGTCACCAGTCTCACTAAAAATACCCCCCCACACACACTTATTGTAGACAGTCTATGAATTATTTTCCCATTCTGTTTTTATTTTTCAAATCTTTTTTTAAAAATAATTTTACAGGTTACCAAGACTTGCTCATCACCAATGACCTTGTGCAAGAGTCTGTGAAACCAACGGAAGCTGCAATATGGAAATGTTGCCCTTAGTAAAGGGGAAAACAGCTAGAGAATAAATCAGTGTTTCTAACACAGCCTGCCAGTCTCCTAGAAATGCAACTACCTTTCAATATCTTGTATACTGGCAGAGCCAGCCCTGAGTACCTGTGAGCAGTGTGAGAGATGGCACTCCCAGTGTTAAACTCAGCAGCAAGAGGACTGGGGTTGGGATCAACAGCAGTATAATTTTTTTCTTTTTAAACAAAGAAGCTAGAAGGCGCCTTCTAGAGAAGGAAAACGAGAAGGGAGAAATGCTAGGTCCATTTTATCCAAAGCACAGTGTACCCTGATTTCAAGAATACAATGGATTAAGCACAGAAACACTGAAATGTCTCTCAGTTGTTTCCCAGGCTAGGGACAGAAATTACACATAAACTGGTATAAGCGATTGGAAACCAGCTTAAATCTCTAACACAACAGAGGTTCAGTGCACATAAACTGCTTTGACAATAGCCAAAACTGGTTTAGATAAACCCGGATGAATGTAGTATCAGACTTCACTGATTTAGGTTAAACAAGTTTATTGAACTTCTGTTCCAGATCACCTCCAGATTCAAGTCAACTCATAGTTCCCCAGAACCCAGGATGCTTTGCACCTGTGCTGCAAATCCACCCCCTCCCCTCAACAGGGTGGGTGGGCTATCCTTGGCCCAAACTGTCTGTTCCAGACAAGCAGGGAGGTGTGCTTTAGCTGGCTTCTGGCCTAAACCACTTCAGGCATGTGGCTGCATTTCTGGAATCAAAAGTGAATGTCTGTTCACTTGCTTATCAGTTCAAACTATGCAGCTTACATTAACCTGCAAAAATTCAGCCTTGGTCTTTTTGACTGTCTACTTATCCCCAGAGCCTCTGTTCTCTTTAAATAAATAGCTCTAGCTGTTTTAATTGTGAAAGAAACTCTCAAAATGCAAAGTGAATGTAACTAATGCAGAGAAGGTTGCCTGAGGGCTTGTCTATACAAGATTTTTTTTCAGCTATAGTAAATTAAAGAGTTAAATGGCAGTAGTTATAGCAGTACAAATACACATCTAGTTATTCTTAGTTTAGAATAAAGGGTGGGGGGGAAGTTCAGCTTAGAGCAATGGACAGATGAGGTGATCCCTACATGAAAGAATGGTCACTGATTTGGCATCTAGTCCAGAAGCACATAAAAGCCTGTCGCACAACACTTTAGCTTCCCTGGAAATTTCATCGCTGACCTTAAAGTAGCTGTAAACTTTAAAAAAGAACTTGAATGTGAAATTGCAGAACAACAAATCATCCACAGGCTGGATTGTGTTAAGCAAGGTCTAAACATACTTAGTTTAGAAATTCTTATCTTATTACCTGGATTTGCTTTTTTTAATTCCCATGTCCCTGCCTTAATTTTCACTTGAACTCATCTTTCTTTCTCTCAACAGTGCACCCTCTCCTTTCCTCACTCCTTCCCGATACTTTACATTTAAATCACCCGGGGGGAGGGGGAGAGGGAGGGGAGGGCAGTAACCTGTGGTCCCTGGGCCTCTCTGGTACGGAGCCATGTGACCAAGGGAGCTTGTGGCCAGGAAGTTCAGGGGACCTGAGGACATGATGTGGTGTGGTACAGGGGCCCTAGCATAGATAGTGCAGCAGGGGGTTGCCCACCACGCAGTGCCTCTCTGGCCCTTACTGTCATGTATTCATTTAATCCATAGTGCTTATTTAGAAATTTGCAAACCAGGTACTCTCATGTGCACACAACAGTGTTAAGGAATCTGCCATTTGTGTAGCCTCAAATTGCAGATGAGCACTCTGAACTATCTGTTTGACTACACTAGTTAAATATAGATGAGGACATCAGAAAAAATGCCTCATGCAGATTCTAGGGAACACTCCTAGTACAGGAGTCTGTAAAACCCAAGGAAGCTGCAGTGTAGAAAAGTTGCCTTGAGAGACATACTCATATCATCTACTCTGGCTTTTCTAGACTAAAGGCAATGTCAGTGAAAGGAGTTTATAAGTTTGATTTTTTTTTTTTTACAGTACAAAATTATAAATACCATGGTAGGGCAGAATAGATCTATTAAGACCTTCATACAGATTATATGAAAGCCTCAAGTTCTGTAAGTCCCCATGCTTATAGAAGAAACACAGACGTTTACTCAAAAAAAGGATGCTGCTAGCTAGAGAGCAGCATGGTCATAAACTATAGGATTGCAGTTCTTCCCTTTGCATCTTTTCCAATAGCATGTGAGCACATTTAACTATAGAAATTTGGTCTCCGCTAAATTTTCATGTGCAGATCCTTTGTTGTGAGGCATCCAAAATCCAGGTCCTGGCTCTGGAATCCCTTACTTAGGGATTTCAGTGGAGCCTTCTTACATGAATAAGGGCTGTTCTCATGACAGCAGGATCAAACTCTAGAGCTATGCCCAAGAGCTTTTTTTATTTCTTTTCTGCCTATCCCATAGAGATAAATTCATACTCAGCGGCCCTACACATATATTACTGCTTTTCTAGAGGTGAATTCATAGTTGTAAAAGCAAACCCCTGCTTCAGAAACATAAACTAGAACCATGGACACATAAAAAAGGAACTTACATGGAAAAAGAAACAATGGAAGCTGGAGTGAAAATTAAAAAGTTTATTTCATTCTTATTGCTCCTTGCTATGACACTTCCCTATGATTACTCTTATTGGTTCTAAAATGTAAAATCACCTGCCGGGTCAGTAACCCCATCCTAACAAACGTCTGACAGGTGAGATAAAAGAAACACATTTCTAACCGAACTCCAGATATCATAGATGCCTAAAATCAAATATTAGAGATGGAAAAGACATATTAAGTTATCCTCTTCTCTGTCTCTTTATCAGTGTAGGATTATTCCATCAAGCATTTTCTCTTGTCTTTGATAAAATTACATCAGATCCCAAAAGAGCCAGGTACATGCATTTGCAGCACAGAGATTCAAGAATTCAGGTCTCAGTGCTCCAGCATCAGCCAGCTGACACCCTGCAACAGAGCTGCTGATGGACCACCCACTTCTCAGGGCCCCAGGATCCATCCTCACTCACACTGTTATTTTTCTATCCATCTGTGGCCTGGTGCGGTATCCCCAGCCTCTGCTGTTCTGAACAACTGCTGGCTTCTCACCGCCCCTTGGCAGCCTGAAGGCAAGGGCTGTCAAGCATATGAGAAAGTTTGTGTGTAGGGAGGAAGTCGCAGGTCAGGAGTGAGTTAGAAAAGACCCCACACATCTTTCTTTGCATTGGGTCTTACAAGTCCTATGCCACATGCCAAGAGCCCACACATTTTCCTTTTAGTGAAACAAGCAAAGCTATTAGGCAGTAACAGGAGCACAGAATGTGCTGAGGGGACACAAAGGGGCTGGAACGAGGCACTGTATTTTTCCTCTTTGCATTCCCTTAAAACAGATGCAACAAAAAACCATTGCTTTTTTTCTTTTTAAGGTTGTTTTAAAAAATGCATAACAGCTTTTTATAAGGCTGTAACAGCATAAACTTCAGGAAAAGAGACATTTCTATGAGAAAAATATGATAGGCTTTTAATACTAGCCTTGGTTTAAAAAAAAAGACACTGTATCATACTGGGCATTTCCATTTGGACAGATCCTGAAAGACATTTATCTGAGAATGTTCAGAATCAAATGTGCATTTAACTCTTCCTTCCATTTCACACTCCACTTGCAGTGATTAATGTTTGCATTCTAGATGGATGAAAGCCGAAACAGATGTTATCCAGCCACAATGTCATCTGACAATCCAGAGCTAAAGGCTGAAAGCTACAGCAGATTAGTGGCTGAAATCAAAAATGGATAAATAAAATGGAGGCTATGAGTGAACATACACTGGTAGGGTTTTATTTCAATGGATAATAATGCACAGGAGGTTATGTAACCTCAGTGCTAATCTGGCAAAGGAAAAGATTAAATGGCCACATTCCAGCACTCCGACCCGCAGCCTGCTGTCTTCCGGATGCCTGAAGAGAACTGCTAGAGAATGCCTAATGGAAAGTCATTCTATAGACTGCAGAGTATGGTTAAAACTAAATCACTTAAGAGTTTTGCATGAAAGTGTCAACAGTTAAACATAAGCATCTTTCTTGTAAATGCCTATCAAATTTGCCAGAAGGCATATTACTCTTTTTACCATTAAAAATGCAAAAGTGCACCTACCCAATGAGGTAACCCAAATAGATATGAAAAATATTTTTCAATTTTTCTTTTAAAAGAGATTTTAGTGACTTTCACCAAAAAGATACCTCTTGGCATCCTTTGGATTAGTGGTTTTCAATCTGAGTTCCATGGAACCCCACAATACGTCATCACGGGTCCTGCAAAGAGATTGGGGGTAATAGCAGAACAGGCTGGGAAGTGGTGCACTGCCACTAATGGCCTGAGCTGCCTGGCGCCACATCAGTGCACATGTCCAGGGGTTGGGTTTCCAAGGCAGAAGAAATGGTATGAAAGGGTTGTGTGACTTCAGGAAATTTAAAAACCACTGCTATAGATAACTACAGGTAGCTTTGCCTTCTCTCTTCCCATGAATGGGGGGCTCTTCAGAAGCATAGAAGGTGGTGCAGTTTCATAGCCCAAGGAAAAAAATATGAGGAGTCTGCATAGAGGATGCATTATGGAACACAACTGTGTACGGTTTCCCAATATATTGTCATGTTAGGGAGGCTTGGGGAAGAACATGAGTAAATTTGCTGCTACATCTGTGTTGTCCCTCCCTAGCTTTAGCTTCAGCCTGTTCATACTGCTGTACTAATAAGCAATATTTAAACTCAATCTCTTGATAAAGGATTCTTATGATAACTGCAGGTCTCTTAGGCTTTATCTTGCCATGACAGATACCCAGGTGGTACTGTGCACCTATTCTAAGCCCACCAGAAGAACCATCAAGACTTAATGTAGAATCATAGAAAAATGAGGGTTGGAAGGGACCTCAGGAGGACATCTAGTCCAACGCCCTGCTCAAGGCAGGACCGTCCTCAACTATACCCTCGCAGCCAAGGCTTTTTCTAGCCAGGTCTTAAAAATCTGTAAGGACAGAGATTCCACCACCTCTATGTGCCAGTGTTTGTCTACACTTCTAGTGAGAAAGTGTATCCTACTATCTAACCTAAACTTCCCTTGCTGCAGCTTGAGATTATTCATTCCTTAGTCTGTGAAATTGAAAGCTAAGGCCTACTAAAGGCAGGAATTGAACTAAGAACCTCCAACTCTCTTGTCCAGTACACTCCTTTCTGAGCAACTTTAGCCTTAGCTAATTCTTCCCCTCATTTAATCAATACGGATCCCTCTCCCTATGTTTAAATTTGATAGGTGTGGGTTTTTTGTTTGTTTGTTTGTTCGGTGTGGGGGGGTCTATTTTGCTTTGATTTAAATTGGCGCTCACTGAAAGATGGGAATAAACATTTTTGAAGATTGTGTTGAAATCCTGCCCCCCTCCCCATTGTGGGTGGCAGGGAGGGGTGGGAGTGGGGAGTATGGTCAACGTTTTGCATATTGACAACCCTGCTGTCAAAGGTTTTCAAATTTGCAAAGGTTTCTAATTTGGGGATAATATTTTCATCACCATGTGGATCAGGGCCACAGCTATGTCTGCAGGAAGCCTGGATTATATTGAATTATTCTTGATTAATTATGTAATTATTGACTGATTTGGCACTATTTATATGCTCCATGCAAATAAAAGGCCTGTAGATAAAGGACCAGATGTGCAGCTGCTACAAATCACCACCAGGCCACTGAAATTCAAGGTGCTGCCTTAATTTACTTCATCTAGGAATATTTTCCCCAATATCTGTTACTTAAGGCCCCATTTATTTGGACAACTTTTCTACCACTTGCTATAAAGCATAGGCATTGTCACATTGGAACAAATCATCTTGTTCACTGTCATGTCTCAAACAATGGCCAAAACAAGATGGTCTGGGAAAGGCTCAAGAAACCTGCAACAGGCAGGTGTGGGACCCTTTGCCCCAACCCTGACACCCATTAGGTCATATCTTGGCCCTAGTATTTAGAGAAAGGGTGACCCTTAATGCCTAAGGTTTAATATCCATCGTTGTAACAACTCTTGCTATTCATTTAAGCTCCCAAGCCCAACACAGAGGACCAATTTCTATTCTCCATTAAACTCATGAATATCATGGGTACCTCAACTGCAATAGACAGTAGAATCAAACAGATGTTCTTCATGAAGCTTTTCAGTGAGAATTCATGGAAACCAGGAGAAACCTTGATTTAAAAATCAGCATAAATAATGAAGATGGTAACAGCTGAAAGCTGGCATGAGACAGAGACACACACACACACGCTCACCCCATCTTGCGTGTCTTACTGTCTCCAGGTTGAGTTCAGGTTGAAATCTCTTTGGAGCGGGAGCCATGGCCACAATACTTGCCACAAAAAAAACTCTCACTGATTTCAAGCAGAGCTAAGATTTACCCCATGACTTCCCCAATACTAGGCCAGTTTAGAGTATACTTACAGTGTGCATGGCAGGTAACAGCAGCAGAACCAAAATCTGAGATCCGGTCTACATACAGCATGAGACAATTTAACAAAATAAAGGTGGACACTGATATCAACTGACTGAAGTATTTGTGGGATTCACCAGAGGCTCTTTTTTTCTTTTTACAAAAGGACAACATAATCCAAAAGGTTAGTCATGTTTTCATACAAAAGATCCCAGCCTTGTCTCATATGTCTGGGAACAGATCTGAATATGAGGTATCTTTCAGGGTGTGATTGTGACTGAAACATTATGAAGTGTACCACTGAAGTGTCATGTAAAGGGCTAGAAGGGAAACATTATCTAATAAGCCAAATGATAAATAGGAGAGCTGAAGGACACCTTCGGTAATCATCCAAATACCATTTAGATGTGTTACGCAGTCCTTAAAACAACTTCACTGAGGAACAAAGTAGTTTGACGGACTAAGTTAAGAAATTCCAGGTGGAAGATCTCCAGCTTTTCAACTACCAGGTAGGTGCAAGAATTCCCTGTTATATTATTATTGGTTTGGTTTTGTTGCTAACCTTCTTTATTTTTTCCTGAAACCATGATTAAGATTTCAGTAGCTGAAGCAAACATTTCATCGTTACTGAATTTTCAATTTTCTTTGTGCTGTAGTGACACCTGCTGGACCTAACTTAAACTCACATTGTCCCCAGCTGCTGTGTCCAACGAACGATATCTTTTGGTACACTGAGCATCTGCTTTGACTACAGCAGAAGCAACTTTGACATGGTAGAAGTGATTTTTAAGGGCTAGATTGTGACTACAACTGTATTTCAATCCCCAGACCTTAATGAACAGAAGAAAACAGATGATGTATGCCAGCTTCCTCCTCTTGTAGAGTGGGTGGGCAAAGAGCAATGAGGCTATGAGCAACGTGGGCTTCACCCTCCCCATTCACTCACCAGGTGAACTGAATTAAGGGAGGTCAACAATATGTATTTAGCAGGTAAGGACACATATGACTGGACTGCAGTGTAGCTGAACACAGAAAGTGGGTGTCTCCTATATATCATGGCTGACAACCTGGCTCATAAATATCAGAAATTTCATTTTGCTATGTGAACATTATCGATTAAATAAGCACATCTTTCACCAAGCCCCTCAGATTATGGTTTTCCACCTGGCAGTTTGGCACCCTTTGAACTTCCCAGTTTGCATGTTTCTTGGGTTGAGCTAGCACTGTTACATTCAAAAACATCTTGCATATCAAGCCAGGAGCCTGACTCTAGTGCCCAGTGCCTTGAACAGCCATTTACACCTGTGCAAAGTGAATACATGAGGGTAAAATTAAAAACACTTTGGCATTTTAAGGATTAACACACTCACCTGGCACTGGTATAAATGACTACAGGATGAGCCAGGCAGTAGAGCTTCCCATCATGCCTACACAAGACAAGTTTATAGGAGAGCTGTGCCACTCAGACTCCAAACTTAAAGTAGCAATGCTTAGTGGGGTTGTACCTCTACAGCATAATACAGCAATCTACTGAATTCAGACACCTCAATGTAGCCTTTTTTTCAAGTGGTATAGAGCTAACTAGCTATGTCACTGAAAATTTTCTTGGGTAATATCTGCATCATTTTGGGCCATCCTAAGGAGCACCACATGAAAGCATGCTTCTTTCATTCACTCCTACTCCTTGAGAACTAAATGTCAAAAGTATCTGGCAGGTGCAGCAGGGGAACAAGAGGATGAGGTATATTTTAATAGTGTACTCCCTAGAACAATTCAACACAGTGCAGACATGGTTGTGTTGTAGATAGGATTCAGGGTGTTTGAAAACAGTAAGGCAGTTGCCATATGTACAGTATTTATTCAAATAGAAGATGACCCTGACTATAAAGCAGACCACCCCCCAATAAATAGATTCGATATATGGAAAATTTATAAATTTGTTATAATTTTCCAGGTATAGAATATAATTATTGGGGGTTTGCCTTGAATTTGCCTTGAAGTGCTGCTCCTTCTATGCTGTTGGTTTTAAAGTTTGGGTAGAACAGAAATCAGAGGGGTGGAGAGGGGTGCAACTGCACCACTGCACCTCCCTGAATCTGCCCCTGAACCCTAGTGATAAAAGCTTGCATATGCAGATAGGTTTGGTGAATCCTGCAGAAACTCTGTGACAGGAAAAAATGACCCTAAACCACTAAGTATGACACCAGAAAAAACAAAAACAGATCCTCCCTGCCTCCACCCAAGATCTTAATCTTAATCTTAAATTCCTCTCTAAACATCAGTTTTTTCTATGGGATGAAGAAAGACGGCTAAATGGAGGCTTAGCAGCCTAAATGAATCTCAGCAGCTACAGGAGGTCTGGAGAGACAGCAAAGGAAAGAGATGAAATGGATATGGATTAGATTTATTCTGTACAGATTTTCATCTTTGAAGCTGGAAATCCCTAAAAAAGATATTTTTATAATACAGGAGATAGGAGGAGAGTAGCTAACAAAAATAACTCCCTCTCTTCCTCCAAATACATTGTGAGTCTAATTCTCATCTCCTCCTCATCTCTTCCTAATTCTTCTCCACTGGAAGACTTATTTTGGAAAGCACTTAAAGTACATGCTTTAAGGACAAGATCGCACCTGCCACGTTCAGTTTAGTTTCTCTGCTTCAGTGGAAAAGACACCCCCAGGGTCCTAGCGCCTGCCTTTTTCTATCTATTCCTCTTGCAGGAGCATCTGATTACCATGGGGTGTGGGACTGCAAATCGTGGAGGGGGCTGGGTTGTAGGCAGTGTCCCACTATAGGGAAAAAAGTTGTAGGGGCAGGGCAGCCAGGAGAGAGAGGGAGCAGGGGGCTGTGGCTTGGAAATGATGGGCGAGGGGGTGGGGAACTCTGGGTTGGAAGTGTGGGCTAGGGGGCTGTGGGTCAGGACTGAGGGGCACCAG